>NC_045429.1:243470496-243812996 GCF_902635505.1 Sarcophilus harrisii
GATAAAATAAATAATTAAAGAAAATTGCATTGTTAAACAAGGGCAGAAAGTAGAAATAGGAAAAAAATCACTAGTAATCACCTGAAAGGTATTCTATGAGAAAAGCTGACAGGAACATCATTGCTAATTTTGAGACCCACCAATGAAAGATAAATATTTTATAAGCAGCAGCAGCAGCAACAACAGCAACAATTAAATTATTCTGGAGCTAAAATTAGAGTCATCCACATGTGCAAAAATGTTTGTGTCTGCATTCTTTGTAGTGGCAAGAAACTGGAAACTGAGTGGATACCCATCAATTAGAAAATGGCTGAATAAATTGTGGTATATGAATGTTACGGAATACTATTTTTTCTGTAAGAAATGACCGGTGGGATGATTTCAGAGAGGCCTCAAGAGATCTCCATGAGCTGATGCTAAGGGAAATAAGCACAACCAGGAGATCATTATACACGGCAACCACAAGACTATCCAATGATCAATTCTGACAGATGTGGCTCTCTTCAACATTGAGATGATTCAAATAAGTTCTACTTGTGCAGTGATGGAGACAGTCTTCTACACCCAGAGAGAGCACAATGGGAACAGATTGTGGAACACAACATAGCATTCTTTCTCTCTCTGTGTTGTAATTTTCTTGCATTTTGTTTTTTCTCAGTTTTTTTTTCTTCCTTCTTGATCTGATTTTTCTTGTGCAGCAAGACAACTGTATAAATATCAGTAGTGATTTAGAGCATCTTTTCATATAACTACAAACAGTTTCAGTTTCTTCATCTGAAAATTGCCCGTTCTTATCTTTTGACCATTTATCAACTGGAGAATGCCTTGCCTTCTTATAAATTTGATTCAATTCTCTATATATTTTAGAAATGAGGCCTTTATCAGAACTGTTAAATGTAAAAATGATTTCCCAATTTATTGCTTCCCTTATGATCTTGTCTGCATTAGTTTTGTTTTTACAAAATTTTTCAACTTAATATAATCAAAAGTATCTATCTGATGTTCAATTATGAGTTCCAGGTTGTTTTTTGGATACAAGTCCCTTCCTTCTCACATAGTTTTTAGAGGTAAACTATCCTATGTTTCTCTAATTTGCTTATAATATTACTCTTTATGTTTAAATCATGAACCTATTTAGATTTTACAGTAGTATGTTGTGTTAGGTATGTGTCAAGCCCTAATTTCTTCCATACTAAAATTATTATTGGAAAATTGGAAACTCAATTTCCCCAACAGTTTTTTTCAAATAATGAGTTCTTATCCCCAAAGTGGGGTCTTCAGGTTTGTCAAACACTAAATTGCTAAAGTTATTGCTTATTTTATCCTGTGATCCTAACCTATTCCACTGATCAGCTGCTTCATTTCTTAGTCATTATCAAGTGATTTTGATGATTACCACTTCATAATATAGTTTTAGTTCTGCCATACATAGGCCACTTTGATTAGCATTTTTTTCATTAATTTCCATGAAATTCTTGACCTTTTGTTCTTCCATATAAACTTTGTTACTGTTTTTTTAGGTCTGTAAAATAATTTCTTGGGTGTTTGGTATGGCACTAAAAAAGTAGATTAATTTAGGTAGGATTGCCATTTTTAATTATATTCACTTGGCCTATCCATGAGCAGTTGCTATTATTTGAACTGATTAGATCTGACCTTATTTGTTTGGAAAGTGTTTTGTAGTTGTGTTCTTACAGATCCTGATTTTCCCTTGGCAGATAGATTCCCAAACATTTTATACCATTGGCACTTATTTTGAATGGAATTTCTTTTTGTATCTCTTGCTGCTGAAATTTTTTGGCAATATATAAAAATGCTGTTGATTTATGTGGATTCATTTTGTATCCTGCAAACTTGCTAAAGTTGTGCATAGTTTCTGGTAATTCTTTAATTGATTCTCTAAGTATATCATCATGTTATCTGTAAAAATGATAATTTGCTTTTCTCATGACTTACTCTAATTCCTTTAATTTATTTTTCTTTGCTTATTGCCAAAGGTTACCTTTTTAATATTATATTAAGTAGTAATAATGACAGTGGCCATCATTTCCAAAATATATAGAGAATTAACTCTAATTTATAAAAAATCAAGCCATTCTCCAATTGAAAAATGGTCAAAGGATATGAACAGACAATTCTCAGATGAAGAAATTGAAACTATTTCTAGTCATATGAAAAGATGCTCCAAGTCATTATTAATCAGAGAAATGCAAATTAAGACAACTCTAAGATACCACTACACACCTGTCAGATTGGCTAAGATGACAGGAAAAAATAATGATGATTGTTGGAGGGGATGCGGGAAAACTGGGACATTGATGCATTGTTGGTGGAGTTGTGAACGAATCCAACCATTTTGGAGATTAGTTTGGAACTATGCTCAAAAAGTTATCAAACTGTGCATACCCTTTGATCCAGCAGTGTTACTACTGGGATTATATCCCAAAGAGATTATAAAGAAGGGAAAGGGACCTGTATGTGCACGAATGTTTGTGGCAGCCCTTTTTGTAGTGGCTAGAAACTGGAAACTGAATGGATGTCCATCAGTTGGAGAATGGCTGAATAAATTGTGGTATATGAATATTATGGAATATTACTGTTCTGTAAGAAATGACCAACAGGATGATTTCAGAAAGGCCTGGAGAGACTTACACGAACTGATGCTGAGTGAAATGAGCAGGACCAGGAGATCATTATATACTTCAACAACAATACTATATGATGACCAGTTCTGATGGATCAGGCCCTTCTCAGCAACGAGATCAACCAAATCATTTCTAATGGAGCAGTAATGAACTGAACTAGCTATGCCCAGAAAAAGAACTCTGGTAGATGACTAAAAACCATTACATTGAATTCCCAATCCCTATATTTATGCACACCTGCATTTTTGATTTCCTTCACAAGCTAATTGTACAATATTTCAGAGTCTGATTCTTTTTCTACAGCAAAATAACGTTTTGGACATGTATACTTATTGTGTATCTAATTTATATTTTAATATATTTAACATCTACTGGTCATCCTGCCATCTAGGGGAGGGGGTGGGGGGGTAAGAGGTGAAAAATTGGAACAAGAGGTTTGGCAATTGTTAATACTGTAAAGTTACCCATGTATATATCCTGTAAATAAAAGGCTATTAAAAAAAATAATGACAGTGGCCAGCCTTGATTAACTCCTGATCTTATTGGGAATGGGAAGGAGACAATTTTGTCCTCATTACATATGATGCTTGCTGATGATTTAAAATAGATCCTACTGATCATTTTAAGGAAAAGTCAATTTACTCCTCTACTCTTTAGTGTTTTTAATAGGATTGGGGTGTTGGATTTTATCCAATGCTTTTTCTGTACCAGATTAAACTTTTTAAAGGGAGAAAAATAGTAATTAAATATCAGTGTGTATAAAGCATAAGCCCTGGGTTGAGACCCCAAGTAAAAATCCTTCCTTAGACACTTCCTAGCTATGTGATCTTGAATAAGTTACTTAACCTCAAATACCTTTAAATAGTGTAAAGGTCCAGAACTCTGGAGAAGTATACTTGAAACAAGGTGTTAACTCAATGGAATTGATGAGATAATGGTTCTCTAGTTCACATATATCTAGCATGATATAATGGTATAATCACTTTAATTTGATATAATGATATAATCACTCTAGTTTGATATAATGATATAATCACTCTAGATTGGCTTATACTCAATATACCATAATGATGTAATTGTAATAGGGTATTTAAGGGCTTAGAATACTAGAGACAAAGTTAGATTCACACTGAGACTGGTTCAGGGTGGAAGACTGTCAGACTGCTGGAGGAAACTGGGTCAGACTATGAGAAACACAGACTATGAAGGAGACAATAAAGATTTTGAACTCTCTTCTTGTCCATCCTCTTGGTGACTATTCTGCTGAGATCATGGCCTTTCTGGAGGACCTCCAGAAAGCTAGGCCAGGCATTACAAAAAAGTAATTGGGGAATAAGATAAAAAACAAATAAATAAATCTAAAAAAATCCATTGGCTCACACAGGAACTTATAAATATAATCACAAGAGTGCATTTAAAAGTATTGTTTAATAGAAAATTTACTATAATGAGATCAAGAAGATCTGAAATTGATTATTTTTGTTTCTAAAAGTATTACACTGGGCAAATACTATCAATTTTGGATTCTCAGATTCTTTATCTGAAAACCAGAGATAATAATGCATATGTGTGATAATCACCATAAGATTGTGATGATAAATATAACAAGAATAAACTTGATCAAGTCTCAAATGTGCTCATTTATACAGCTTGCAAATTGTGAATAATGATTCTTACATAAAGTGATTAGAATCTTTGCTATATGGACTAAATAATATATATGTGATAAAATTCTTTGTAAATATAATTCAACAAATAAAAGTAGCTATGAATAGAATTTAATTTAAAATATTTAAAAAAATATTTAAAAAATAAAAAAAAGATCTTTTTAGGATCTCATCATTTCTCCTATACCCAGCTATTTTACTATGTGACATGTGCTCAAAATATTTTGAAGAAAGAGAGGGAGGGAAGAAATAAAAGAGATAATTGGATAAAACATGAATGGAAAATTACTGTAGTTTTGATTGAGACTACATATATAATTATGAAGTGTGACATTGATGAAGCAATTTTCTTAGAATTGAGAAAGTTGTTTGACTTAAATGTGATAAATGAGTGAACAAACAGCTCACCCATCTCTTGTTCTATATTCTCCATTCAATATTCTCATTTAAATTAATTAATTTTAAAGTAGATTTTCTTAATAAATAGGATTTATTGATATCTGACTCTATGCATTATTATAGCTGACTTGATAGTTTAATTTCTCCTAGGAAATGCTTTTTTTAGTGTTTTTTCCTGGGATAAATCTTTTCTTTAATGATTTCAGGCATCTGCCTCATCATATAAGCCTATGATCTTTTTTTTTCCAAGATGTCCAAAATATCATTATGTATTTTCTTATTCTTTTACAATAACTTAAAGACTTTAGATTATAGAATTTATAGTTGTAATGGAATCCTTTATTTTACTGATAATTGATGAGGGATATAGAGTAGACCTGTTATAACACTGGAACATGAAATTGCATATGAGGAACTTCTTTATTCCAAAGAAGTATAGTATTAGTTAATTAGTTGGGTGTACTTATATTAAATGACTTGCCCAGCATCTTATAGGCAGCATGTGCTTACCAGATGGTATAAGTTTACTAGAACACAGACTTTCATTACAGAGCAACTCTATTTTCTGCATCATAATGTATGACCAACAACAATAATTCACATTTATATAGTATTTTATATTTTCAAAGCAATTAACTTCCAACCACAATGGAAAGAAAATAGCATAAAATATTTAATACGATGAGGAAACAGGAAATAATAGTACCATGTATCACAGACATTATTTTAAATAATAGAGAACATTTTTTTTTAAATTAAAGAATGCAAAATTCACCCTCAATTGTCACAGCCATTTGTCATCCAATAAGTAATAGAGCTGATATTGAGGGTGAGATCATTTGATTGCTAATCATTTTTTGCTTTCTGAAATAGCATGGTGCTTACTGTTTAAAAAAAATCTTCTGGTAGTAAAGATCATTTTAAGCTATGATAGAAAAACAAAATGTTAACTCTAGAAGAAAGATAAGGAAACATAGGCCCAAAGCTAAGTTTCAGAGGTTCAATCATCTGTCTGAAGTTGTACTTCTAGTCAATGTTAAAGCTATGACCAAAGGATCTTTAGGAAATATTTTTTTGGGGTTGTGACATTGGTTTTGCCTTGTTTCATTTCTCATAAAAGATGACATCTGTTCACTCTAGTGCATTTTCACTAGATATTTCCAGTACTTAGAATTCTCTCTTGTCCCTATCTAGCATCTTCCTTGGCTTTATTCAAATACAGTAAAATACCACATTTTACAGGAATAATATCTTGACTTTCTTAATGCTAGTGTCTAACTTCTACTGATAATATTCAATTAATGGTCTATATCTCTTATGTACAGATTTATTTCTGTATTGCAATCCTTAATCAGTTATGATCTGTATAAGAGTAGGAACTGACTTTTGCATTTATTTCTATTCCCAATGTTTAACCTGGTGCTTGCCAATAAAGTATATTGATATTTTCTTGTGATTATGATATATCAATGTGTTCTTTAGAGACAGCTTTCTTTTTACTGCTTATGAGTTTGAATGGAATTATATGAGATTGTTCAATAACCATTCCTATGAAAATGTGACGATGTTCTTAGAATTTGCAGCATTGTTGATTTCTTGCCAATTGTGACTATTATCAATTCTCCCATCCCATCCCACTCCCAGGAAAAACATAATTCTGTTTAGATGAATATCACAAAAAACTTATTTCATTTAGACCCCATGATTGTTAGATTCATTTAATAAATATTTTTGTTTGATTAGTTGATTAATTGGGTTAGCCTGTCAGAAATTATTGTTATATTCAAATTCAATAGATTCTTAGAGACTTAGACTATTTTCTTCTACACCTCCATTATTTATACTATGAAATTTTAGATGAGAGTTTGTGCTGAAGCAAAATGATTGATTTTAAACACTACTCAAAGTTGTTTTCTGACTTCAATTCAGATTATGGCTAAAATTGCATACAAAGAAATAAGTGGAAAAAGTCTATTTTTTGATAGTGGTATCTTGAATTGGAAACAAATATTAAGAATGATCATTTTTGTTTCTTTTTTAAAGGCACTTTAAAATTTTCCTAATTAAAAGTATGTCAATTAAACATGGCATGAAATTCTAAGATGTTACCATTCTTTTGAAAGATAATAATCAGATTTTGACTAGAAACATCTCAGTTAAAAAATCATCTGGGAATGAATATTATCAATAACTCACATGTATATACTAATCTCATTCTTTATGCCTAGGTCATGAACCCATTTTGACCTTATCTTGGTATATGGTGTTAAGTGTGGGTCAATGACTAGTTTCTACTAATTTCCAATTTTCCCAGCAGATTTTGTCAAACAGCGAGTTCTTATCCTAAAAGCTGGGGTCTATGGGTTTGTCAAACACTGGATTATTAAAGTTATTGACTATTTTGTCTTTTGAACTTAACCTATTCCACTGATCAACTAGTGTATTTCTTAGCCAGTAACAAATGGTTTTGGTAACATCTGCTTTATAATATAATTTAATTCTGGTACAGCTAGGCCACCTTCATTTGATTTTTTCCCCTTAGTTCCCTTGAGATTCTTGACCTTTGGTTACACAAGAACTTTGTTGTTATTTCTTCTAGGTCATAAAGATAGTTCTTTGGGAGTCTGCTTGATATGTCACTAAATAAATAGATTAGTTTAGGTAGTATTGTCATCTTTATAACATTTCCTCAACTAATCCAAGAGCATTTAATATTTTTTCCAATTTATTAGATCTGACTTTATTTGTGTGGAAAGTGTTTTGTGGTTTTCCTCATATAGTTCCTGATTTTCCCTAGGCCAATAGATTCCTAAATATTTTATAGTATTGATAATTTCTTCAAATGGAATTTCTCTTTGTAACTCTAAGTGTTGAATTTTGTTAGTGATATATAAGAGTGTTGATGACTTATGTAGGTTTATTTTGTGTCCTGCAACTTTGTTAAAGGTGTGGATTATTTCTAATAACTTTGTAGTAGAATCTCTGGAGTTCTCTAAGTATACTATCATATCATCAGCAAAGAGTGATAATTTGGTTTCCTCATTGCCTACTCTAATTCCTTTAATCTCTTTCTCAACTTTTATTGTCAAAGCTAGCATTTCTAATACAATATTGAATAGTAATAGTGATAGTGAGCAACCTAGTTTCCCTCCTGATCTTATTGGGAATGGTTCCAGTTTATCCTCATTACATATGATGCTTATTAATGGGTTTAAATAGATGCTACTAATTATTTTAAGGAAAAGTCCATTTATTCCCATACTCTCAATGTATTTAATAGGAATGGATTTGGGGTTTTATCAAATGCTTTTTATGCATCTATTGAGATGATCATATGGTTTTTGTTAATTTTGTTATTGAGATGATCTATTAGTATTCCTAATACTGAACCAGCCCAGCATACTTGGTCCTACTTGGTCATGGTGTATTATCCTGGGGATGATTTTCTGTTGTCTTTTTTGCTAATATTTTATTTAGGATTTTAGCATCAATATTCATTAGGGAGATTGTTCTCTAATTTTCTTTCTCTGTTTTCAACTACCCGATTTAGGTATCAGTACCATGTCTGTGTCATAAAAGGATTTTGGTAGTATTCCTTCCATCCTTATTGGAAATATTCCTGTTAAGAATACAAGGTCATATCTTTTAAAGGAAAAACAAAACTTTCTAATGAAGAGGAAAAAGTAGGATTAAGGCCTAGTTGTATTCCATAGCCAAGATCAGAGTAGGCAATGCTGATAGAGTATTTAGGTCATTTTCCTTTTGTTATTGTCTCTAATTCTTCCTGACTCTATGTAGTTTGTCTTGTCAAAGTTACTGGAATGAATGTTTTGCCATTTCCCTCAGTAGCTCTTTTCATAGATAAGGAGTTTGAGATAAAAGAAGGTAAAGGAGGTACCTAGAGTCATTCAGCTGGTATGTATCTAAGGCCAGATTTGAACTCATGAAAATGATTCTTCCTGATTCCATGCCCAGAACTTTATGTCCTGTACCGTGTAACTGCTCCTAGTTTGATGTACTTTTTCTGATAACAGAAGGTGCTCTATATTATTTGTCAGGTTATGTAATTCAAGTAGTTAAATTGACCTCAGAATATCAAGGAAACTGAAATAACACATAGATTACATTATGTATTATTTTCAAATATTATAAATTAGAGCTTGAAAGGGTCTCAGTGCCATTTGATTTAAAAACATCATTTTAAATGAGGGAATTTTTAAAATTATTAACTAATTACTAATTTAGCATTGAGGTTTGTTTGTTTGTTTTCCTTTCTATTTCCTCATTCACAGACAAGTCCTTTCTTTCTTATTCTTTCAGTCTCTAAAGAACAGGGCTGATAAGACTGGCCTAATCCTCCAGGAACATTCTTTTTAAAAATGTACAAGTCCCCACTCAACTATAAGAGTTTATTTTTGATTAAAATATAAATCTAATCTAATCTAGGTAAATTCTACCCCTAAAAGCAATAGAATGACAACCTTGAAATTCAACCGGACCCTACTCCATAGGCACCAGTCTAGGTGGAGATGGATTATTTTGCAATATCTTAACAAGAGCACCCACTTTTTCTAAGGTATTAAAGCATTTTATGATTGTTTGACTTTAGTTACTGAGAGAGATCAATGATCATCAATTACTATTTGCTAGCATAATTAATACATTGATGATTAATTACCAGAATTCTGTCTCTCAAGGTTTTTATTCATCTCATCAGATTAAAACATGAAGCAGATGGACAGTAATGTTCATGCTGTGTTTATCAACAGTCATTCATGTTCAGCTCCTATAGGCTACATGATTATTTCTGAGCTTTAGAATTCCAGGTCAACAGATGTCTCTTATTAGCTCTAATCCCACCTTGTCAGCCTCCACTTCTTAAATTAGATATCCTGTAGCTATCTCACACTAAAATTACACAGAGCAGACCTCATCCCTCTTCCATATAACATTTTTTATCCATTTTTCTTATATTATTAAGGGCGTTCCCATCCTTCTTTGTCAATTTTTTGCATATGAAAGTAAACATTCACTACTCATATTTACTCCTGCATTTCAAAACACCTTCTCTACTCATCCCTCATTCTCCACTCAATCCTAACATGTACTTTTATCACTGATTACCTTAACTATTGTAATAGTCTTCTAAATTGATTTCCTTTCCTTTATCTACAATTCATCCAACCTTGTATATTCAAAATGATCACTCTACATAATAGGTCTGATCATATCTTTCCTTCCCCTGATTAAATCTTGTGGTTATCTATTAACTACAGCAGAATCAAATAAAATCTCTTTTATGATATTTTTACTTCCCTTTGCAACTTGAATCATTCTCATCTTCATGGTCTTACAAGCACATACTTTTTTTTTTTTTTTTTTTTTTTTTTTTTTTTTTATACACTGACCTAGATGCAATTCTTCTCAGTCAACATTTCACTAGATTGCCATAGTTACTGTCTATTTTGCTTTGTGAACCTAACCTATTCCACTGATCAACTAATCTATTTCTCAGCCAATACCAAATGGCTTTGGTGACTGCTGCTTTATAATATAGTTTTAGATGAGGTACAGCTAGGCCACCTTCATTTGATTATTTTTTCATTAATTCCCTTGAGATTCTCAACCTTTTGTTCTTCCTTATGAATTTTGTTATTATTTTTTCTAGATCATTAAAATATTTTCTTGGGAGTCTGATTGGTATAGCACTAAATAAATAGATTAGTTTGGGGAGTATTGTCATCTTTATTATTTTTACTTGGCCTATCCAAGAGCACTTAATATTTTTCCAATTATTTAAATCTGACTTTCTTTGTGTGGAAGTTTTTTTTGTAATTTTGCTCATATAATTTCTGACTTTCCTTTGGTAGATAGATTCCCAAATATTTTATGCCATTGACAGTTATTTTGAATGGAATTTATCTTTGTATCTTTTGCTGTTGGATTTTGTTGGTGATGTATAAAAATACTGAAGATTTATGGGGATTTATTTTGTATCCTGCAACTTTGCTAAAGTTATAAATTATTTCTAATACCTTTTTGGTAGAATTGCTGGGATTCTCTAAGTAAAGCATCATATCATCTGCAAAGAGTGATAGTTTGGTTTCCTTTTTTACCCACTCTAATTCCTTTAATATCTTTCTAGTCTCTTATTGCTGAGGCTAGCATTTCTAATACAATATTGAATAATAATGGTGATAGTGGGCAACCTTGTTTCACTCTTGATCTTACTGGGAAAGGTTCCAGTTTTTCCCCATTGCATATGATACTTAGTGATGGTTTTAAATATACGCTCCTGACTATTTTAAGGAAAAGTCCATTTATTCCTATCCTCTCAAGTATGTTTTTTTTTTAAATAAGAATGGATGTTGGATTTTATCAAATGCTTTTTGTACATCTATTGAGATGATCATATGGTTTTTGTTAATGTGGTTATTAATATGGCCAATTATACTGATAGTTTTCCTAATATTTAACCAGCCTTTTTAATTTCTTCTATGAGAGTTTCCTTTGTTGAGGACCAGATCATATCCCCCTTTGGCGATTCATCTTGAGCAGTCTGTTTTTAATCTCCTCAGGATTTTCAAGTCTACTCTCTCCATATAGAAGGTATCAATGGTTAAGATCCATTTAAACTTTTTGTTCACTTTGTCAAAGAAAAGTTAAAGAAAACAAACTAACAAGAAAAGCAAATGGTATGCTTTGGGGGGGGGGGCGGGGGAACTGGATGGTACTACTAAGCTTCCTCTACATACTGCAGGGGGCAGCAGCGAGGCACTAGCAGGACAGCAATGTCTATGCTGAGCCTGCACTCTGAGACTCTGAGAGCATGCTGAGACACTCTAGGTGGGTGTGGCCAGGTCCTGAGAGATCCTAGCTTTTAGGCGTTATAATCTTTACCTGCTGTGTTTTTAGCTTCTCTGCTTGTCTACTGGCTTGCTTCCAGGGCAAAGTATCCAATATTGTAGTAACATTCTCCCTGAAGAGACAGCTGAGATAATCCCCCACTCCCCTCCAGTCTGCTCAGCTTTGAGTTGCCTGCCATGCTCTGGCTGCCGCTGCATGCCCTCAGCCTGCATGGGATCTAAAACTGTCCCCACCCTCGAGTAAAAACAGACCTTTCCTTGCGAATTTCAAGGATGTCTTCTGTTGATAATTATTTGTGTTTTTGTTTTTGTTTTTGTTTTTTTCAGTCAAGCACTAATTCAGAGGCTTGTCATGAATTGAATTCTGAGAGAAATCAGGGAGTTTAAGTAAATGTGTGCATCCTCTCTGCCATCCTGGCTGGAAGTGGCCCCTACATTTTTAACCTACTTATGAGATTTGTTTTCTCCAGGTTCCAAGCTATGAAGTTCCAGTTATTTGTTCACCTTGAATATCATTGCCTAACTGACTCTGACACCCAACATCCCCTGAATGCTGTTGCCAACATCTTTACATGGCCCACTACCCCTTCTGGTCTGAACTCCACTGACTAGGGACTTCTCTATGCCCCCTATCAACATAAAGCAGTGCCAGAAGATGAGATCTCTGTCCCTTTGTCCCAAATGAATTTGGATGATGACTGCTTGAGAAAGGAAATTCATGTAATATGATCTTGGGGTTCCTTGATTTGGGGGGGCCTTCTATTCTAACTATGTTAGTAAATTCTAAATCTTCTGGTTTTGGAGTCTGCCTCAGGGACTTCCCAGATCTCAGTCTAATAACAATAATCTGTATGATTCTGAATAGAACTCTTCTCAATTCATTGCTGACTGGTAATCTTGTCAGTGATAATCAAATTCAGGAGACCACTCCTCAATTCATTGCTTATTGATAACCTGGTCAGTGATAATCTTGTCAATAATCAAATTCCAGAAACCACTCCTCTGGGCCATAGAATTAACATGTCAATAATAGAAAGCTGGATAAAAGGGTATCCTTTGTCATAGGACTTTGATGATTTCTTTTGGAACTTAGCCCACTTGTAATGGCATTACAATAACAATAAAACTTTGCTTCTTGACTTGGAATGGGTTCAAGACCTTTTGAGACATCTCATGACAATGGTCTGTGACCCCAACTTTTGTGGTCCCCTTCCCGACCTCAACAATATTCCAGAGAGCAATAGAGCTAGGATTGCAACCAAGAATCACCTATCTAGCAAAAGGGAATAGAGTCCTTCAGAGGAAAAGATGGTCATTCAATGAAACAGGATTTTCAAGCATTTGTAATAAAAAGACTAGAGCTGAATGGAAAATCTGATTGTCAAATACAGAACTCTGGAGAAGCATAAGGAGTCAATCAGGAAAATGATACCATAAGGGACTTAATAAAGTTTATCTGTTTAAATTGGGGAGAAGATACTTGTAACTCATTAGAATGTTCTTATTTTTATGCCAATTAGAAAATAGAAGTATAATAGATATACAGAGAGACAGACAGAGACAGACACAGAGACAAAGATAGAGACAGCGACAGAGAGACATACAGAGACAGAGGGCATGGGTCTGAGTTGAATATGAAGGGAATAATATATTTTTTCTAAAACATGGTGAAAATAAGGAGTGAGAAAGGAATATACTAGGAGAAAGGGAAAGGGAAAAGTGGAATGGTACAATTATCTACCATAAAAATGAGGCAAGAAAAATGAGGAGGAGAGGAAAGGAAGGAGAGGGTGACTGAGTGAACCTTACTCTCATCAGAAATGGCTCAAATAGGAAATAAAATATATACTCAATAGTATTTCAGAAATCTATCTTACTCCAGGAAAATAGAAGTATAATAGGTTATGAGGAGGAGGTAGAGTGATAAAAGAGGGGGTATACTGAGGGAGGGAGTGGTCAATAGCAAAACACCTTTGAGGAGACACACACAGGGTGAAAGGAGAGAAAATAAATGGGGGATGTATAATTAGCAATAGTAATTGTAAAAATAAATGAAGTAAGTTTTTTTTCTGATAGATTATTATTGTTCTCTGAGAAATGATGAGTAGGATGCTCTCAAGGAAAAGAAAAAGAAAAAGAAAAATCTGGAAAGTTTTCCATTAACAAAGTGAGATATATTGTATACAAAGTAATAGCAATATTATGGGATGATCATCTGTAAATGATTAGTATAATCATCAGTAAGAACTCTGAAAGACTTATGATGAAAAATCCTATCCATACCCAGAGAAGGAACTTATTGTGTCAGAATACAAATTGAAGTATTCTCTATTTCTTTTCTAACTCTTTATTTTATACTTATTTTTTCTTGATGGGGGAAGATCTATATTTTCTTTCACAACTTGACTTTTATGGAATTGTTTTGTATAACTTCATATGTGGTTTCTTTCTTTCTTTTTTTTTAAAGCCTTTTATTTACAGGTTATATGTATGGGTAACTTTATAGCATTAACAATTGTCAAACCTCTTGTTCCAATTTTTCACCTCTTACCCCCCACCCCCTCCCCTAGATGGCAGGATGACCAGTAGATGTTAAATACATTAAAATATAAATTAGATACACAATAAGTATACATGACCAAACCGTTATTTTGCTGTACAAAAAGAATCAGACTCTGAAATATTGTACAATTAGCTTGTGAAGGAAATCAAAAATGCAGGTGGGCATAAATATAGGGATTGGGAATTCAATGTAATGGTTTTTAGTCATCTCCCAGAGTTCTTTCTCTGGGCGTAGCTGGTTCAGTTCATTACTGCTCCATTGGAAATGATTTGGTTGATCTCGTTGCTGAGGATGGCCAGGTCCATCAGAACTGGTCATCATATAGTATTGTTGTTGACATATATAATGATCTCCTGGTCCTGCTCATTTCACTCAGCATCAGTTCGTGTAAGTCTCGCCAGGCCTTTCTGAAATCATCCTGTTGGTCATTTCTTACAGAACAGTAATATTCCATAATATTCATATACCACAATTTATTCAGCCATTCTCCAACTGATAGGCATCCAGTTTCTAGCCACTACAAAGAGGGCTGCCACAATCATTCGTGCACATACAGGTCCCTTTCCCTTCTTTATGATCTCTTTGGCATATAAGCCCAGTAGTAACACTGCTGGATCAAAGGGTATGCACAGTTTGATAACATTTTGAGCATAGTTCCGAATTGCTCTCCAGAATGGTTGGATTCGTTCACAACTCCACCAATAATGTATCAGTGTCCCAGTTTTCCCGCATCCCCTCCAACACTCATCATTATTTTTTCCTGTCATCTTAGCCAATCTGACAGGTGTGTAGTGGTATCTTAGAGTTGTCTTAATTTGCATTTCTCTTTTTAATAATGACTTGGAGCATCTTTTCATATGACTAGAAATAGTTTCAATTTCTTCATCTGAGAATTGTCTGTTCATATCCTTTGACCATTTTTCAATTGGAGAATGGCTTGATTTTTGATAAATTAGAGTTAATTCTCTATATATTTTGGAAATGAGGCCTTTATCAGAACCTTTGACTGTAAAAATATTTTCCCAGTCATATGTGGTTTCTTAATTGTGGGTGGGGATTAGGGAAAGAACCTAGAACTCAAAAATCTTAAAATTAATGTAAAAAATATTTTGAATGTAGCTGGGAAAAATGTTGAAAAAATAAATAAATAAATGTGTGTGTGTGTGTGTGTGTGTGTGTGTGTGTGTGTGTTTAATAAAAAGAAAAAAGGTCCTGAGAGAATCTAAAAACACTTGAACCCAGAGCTGAAGTTTAGCCCATGTTAAATTTAAATGCCTAAAGGCAATATGGAGCATGGGGATAGCTGGGTTTTAGAGTAAATTCAGCCCAAGCCACAGCAACTATCAACTCTTCAACATTATGTGGAATCCACACTCTGAGTCTGGTAAGGAATACCAGGCCCAACTGTACTTCCAAGAAGTATCCCTGAATAAGTAGCAACCAGAATACCTGGTGAGTGCAGAAGCATCGGGGCAGAGAAGCTGCTAACAGTTTATACTTACAGGCTATGTGGCTAGGCTCCAGGGTAGAGGGAAGAACTGAAGTGAAAACAGAAATACCATTAGTGTAATAGTACTTACCCTAATTAGTGGTAGTTACCCCAATAAGTTCTCCTTAAAAATGATCAGGCAAAACAGAAAGAACACAACCATAGAGAATTAATTTAGGAGTAGCAAATATGGGGGTTCATTTTCAGAAGAGGATATTGAAGTAAAAAAAAAAAAAAAAAAAAGAAAAACCTCTCCTACCCTATCTACCCCAAAAAGTACCGCTGGATGGCTACCCACCCAGAATGAATTTATAAAAAAAAATAAAATAAAAAAAGACTACAAATCAAATGAGAGAGATTGAGGAAAATCTCAAAACAAGTAAATAAATAAGAACTATCAAAATAAAACAAGGTTATCAAAAGAAAGTTATCCAACTAGAAAACCAGATCTAGAATCTTAAAGACAATTATTTTTAAAAAATTGGGCAAGGGGAAGTAAATGAAGCTATGAGACCAAAAAATAACAAGATAAAATATAAAGAATGAGCAAACATAGAAGTGGTTATGAAACATAAGAAAAACAACAGTTCCAGAGAAAAGAGCAAAAAAGGAAAACAGAATAATTGGGCTATCTTAAATCAATGACCAAAAAAAAAAAAGAACCTTAACACAATAATATAAGAAATAACCAAGGAAAATTCCCTGAACTGATAAAACAATAACGAAAAGTAGAAATGGAAAAAAATAACCTTTAAATCACCAGTTGAAAGAGATGCTATAAGGAAAACACAGAAGAATATTGTTCCTAAATTTCAAAGCTCCCAGATCAAAGAGAAAAATTTACCAACAACTCAAATACATTGGAGTTGCAAATATACTTTTACAGATTTTTTTCGGGAGATAATAAGACCACCTGTTCTGAAATATTATTCATCAGCAATCAAAAAACCTTGACCCATGACCAAAATATTATATTCATCAAAATTATGTAAAATGTTGAAAAAGGAGAAAATGGACATTCTGTAAACTCATAGCTTTCCAGAATATTGTCTCAAATAAATCTGTAAGCTTTGGGAATTGAATTTACCTCTTGACAATTTTTCTAATCTAAAATTGAAGAGTTTTATTAGAATTTTAAAATCTTTTTCAGTTAAAAAATATTATCCTTCTTTTAAGGAAAATCAGATATATGAAAAAAAACTCAACATGTAAATGGAATATCCTTCCATGAAAAACTGGAAAGTCTCTTTGGGGCTCATAATAAGGGCTAAGATATTGGTACAGAAAAATCTAAATAAGAAGCAGTGCCAACATAGCAGAAAAGAGACAGCAACTTATCATTTTCCTCTAAACAATTTGAAAATAATTCCTCAAATCCTATTTTGGAACAGCAATACCAGTAGGAGATTAGGTTGAAAAAAAAATTTAAGACTAAGACACTTTATGAGACAGGCAGGAGAGGTCTTTGATGCTTCATGACTTATACATTTTATCAAAACTAGAAGCAGGCCATATAGGGACCTGATACCTTCTGAAAATGCAGCATTGGTAACTTTCAGAGTTCAGTGACTATAAAAAGGGCAAGAGGTGACTCGTCAAAAAAAATTGATTAGTGGGAATCCTTTTCTGAAACCGACTGTACTTGGGAAAGAATAACAATGCTAATGCTTACACAGTTCCAGTCTCAATTCTATGGTGGAGAGCATTATTTGTCATTGGACACCAGGGAACAAGGAACTTGGTCACAGTTCTAAACAGAAGAAGGGATCTTTACTGGGTAAAAGGATAGCACAGATCAGAAGAGCAATAGTTTCCCCCAGGTCATAATATCTTGGAAACACGAGAACCTTAATTACTCTTACATCAACTTCTGAAAATAGCTGTATGAAAAATTATAAAACTTGTCTACCATGGCATCCACATGAAAGCTGTGACAAAATTTAATTTAAAGATGAAAATCAAGAAATTGGCTAGAAAAATAATCAAATAGTTAAAAAAAAAAGACAAAAAGATTAACCACTCATTAAAAGCTGCTAAAGTAAGTGGAAGGGAAATTTAAGAGACGTGATGGATGTCTCAGGAGTTGTTGTTAATTATTAGTCATGCTATGGCTAGTATAAATCCAATGTCTCCAATTTGGTTGTATAGGACGGCTTGGAGGGCAGCGGTGTTTGCATCGGTTGATCCAAATCATCATCTGATGAGCATAAATGATATGATTACTACACCTTCTCATCCAATGAATAGCTGGAATAGGTTATTTGCAGAGACAAGGATAATTATGGTGAATAAGAAGATAATTAGGTATTGGGAAAAGCAGGTTTGTGTGTATATATCATATTGAGAATTCTAGAATGGATCATGTGACATATAATGCAATGGGGATAAAGATGATGGAAAAATAGTCTAGTTTAAAGCTTATTGTCAGGTTGAATGTATTTATTGAGAACCACTGTCAGTTTGTAATTGTGGCTTCTTGTCCTGAATGGATGAATAGGGTTAATGGAAGAAGGCTAGTAAAGAAGACTAGTTTGACTGTGTTTTTACATAATAGTGGGAAATTGCTGGTTTTGTGTGGGAGAAGTATATTGTAGATTAGGGGCAAAGTAAGTATAATAATGGCCAGAAGTAGAGAAGAATTTAATAAATAGTTAATTACTTTTATTTGGAATTGCACCAAAATTTTTGGTTCCTAAGACCAATGGATGACTATTATCCTTTAAAAGTGAGAAAGCCATGGGGTTTAACCATGGGGTCAAGAATTAGCAGTTCTTGTAACTTTCTCGGGCACATAAGGAGACTTAAACTCCTAATTTTAGATTCACAATATAATGTTTTTGTTAAACTATGTTTGCAATATGTAATGCCAAGAATGAATTTAGGGCAAATGGAAATAATAAGTAGGGGAAGGAGGTGAAGGGCTATTAACATGTGTTGAAAGTTGGCTTGATAGGGTGTATGTGATGTGTAAACTTACCTCGTTGGGAGGTAATTAGTATGTGTAGTGAGTAGAGGGCTATGATGACTGTGTTGATACCTAATAGGATGAGTGAAAAGTTAGATCAGAAGAATGAAGTTATAATTACTATTCGCTCTCCTAAATGGTTAATAGAGGGAGGTTGGGCTAGGTTAGCAAGACTTGCTAATAGTCATCAGGCGCATATTAGTGGAAGAATTATTTGGAGGCCTCGAGTTAGGATGAGGGTTCAGCTGTGAATGCATTCGTAGTTGGTATTGACTAGACAAAAAAGTATTGAGGAGGTGAGTCCATGGGCAACTATTAGTACGGTGGCATCTATGAAGCCTATAGAGGATTGTATGAGGGCTGCAATGATTACTAATCCTATATGGCTGACAGAGGAGTATGCAATAAATGATTTGAGGTCTGTTTGTCATAGGCAAAGAGAGCTTGTTATAATTATACCTCAAAGAGAGAGGATTATAAATGGGTAACATAAGGTTGTTGTGGTTGGTTCGGTGAAAGCTGTAATTCGTATAATGCCATAGCCTCCTAGTTACAGTAGCATGGTGGCTAAGACTATGGAGCCCTCAATAGGGGCCTCCACATGTACTTTTGGCAGTCAAAGGTGGAGGTCATATAGTGGTATTTTTACTATGAATGCTGTTATGCAGGCATATCAGAGTAGGGAGGTTGATATGGAGGCATCTAGGATGGGTGATATTAGTGATATGGTTTGCATGTGAAAGGAGCCCAGGTTGTTATGTAGGTACAATAGTGCTACTAGAAGAGGGAGAGCTCCTACTAGAGTATGGAAGAGGAAGTATAACCCTGCACTGAGTCATTTGTTTTGGCTGCTTCATCGTGTGATGATGATGAGGGTGGGGATTAAAGTAGTCTCGAATAAGATATAGAATAGGATGAGCTCAGACTAGGTGAAAGCTATGATTAAGGATAGTTGGAGAATAATAAGTGTGGTTAGGTAGATTTTTTTTGTGTCACGTGTTCATGGGCTAAATGGTTTTGGCTAGCAATGATTATTAGTGGGAGGAGTCAGCATGATAGAATAAGTAGTGGACCTGATAAGGAGTCTAGAGAAAAGGAGTTGTTATAATTATAGCCTAGGTCAGAGTTGTGATAAAACAGAGTTAGGCTTCAGATGCTAATAATAAAACTGTGTGTGATAGTATTGATTCATACCCAGGATTTTTTGGAGTATCATATTAAGGGAATGAGCATGAAGGTTGATGTAAGGATTTTTAGCATTGTAACAGGTTAAGGTTTTGGATGTAATCATTACCATGGGTTGCTGAGATTTTGACTAGTAGTGTGAGGCCTACTCCTGCCTCACAAGCTGAGAAGACTAGTAGGATTAAAGGGGTTATGGGCATTGAGAATATGTGGAAGTGGGTGATTAGGAGGGTTATCAGGATGAACAAGGACAACATCATCCCCTCCAGGCACAGGAGAGTGGATATTAGGTGTGATTAGTAGAGTAGGACTCCAGTAAGAGCTAGCAGGAAGGCTATGGTTAGGTTTAAGTTAATAGGGAGTATAAGGTATTCATGGGGTAAAACCATGATTTATTGAGTCGAAATCAATTATCTTAGATTAAAAACCTATTCGGTTCATTCAAGGCCTTTTTGAAACCATTCCTATGTGAGACCTCCTGTGAGTAGGATGATGATAGAGTATGCTAGGGTAAGTATAGTGTTGGCAGTTGATAGTTGGATGGCTCAGGGCAAGGGCAGGAGGAGGGCGATTTCTAGGTCAAGTAGGAGGAATGTGATGGCAACTAGGAAGAATTTTATTGAGAAGGGAAGATGGGCAGAACTTAAGGGATCAAAGCTGCATTCGTAAGGGCTAGATTTTTCTACAAAATAAGAAGGTAGTTATGTGAAAACAGCTGCAACAAAAAGTCTTAAACAAAAATGCTAATGCAAACAATTTTAATTTTAATTTAATTTAATGTAAAATAAATTTATTAAATTTAAATAATAATTAAAATAATTTAATTTAATAAAAATCTATACTCAGAGAGAGGATTGTGGGAACTGATCGTGGCTAAATGTAGAATTTTCACTCTTTTTGATGTTGTTTGTTTGCATTTTATATTCTTTCTCATTTTTTTTCCTTTTTGGTCTGATTTTTCTTGTGCAGCAAGATAATTGTATTTATATGTATGCCTATATTGGATTTAACATATTTTTATTGCCATATTTAACATATATTGGATTACTTGCCAAGAGGAGAGGGTGGGAGTAAAAGGGGAAAAATTGGAACACAAGGTTTTGCAAGGGTCAATGTTGAAGTCTTTGCATATGTTTTGAAAATGAGAAGCTTTAATAAAAAAAAAAACAAAAAATAAAAAACGAATCCCTGTCCAGGGTTAGAGTAGCAAAGTTTAGAGAGCATAGAGAAGATGAAAATAATGTGAGATGAAACTGAGAAGGTGGAGCAAGCCTATGTTGAGAAATTTATTGAATATTGATCAAGGGAGTCTGAACTTCTCTTGGACACTTTTTTTTAGGAGAGAAAAGATATCCCTTGGTGCATGATAAAAAACAGGAAAGAGAACTTAAAAAACTTCAGAGATTATTTACTCCAGGAAAGATTAACCTGAGGAATACAGATTTCTAAGGGTTACTTAGATAGATTTCAAGGGGTGATTGAAATTGAAAGGGGGAAAAAAAAGACATTTTCATTCTTCCTAACCCTAAGTGAAATTCAAAATTTCATTCAATTATAAATGCAGCCTCAAACCATAGTAATATTGTCAGTATCTGGAATTTTATGACATATTTTTATATCACGATACAGTTGAAAATTGATTAAATGTCCAAAATCACTTTCATGTGATCATATCAAAGATCAAATTAGAATTAAATTTTTTTTTTACTAAAGGTAAACAATAGAGGATGTTATATTAATAGTTTTTTAAATATAAAAATTAACTTTAACTTAAAGAATAAAGAATGGTAAAAGAATGCTAAAAGTAAAATGGGAAAACCATTTATTATACAATAAAATTATGAGAAGAAAATTAATAGCTTGGTAAAAGATACCCAGAAAATACTGAAAAAAATATATTAAAAAAATTCTCCTCATGTTAAAGGAAAAAAAAAGAAACCCTTAAAAAACAAAATTGTACAAAAAAGGAAATGAGGCACAAAAGATCATTGAGGAAAATAATTCCTTAAAACTTCAAATTAGGAAAATTATAGTTAATGACTCGATGAGAAATCAAATAAAATAGAATTAAAGTAAAATGTTCCATTAGCAAAAAAAAAAAACAGACTTACTTGGGAAATAATTTGAAGAAAGAAAATGTTAGAATTATCAGAATTCCTGAAAGCCATTAAAAAAAAAAAACAGACATCATCTTGTTAGAAATTATCAAGGAAAACTATGCAGAGGATAAAATAGAAATTGAAAAAATTCACCAATTATCATCTAAAAGATATCCCAAAATGAAAATTCATAAGAACACTACAGGCAAATTCCAGATCTTTGGAATTCAAATCAAGAATATGTTGTATCAGCTTCAAAGAAGCCATTCAAATATCATAGGGACCCAGAAAAGATCAGCATTTTTCAAGATAAAAGAATGAAGCCCTTGAAATATGATATTCAGGATCACAAAAGAGCTATAATTACAATAAAAAATAACCTAACCACCAAAACTGACTTTAACCATTCCTAGTTTTGTTTTTTTTTTTTTTTAGTATTTAATGCAATAGAGAACTTTCAAGCTTTCTTAATGAAATGACAAAAGCTGAATAGAAATTTTGATTTGAAAACACAAGATTAAAAAGGAACATAAAATGTTATCGATGAAAAAAAATAAAGTTTCATTTAATCTTAAATCTATTTACATTATTTTATGCAAAGTTGATACCTATTACTCCTAAGAATTTTTATCATTATTAAGGCAGTTGGATGAATTCACCATAAACAATGTCCATAGGTATGAAGTGATTTTGTTGAGGTGATCTCAAAAGAAAATGAAGAAGTGGGTTATTTAGGTAATGCAATAGTTTGAGCACTGGCCCTGAAGTAAGGAGCACCTGTGTTCAAATCTTACCTCAGACACATATTAGCTATGTGACCCTGGGCAAGTCACTTTAATTACTTCCAAAAAGTTAATTAAAAAAAAACAGAAAAGAAAATGAAGAAGTAAAAAATAAAATTGATTTAGTGGTAGAAGAAAGGAGAAGAGAGGTGGAATAGAAAAAAAAAAAATTCTCACATAAAAGAGGCATAAATGAAAGGGAACAGTGGGAGACAATGCTTAAACTTTACATTCATAATGCTTGATTCAGAGGAAGAATATACATTCAATTTGGTATACAGATATCTTACCTAATAAATAGTAGGAGGAAGCATTTAATATACATTTTAATATATACTAAATATGGTAAATGTGTTTTGTTTTCACTCTCTCCAAACAAGGGAAAACATATTTCTTTTATACAGATTTAAAATTACACTGAGGTTTTGTTTTCTGTTGTTACCATTTAGAAATGCTTTGGTTCCATTTAACCAAATAACATAATTTAGTATTTATAAATAGTTAATTAACTTGGAAATTTAACGATGAACAGTGGAAAGATTTTCCCTATAAACTGCAAGGACACACTTTTTCACGTCCCACCTCAGTCTCTATGAAGAATGATCTGAAATTTAGTTCCTATCTAATATTGGTTCTACCAAGCATATTCAAATGTAATATTGCTAATATACGACTCACCATTTCAGCTCATTCTAGGTTCAATTTCAATGTTCAGTCCCTTACTCTTTTGTCATTGATGTTCTAACCTGCATGCAACACAAAACCAAAATACAATACATGCAGCCTGGGACAACCCAAAATTTGTTCTGTTGACCATTTAGAATTCACTAAATCACTTTTTCCACTACTTCACCTCACATGGCAAAGAACAAATGTAAAAGCAAATGACTGAAGTCCATTTCACGGGTTATTGTTAGACTTCAAGGAGAGATCAAAGATATATTCTCTTACCAAACACTTTCAATATAGCAAAAGAAAGCAAATAAATAGAAATGACAGATTGATTAAAGCTTTTCAGAGGTATCTTCATTTCAGGATCCACAAAAGTAACCAATCAAAGATATTGCAACTAACATTTATATAATACCTACTATGGGGCAGCTAGGTAGCTCAGTGGATAGAGGACTGGTCTCTGGAGTCAGGAAGACCCAAGTTCAAATCCAGCCCCAGACACTTAGTAACTGTGTGACCATGAGCAAATCACTCACCCTAATTGCCCCTCCAAAAAAATCAAACATCTGCTATTTGACAGACAGTGTGCTAAATGCTTTGCAAATATACCGTAATTAACTGCAAGATGTCTATACTAGATCCACAGTTGTTCCAAAAAGCTTTCATTAGCTTTTGCTGTAATTCTACTAAAAACAAGTTCCCTATCCATTCTTAGTGAGGAGAAACTACAAAGCATGAGGCAGTCCCTGTTATACAAATTTGCTTTGGAAAATAAAGTAAGATAAAAGGAAAGGGTAATCAAAACAAGAGAGCAGCCAGTCATGAATTTTGTATCCTATACAATTATGAAATAATAGGGACAGAGGCAGAATCTTGAATAGCATAAGAATAAGTAATCATATAAAAAAAATCACCATAGAAACTGATCAGATAGGGAAAAGAAAGTAATGCCCAGATTAACAGTTGAAAAACATTGATCAATGAAAGTTCACCATATGGACTTTTTATCTTATTAAAGGAATTATGTGTCCTCCTCTTATCTACTGATCAAAGGATTATAGACTGTTAGAATCATAAGATTTAGAAATAGAAGAGACCTCACAAACCATATAGTGCAACTGCTGTATTTCAGGGAATCAAGAAATTGAAGTCTGAGATTTATACACTCCAATTGACAGTGTCATAAAGGTTGGAATAAAAAAGGCAACCACTTTTGTTGCCTTTTATTTCCCACCTGAAAACAGAAGAAACCCAAGCATACTGTAAATTGTGAGATGAAGTGTACAAAAAAAATTGCATTTTGTTTAAAAGAAAAGATTGTATGTTAAAATGCCCATGAAGAATATGTAAACGCATGCGCACAAAAGAAAGCAAATAAAGAGAAATGACAGAAGCTGTTGAAGCTTCTAGTAGGTAACTTCATTTCAAGTTCCACAAGAATAGCCAATCAAAGAGACTGCAATTTAACATATGAGCAGAGATAAAGTGCACACACTCATAAAAGATAAATATTTTTTCTAGGTTTACATAACCAAAAGAATTTGATATATATATATATAGACACAATGTGAAAGCAGTAAAATAATTGTGATTAAAAGGGAATGAATCCCTTAGTTTTGAAAATGTTTAAAAGAAAACAAAAATAATAATCAAATAGAATAAAGGGTAAGAGGATAGATTAAGTGATTAGTTGGTATCTTTTTCCATCCTTAAGAACTAAATTTTATGTAGATTGCAAATACACTGAAACAATATACATATTTCACTTCAAGAAAAAAATGTACATGATTTTTTAAAAGAATTTGGAAGTAGTGTAAGATTTAATTTAACTTTTTTCTTTATTCTTACCATTTTTTCTGCCTTTCAAAATTATTGAGGATTCACCACTGAAAGATTATTTTATATCTGTAGATTTAATGATGAAATTGTTTTTCTTACATTAAATTATTTGTATTCTAAAAGATATACATAAAATGCAGTTTGAATACACACACACATATATGTATATATAGACATATTCTTTTCCACCCTAAAATATTTAATTAGGTTTTTTTCCTCTAAGATAATAGTTAAACATGCTGCTTTATATTGAAAATTTTTTGATACACAAATACATATGTATCTATGTATAAGTTGTTAAATTCTTAGTAATTAATTTAGCTCATAGCAGTAAGTCATTTTTAAAATAAATGCTAGCCAAATATATCTGACAAATTTTAAATGTTTTCGGTACTTGACTAATGTTTATTTTAATTTGTCTTCTTTACTGATCTATTATTTTTATTTCTATCATTACTTGGTCAGTTCTACTTTTAAAGGATTTGTTTTGTCCATTGGAATTTTTTAATGAAGTTAGTTTTTTTTTTTTTTCATTATTAAATACACACACACACACATATACACACTTAAAATTTCCATTTCACCAATGTTTTTCTGCTTCTTTTTCCAAGCTGTTGCCTTTTTTTCCCAAAATTTTCCTGCATAACTATTCTTTCTTTCTCAATTTTTCTTCTACCCCTTTTACTTGATTTTTAAAATCCTTTTTGAGCTCTTCTAAGATAACCTTTTGAGCTTAAGACCAATACATATTTCCCTTTGAGGTTTCACATAACCATTTTGCCACTTCTGTTCTCTCCTAATTTTGTCCTCTTATTTCCCCTTTTGCCATAGTAGCTTTCTATACTCAGGGCTTTGTTTGTGTCCTCATTTTTTAAAATTGAGTTCTGCTCCTAGGATATAAGGAAGATTATTTCATTCCATTTTTTGCAGAGGGACAGGAATTCTCATTGGTTTGCTTAGCATTGTTAAAATGGCCTGGCTTGCTGTGCAAGCATTCAGTGACTCCTAATTTGCCTTTTACGCCTAGAGCTGGAAATCTCACATTTGGCCTTCTAAGTCATTGGCAAGCTGATCAAGGACCAAAAGACTTGCTGATTTTTGCCAAGGCTATGAGCCCTGGCAAGATTCCTTATACTGATCCCAAGGCTGGGTTTTTTTGTGTCCACCCAAGTGAGAGATATTTACTGAAATCCTTCTATGTTATCTTATGCTGGAAAATTATTTCATTCTGAATTTTTGTGAATTCTGCCACTCCAGAATCATTTAAACACTTAATCCAATGCTATTTCTGATGGAAACTGGGGAGGTCAGGCAACTTCCTGAATTCTCTCCATCTTATTGGAATTGAAATCTTCTAATTATATATCCTACACTCTTTCTACTGTTTTGTGCTGTACTCTTGCCTCTGTGGCTGTTTGTGGGCAAATTAAAGGTATTTTCAAGGGAAGGCACGTTTCTAGGTGCTCAGACCATTGTGAAGTCTTTCTTTTTACAGGTATTTTTTTATTCTTCAAAAAAAATCAAGTGTTTATCTCAACTGAGATCAAAATTGTAAATCACAAAATCAAAAACTAACTATATAGGCTTTATTGTCATGAGAAATAAAGGGTTAAATAATTATTTTCTATTTTTGTACTATTCTAAACAGTTAAAAACTAATTTCAAATATAATTTTAAAAGAATGTTTTATATCTATGTTGTTGTGAATTTACAAATTAATTTTATAATATTTGCTTTCTTTTAAGTCATTTAGAGCAGCATTATAACACCAAAGTGAGAATACCTGTCTATTCAAAAATAATATGTATTTATAAATATACCATTCTTCAGGAGAATAGGGGGAAAAACTGTATTAGCACTTAATTAGAATTTTCATTGTTTGGTTAAAAAGAACAATATATCTATGAAAATCCAAATCATCATAAGTATGTTTGAACTAAATGCCCATCAGCAACAATATACAATTCTAACACTGAAACACCTTTAGCTGATATTTTCTTTTTCTTTTTAGAACCAATAATAAAACAACACAAAGATATCACAAAGGACATAAGTAAGCTCAACAGTGAAAACTGAGGAATCCAGACATCAAGGTATATAAATTTAGAACCTAATATTTAAAATACAGTTCAGAGTATTAGCGATTTCTATAATAGGTGGGCAATAATACAGACGTGTTCTGCATTCCCTCTGATCTGGCACATTTTACCTAAATCTGTAGTTAGAAACTGAAATATAAAACACAAGTCATCTTCTAGATCATTTTAATAACTCCTGTTTACCAGGCTAGAACTTCAGCTCTATTATCTCTTATCCCCTATCCACCCCATCTAGTCTTCCACATGTTCCATTTCTGGGTAAATGACTACTGACAATGTTAAATAGGATAGTGAGTGCAATCACACCTTTTCTTCAAAGACAATGTTAGATGAACACCTCAAAAAAATAATAGGAGAAAGAAAATTGCTTATTCTCATTTACAGAGAGAGGGTTAGTATAAACTTCATTTCAAGTCAAATTATTTCACTTCAATTGAATTTAATTAAATGCATACTTAAGTCGCTTTTTTGTAGGATACCCTTTGGATTGAAGATACAAAGAATAAAAGGATACCCATTATGCATTAGCATTTCTGTCCAGTGCAAACCTTCATTCACTCCATAATAACAAAATATTTGATGGAGAGGAAAAAAATGCAAACGTTAAGATATATATGCTGTAACTATTCAAGATAAGTTGATAGAAGTAATAAATATAAATATTCTGTGTACCAACAAATGAGACACACATATTTTCATGTTAAGGTCTTTTGGGTATCTTGGAAAATAGCTGTGCAGCATCAAAATATTAGATAAATAGATAGACAGATATAGATATAGACATTCTACAGATGCATTTTGTAAGTCCCAGAATTCAGAATATGCTAAAATTTTTTTTTTATTTCAATGAAATAGTAAAGGCATACTACTTACTGTTCGTTGCTAGTCCCAAATACAATTGGGGCAACATCATGATAGCTATTATTTCTTACAAGATTATTTTTTAATTTGAAGAGAAAACTGTAGAAGAAAAGACACAATAAAATAGTAGGCATATCAACAGATGAATAAATACACATGTATATCTCCATCTATAAATAAATAAGTACATATGCCTATGTATATATGAAAGAGAGAGAGAAAAAAAAAGAGACTGAGTGAGTGAGTGCGTTAATGCCTCTTTTTTTCCATGGCTCTTTGTTCTTATACCATGAGACACTAAGAATTAGTCTTTAAACTGTGTTGCCAGATGATTTACTGTTTAGTAAGCAGTTAAATTTTCTTTGGGAGATTTTTCTCTACAATACCTTTTTCTTTTTTGGAAAAAAAGATTACAGATTGCGCTGGAATTTAAAAACTGGAGATTTTTACTATGAATAAGGGATGGTTGAATTTTAATTTTTTTATATAATTGCAGGTGTATCTCTCTGTGATATATTTCAGGATAATTTTTGAATAATTTTATCTTCTGAAGGACACATAAGAAGAAAAATCAGCAAATGTGTGGGTGTACGTAATTACCTCAATTCTCAATATATTTTTATAAAAACAAATATTTCTGAAAATTAAAAAAAAGGAAATAAAAATGAAGCCTAACTTTTTCCTCCTAAGTATAGTTCTATAAATACAAGCAGTGAAAAATACAATTCTGAATATGTGTTGAATATAAATAATAGCAACAAAAAATAGGCATCAAAGCTTTTTCTAGACTCATCTTTCCCATCATCCTGATCATCTACTAGTATACAAGCACATTCTGTTATTCTAGAAAATTTAGCTCTCTCCTTGCCGATATTGTCTCTGATTTTATTTCCTTTGTAGTCTGTCTTTTCTACCTTGAGGACAATTGTTTCCTTTTGTCAGTCTTAGTTTTTGTCTCTTAACAATGATGAAATTCATCACAGGGATGTTAGAGTTTCCTTGTGGAATGTGATATTTTTTCTTGAAGCTTTTTATTCAAAACATAAGTAAGGATAATTCTTTCAATATTAATCCTTGCAAAACTTTGTGCTCCATTTTCACCCCCTAACCCCGACCTCCTCTCCTAGATGACAAGTAATACAATATATGTTAAACATGGTAAAATGTATGTAAATTCAATATAGACCTACATATTTATTCAATTATCTTGTTGCACAAGAAAAATCAGATCAAAAAGAAAAAAATGAGAAAGAAAATAAAATAAAATTCAACCAAACAGCAACAAAAGAAGTGAACTATTTTGAAAATATTGCTATCCACACTCAGTTCCCACAGTCCATATTGTGAATATAGATGGCTCACATCATCAAAAGATCATTGGAACTGACCTGAATTGTCTTATTGTTAAGAAGAGCCATATTGATCAAAATTGATTATTGTATAATCTTCCTGTTGCCATATACAATGATCTCCTACTTCTGCTTATTTCAAAATGATTACATGATTAGCATCACTTCATGTAAGTCTCTCCAGGGCTTCCAAAAATCATATTGATCATTTTTTATAGAACAATAATATTCTGTAACATTTACATACCATAATTTATTCCGCCATTTTCCAAATGATGGACATCCACTAAGTTTCCAGTTTCTCATCACTACAAAAAGTCCTGCCACAAACATTTTTGCACATGTGGGCTCCTTTCCTTCCTTTAAAATCTCTTTGGGATATAGGCCCAATAGAAACACTGCTGGGTCAAAGGGTATGCAAAGTTTGATAACTTTTTGAACATAGTTCCAAATTGCTCTCCAGAATGGCTGGAACCTTTCACAACTCCACCAAAAATGTATTAGTGTCGCAGTTTTCAGTTTTTCCACATCCCCTCCAACATTTGTCTTTATCTTTTTCCTCCATCTTAGGCAATCTGAGATGTGTGTAGGGGTATTTCAGAGTTGTCTTAATGTGAATTCTGCTGATTGATTTCCAGTGCTGAGTAATGGCCCCTAGGTCCCATGTTTTTCCAGGGCTCAGTAGTTTACAATTTGTTTTTTTACAAAAGGCAAATTTGCCAAACCACCTGCTGGCAACTAAGACAGAGTGGCTTAAGAGACTCACAGAAGATTCCCAGGTGTGTGGAAGCTGCAATACTGTGACTCCCTGCTCTAATTCCTTGACAGTCTCTCTATGGTGTAGTTGGGGCTTGGCAGACTGTCCCCTTACCCATTTTAAACAGACCTGTTACGAAGTTCTTCCAAGATATCTTCTTCTGGTAATGTGTTGTACTCCAAATATTTGTGGATTTTTTTACTCTATAACTACTTTAGAGGCTTAATTTGTTGTTGGTTTGAGAGAAGTTCAGAGGAGGTCACAGAGGGTTTTATCTGCTCTTCACCATCTTGGCTCTGCCCTCACAAATTGTATTTTTAAATGAGTTGTTTTGTTCAATGTTATATTCTATTTGTCTCATTATTGTCATTCTCTTCGATGAAATTATTGATTGTGTATAATTTGTGATTTCACCAGTTCATTCATTAGGATTAACTTATTCAACTTCCAATTAATTGTTGGCAAAGTGGAGATTGGACAAGCTTCTTTTACAAATGGCATTGATATGCCAAGTCATTGCTGATTGCCTTCTGGTGCTGAATGGGTGTTTCCAGGTCTCATGATATTCTTGCATTTAGGGGCTTTCTATTTGCCTGTTTTATTCGTGTTGGATGTCACAACTTCTCTGCTGATCTACTGTCTTGCAACCAGGACAGAGTAGCTAACACCACTGTAGATTTTTCCTGGTGGATTCTTCAACATGTGGGGCCCATACTGCCCTGGAACTGTGTGCTGTCTGTGCTCAAAGCCTCTGCTTGCCTGCCTGTGCTTGACCCACCTGTGCTCAGCCTTCATCCCTCCCTACTTGTTGAAACAGACCTTTTCTGGAGATATTTGAAATGATCTTCTAGGGGGCACCTAGGTGGCACAGGGAAACAGAAGCAGCTCTGAAGTCAGGAGGACCTGAGCTCAAATCTGGTCTCAGACACTTAACACTTGCTATCTGTGTGACCCTGGGCAAGTCACTTAACCCCAATTGCCTCAGGGGGAAAAATTATCTTCTGCTAGAAATTTATTACATGTTAAAATTTGTGGGTTCTGTTACTCCAAAACCAATTCAGAGACTGCTTGCTATTAACTTGAGGGACATGTAGAGAACTTAGAAAAAAAGACATGTCTCCTCTCTGCCATCTTGGTTCTGCTCCATTCCAACCCTCCTCTGATATTTTCTTAAAAGACAGAAAGCATATCTTTTTGTTTTGTTTTGTTCTAAAATATATTTTCTTCTAAAAAGTCAATTAATAACTTCTCAAAGTTTAACATTTCTTTATATAGAATAACTCTCTCTATATATGTGTGTATGTGTGTGTATATATAAAATGTTTTATTTTCCAGTGAGAAACTTCTTCCTTAGTGTTCAAACAAAAAACTTATCAAGCATGATCTATATATTATCATTATTACGGTAAATTTAAATAAGTAACTTATCAGTTACTCTCCTGCTCTTCCTACACTGTGCACCATTGCAGATATGCCACCCCTCTCAAATTGTAAACAAAGTTAATGAATAATGAAAATGTTATTTAAAATTAAAATTCATGTAAGAACTGGCCCATAAAAAGGAGTGTTCAAACAGTTTGTCCTGTTCACATTATGCAGAATTTCAGTATCATCCACCTTACCCATTAGCTTAAAAAAATGTGGGTGGTAGGGGGAGATAAAAGAACATAGCTTGAAAATATTCCCTGGAAAACTTACTTTTAAAGTGATGAGGGGTATTGAGGAATGGGTGTCTATACTTTAGTGTGGCAAAATACTGAAATATAGATTACTGACCTGAAATAAAAACCTGTAATAAAACGGCAATATCTATGGTACTCTCCCCTCCTCCACTGGGAGAAATGACCTGTGGACCTATAACCAAATGTTGGTGTTATACAAAGGTTAAAGTAGTAAGATTTCCCTAAATGTGGACCATTAATAACTTCAGCTTTTGTAGAGAAGAAGTGGGTGAAGTTTTTAAAAGTTCTACATTTTCATCAGGCCCAAATGAAAAAATGAATTGGTACCTGAAAGTAAATTAAAAAAAAAATTAGATGACAAAAGTAAAGACTACTTGTCCTTATATTTGTTTCTAGTCAGCTGCCCCAAAAATGAACTTTGAGCAAAATTCAAATTTTCCCTTCTAAATGCTAAAAGGAAAGAAACAAAAGGAATGGAAAGCCAAAGAGCATATCAATTTGTACAGGGAAGGACTGGGGATTTAAAAAATTCATTAGGAGAGATTTTTTTTTTTTTGCTTGATAAAGCAAATGGTCTTTTACCAGATGACAAACTTACATTGTTTTGGGGGTGTAAGCTAGGTCCAAGCTTTAGTGAATACATCAAGACAGACTAATACAAACACTTTGAAAGTACCTGAATGTTGACTTACAGAAGATTTAGGGAATCTCTGGGAAACCACAAGATTTACTGATTGCAACTTTTTTTTTTGATAGAGGATAAGAATTCAAAGCTCATAAATCTGTTCTTCCACCTTGTTCCCTCATTTATCAGCTGTTTGAACATGAAATAGAAGAAAGCAAAAAAGAATCAAGTAGAAATAAATGATGTAGACTCAGAGATTTTTAAAGAAATGATGAGATTCATTTATACAGGAAAAGCACCAAACCTTGGCAAAATGGCTGACAACTTGTTAGCAGTTGCAGACAAATATGCTCTGAATAGAATGAATGTGATGTGTAAAGTAGCTTTGTATAGTAATCTCTCAGTAGAAAATGTTGCTGACATCCTTATCCTTATAGATTTGCACTGTGCAGAACAGTTGAAAGCACAAGCAATAGAGTTCATTAACAGATGCAGTGTGCTTTGACAATTAGTGTGTAAAAATGTAAAAAAAAACTGGAACAGTAATCAAACAAAAGACATAATGGAAACAACAGGCTGGAAGTCTATAGTTCAGTTTCACTCTCATCTATGCCAGAAGCTTCAAAGAACTAACATCTACATAGTGCCCATAGTTTGTTTTGTCACACAAATGACTAAAACAGTCTTGAAATCTTCCATGAATTTTAGAAAAATTCAATTGACTTTTATACCTTCAGGTCCAGATGGATTCTAATATATACATTATAAATAAACAGGGGTTGTTTTTATTATCCTTGTCCACAGAACAGAAGTTGAAAAGGCATTGTTTGCTTTTCAGAGGAATAATTTATGGTTTAATCTTCAGCTTTAAATTAGACTGATAACTTTCTAATTTACTGCAAGGCCTTAAATTATCTTCAGTGACTTCTCTAGTTCATATAGGATGATTATTTTTAATTAGCCTTTGTCTTTTTGACGAGGGTATAGAGGATTGCACTAACTTCATAATGCAATAAAAATTAATACCTGAAGATATGAAGTTTCAAAGGATCTTCCATTATTTTGAAAAATAAAATGAATTTTATAGTTTAGGTCCTGTGCTTTTTCAAAGCTCAAAAAACACTTTAACTGTAGATGATTCCCGTCCAAGTATTGTGAATACATAACAGCGTGATTACCTTTAAGGTAAGTTATGGTATAACCCGACTTCGATTCTAATATATTTTTCATTGTAGGAGAAATTATGCAATTGAAATTAAGATGTCAACAAGAATAATATTTGTTCTTATTAATTCTTATTTATCTGGACCCTACATTTATATGAAGATTCTGGATATGGAGAAAGTATGCACATAATAACCAAATGTAAATTAAATTAATGGGCCAAATTAAAATGCATTTTAATGTGTAACTTTTTGTATACTCAATTGTAGATATATATTTTTCTTTTGACTGAATTGATGAGATAAAATTAATGTGTCTAATTTTTTTGGAAAACTATATTTGGAGCCAATTTTGTTACTATGGACAAGGAAAATAATAATTAAGATAACTAAATTGATTATGAATTTCCCACACATTAAGTGACTGATGTACTTTCCCTTTAAAGAAAGCACATAAATTAGTGTTATACCAATCAAACTCCCAAAAAAACTATTTTAATGACCTAGAAAAATAAGAACAAAGTTCATATGGGAAAACAAAAGATCAAGAATTTCAAGAGAACTAATGAAAAATGATCAAATGAAGATGGCCTAGTTATACCAGATCTAAAATTATATTATAAAGCAGTGGTTACCAAAACCATTTGGTATTGGCTAAGAAATAAACTAGTTGATCAGTTGAATAGGTTAGGTTCAAAGGACAAAATAGTCAATAACTTTAATAATTTGGGTTTAATAACCCAAAGACCTTAGCTTTTGGGATAAGAATTCACTGTTTGACGAAAACTGCTGGGAAAATTGGAAATTAGTATGGCAAAAACTAGGCATTGACCCACACTTAACATCATACACCAACATAAGGTCAAAATGGGTTCATGACCTAGGCATAAAGAATGAGATTATAAATAAATTAGAAGAACATAGGATAGTTTAACTCTCAGACCTGTGGAGGAGGAAGGAATTTATGACCAAAGAAGAGCTAGAGATCATTATTGATCAGAAAATAGAAAAATTTTGATTATATAAAATTGAAAAGGTTTTGTATAAACAAAACTAGTGCAGATAAGATTAGAAGGGAAGTTTTTAAACTGGGAAACCATTTTTACAGTCAAAGGTACTGATAAAGGCCTCATTTCCAAAATATATAGAGAATTGACTCTAATTTATAAAAAAAAAATCAAGCCTTTCTCCAATTGATAAATGGTCAAAGAATATGAACAGACAATTTTCAGATGATGAAATTGAAATAATTTCTACTCATATGAAAGGGTGTTCCAAATCACTATTAATCAGAGAAATGAAAATTAAGATAACACTGCCATACCACTACATACCTGTCAGATTGGCTAAGATGATGGGAAAAATATTGATGAATGTTGGAGGGGATGCTGGAAAACTGGGACACTGATGCATTGTTGGTGTAATTGTGAACGAATCCAACCATTCTGGAAAGCAATCTGTAATTATGCCCCAAAAGTTATCAAACTGTACATCCAGCAGTGTTACTCCTGGATTTACATCCCAAAGAGATACTAAAGAAGGTAAAGGGACCTCTATGTGCCAAAATGTTTGCGGCAGTCCTGTTTGTAGTGGCCCAAAACTGGAAACTGAGTGGATGCCCCTCAATTGGAGAATGGCTGAATAAATTGTGATATGAATATTATGGAATAGTATTGTTTGGTAAGAAATGACCAACAGGATGATTTCAGAAAGGCCTGGAAAGACTTACATGAACTGATGCTGAGTGAAATCAGCAAGACCAGGAGATCATTATATACTTCAACAACAATACTATATGATGATCAATTCTGATGGACCTGGTCATCTTTAGCAATGAGATGACTCAACTCAGTTCCAATGGAGCAGTAATGAACTGAACCAGCTTCACCCAGCGAAAGAACTCTGGGAGATGACTAAGAACCATTACATTGAATTCCCAATCCCTATATTTTTGCCTGTCTGCATTTTTGATTTCCTTCATAGCCTAATTGTACACTATTTCAGAGTCTGATTCTTTTTGTACAGCAAAATGACTGTTTGGACATGTATACTTATTTTGTATTTAATTTATACTTTAATATATTTAACATGCATTGGTTATCCTGCCATCTAGGGGAGGGGATGGGGGAAAGGAGGGGGAAAATTGGAACAAAAGGGTTGACAATTGTCAATGCTATAAAATTACCATGCATATAATTTGTAAATAAAAAGCTATTAAAAATTTAAAAAAAAAAGGAAATCATAGACACAATTGGTAATTTAATCCAGGAGAATGACAATAATGAGACAACTTACGAAAATTTATGGGATACAATCAATGCAGTTTTTAGGGGAAATTATATATATCTAGATGCATACTTGAACAAAATAGAGACAGAGAAGTTGAATGAATTCAGCATGAAATTAAAAAAAAAGTTAGGGAAAAAACAAATTTAGAATACTTAATGCCAAATTTGAAATTCTGAAGGTAAAAGTGGAGATTAAAAATAAGAAAACTATTGAACAAATAAACAAAAATAAAAGTTGGTTTTATGAGAAAAGATAAAATAAATAAATCTTTAGTTAAGTTTATTGGAAAAAGGAATAAGAAAATAAAATTGCTAGTATCAAAAATGAAAATAGTGAATTTTCCATCAATGAAGAGTAAATTAGAACAATAATTAGATATTTTACTCAACTGTATGCTAATAAATGTGATAATCTAAATGAAATGGATGAATACTTAACAAAATTGACATTGACAGAGGAGGAAATAAATTACTTAAATAGTCCCAATTATGGAAAAAGAAATTGAATAAACTATTAATCCCCTTCCTAATGAATTCTAGAATGGTGTTGACTCATTTATGTTAATGTGTTGTTTTTTTTTTTTTTTTGCATAACTCATTTTTTTCCCAATTTTTCCTCTACTTCTCTTAATTGATTTTCATATTTCTTTTTTGAGCTCTTTCATGGCTGGAGACCAATTCCTATTTTTCTGGATGCTTTGGATGGAGGAACTCTGATTTTGTTAACTTCTGCTGAGTTTCTTTTGATCATCCTTTTCACCACAGTAACTTTCTATGGTTAGCTTTTTTTTTTCTGTTGTTCATTTTTCCAGCATATTCATTGACTTTTTAACACTTTGTTAAAGAAGATATCTGCGTTTAGAGTGGAATGCATATTGTCCCAAGCTTCAGGATTTTATGCAGATATGTTCATAAATATTTCTAAATGTGCAGTTTCTCTCAAGTGGTATAATCTAAAGAAAGGTATTTATTATTCTTCTAGCCTGAATTCTTCTCTGTGAGTGACCACAAGTATTGTTTTCTGCCCTGTAATTCTGAGGTCCCTCCTCCACTGTCACCACATACTGTGGTGTGCTGCTCACTTCTGGCAACATGACCCAGTACTTTGACCTGATTCTGAGTATGAGCAAAGCAACAGAGTTCTCCCTTTATGCTAGCACAGAGACCCTTGTAATCCCTCTGATCAGTTGTTCCAGAAGCAGCACTGACTGCCGATTGAGTAGCTTCCCAAGATCCAGGCCTATGCCAACACATTCTGTATTGGAGTCTACTCTACTGTCACTTTAGTGTATCATATTTCCTGCAAATTTCTAAATTGTATTTTGTATCTGTGGGGTAAAACGTCTGGAAATACCCATTGCTTTCACTCATTAAGCAACCCATAACTTTTCTGTTGCCTACTCTTTGCTGGCATAAAACTTCAGCTTTACATTTATTCAGAAATTTTCTGCCCATCTTCTATGTTTTCTTGGGCTGGAAAACTGTTACAAGCCTTTTTATTTTTATTTTTTTTTTTGCATCTTGCCACTCTAAAATTTGTTTAGAATAGTTGTTTATAGGTATTTTGAGGGTTTAGGAAAGAGCTCAGTTGAGTTATAACCTTTATTGTGCCATTTTGGATCAACAAATTTCTGGCTTTCAGAAGTCATAATTTAATTTGTGTCAAACTTTTTTTTTTTTTTCCCATAATTTTGTTTAAGCAAGTCAAATAGAATTAGATTGTATTCATGGGTTAATTCCTCCTAAGAATCCAGACATGCTAACTAAAGCACAGTTAGAACTGAACTATGAATAGGCATAGGCAACAGGAATTATAAAGATAATCACAAGTCAAGGCATGAGAGTAATAGCATAGTTGTCTTATAAGATCTGGTAATTGTTCCTCAGAGCAGAAATGAGTGTTTTGTCAGAAATGTTATGGTGGCCTAATCAAGGTTGTTGCCTGAGCTAGTCTGTTCTTCAGTAATCTTATTTGTGGCCTTTCAAATTTTGTCCATAATCTAGTTTAAGAATGGCAACAGTATTAACTTGTATGGGCTCCTTTAATTCTCTCAGAGCAAACATGCATGCCTATAGAGCTCTAGTTGGATGTGAGCTCACAAAAGGAATGGGTGAGGGAGAATTATAAAGACATAAAGCAAGGAAGTATCCCTGACTCAGCATGTCCAGCCTATCATCAGCCAAGATCAGGGTTTCAAAAAAGCAAGGAAACTTCTCCTGAGTCAGGATGTCTCCCTGGCCTGTTATCGGCCAAGACCATTAAGTTAGGAAGGACCCCATGACTCAGGATATCTGTGTAAATTTAATCTGGTCTTGTAATTGCGACTCAGTAGGAGAATTCAAAATTTACTTAGAGAACTTTGAAATGGATTGTTAATGAATCAGTTCAAAAAGGCTCAAATAATTTTCTCGTATTGACCAATCCAGGCTTTTAGACCTCTTTGGACTTTGAAGGCCTAAAATGGCTACCACAGGCCTTATCAAGTTTATTTACTGGGTGGCACTGTTCCTCATGACTTGCTCAGTTTAAGCAATATTCAGTTTGTCTCCTGCTTGACTGATTCTGGTTTCTAGGTTAGTCTGATCTCTTCTGTATAGTATGAAATCTTAAGCAAATCAAGTGTTTAATAAAGTTATTAACCCTTTTTTTTAACATTCATTTGAACATTTCTTTGTCCCTCCTTCAATGCATGTCATGAACATGATCACTTGGAAATAAATTGTCTTCCTTCTTTTGATGTTGATATAAGCAGACATGGTTAATAGCTAGTCCTATATTGGAAGATGGCATTGAATAATGCTGGAACTGAATGAGAGAATTTGGATTCAAATTTTGATTCTGACATACATGTCATTAGAAAAACTTATTTCCTTCTATCTGAAATAAAGAGGTCAGTTTAAATGAATTCCCTATTATCTCTAGATCTATGATCTTTTCCTACTTGTTAAGACAGAGCAGACTTTACATGTCATTGTCATAAACATATTGGGTTGAATTTAAAGTGACAGAACCTTGATGCAGAAAACTAGCGAAAAGCCTTTGAAGCATATTAAAGGCACTGCACATTACTTTTAATGTATAGAGTATCAGAATCTAGTTAAATGTTATGCAAAAGCAGATAATACAACAATCTTTGATACCTTGTGCACAAATATCATTAGTTTAACAAAATAATATTATCTGTCCCTATTAACCATCAATAAGTATTCTTTAAATATCTATTTTGTGACTATTTAGTTGGAATCCATAAAATAAATATTTAAATAATATGTACCTATGTATGTATGCATGTATTTATATATGTATACAATGCATATATTTATATAAGAAAATATGTTCATAGTCACCAGGTGATAATGATGGAGAGGGAAAGCTTCCATCTTCTTTTATCAGAAATTACAGTATCATGGTATTTTACTCAAAAATATAAAAAGTCAACATAACATTTCCCAGATTATATGAGCAATGTGTTTTTATAACTTGGAAAGTATCATATAAAGGCATACGCATATAGATACAAATCAGCGATTCAATTCAATGACAATTTAATTCACTCTTTAATTCCTATGATTTTTGTGCACATGTTTACATAAATCCTCCATATACCATTTATCCAATATGCTACAAATTTATTCTAGGATTTCCTTCCTTCCTTCCTTCTGTTCTCTCCCTTTTTCATATTATTCAGTGAATATATAGATTGACAAACATAAATATATATATACAATATACATAGGCATGAATATGCACATGCATGTATTATAGAAACATATATGAAACTTTTAAAAAGTTACATTCCCATCTCAAAAAGGCCCCATTTTTATACCTTCCCTTATGCCATTTGGCACTTTCAATAATCCAGTTATATAGTTTATATAGTTACAATTTAATGCCTACTTCACCTTAAAATAAATCTGCTAATAACACAGCACTTACTGATCAACTCAGCCTTTGCCACTTATTATGTATGATTATAGTGCATGTATACATGGAATGTATTTCCATAACAATTGTGTCTTTCTAAATCCTACCCATCAATCAAAATTCAATATATCTTCTACCATAAAGGCATTGCAATATTGTTCCAATTTTTTGCTATGTCCTCCTATTTTGAATTTTACAGATTGCTTTTGAATCATTCCTTTTGATATTTATGATAATAGGAAAATAGGATCACAGATACAAAAACTCATCATTTATTATCTTGCATTATTTATCTATATCACTGGAATAATTTTTGTCCTCCCATTAATTTGTAATCTCTTCCAAAGGAGAAACTATATTTATACTCATTTATTTATCTTTCTCATCTGTTTGTATGCACATTTTGAATGTAAGGCAATTTTTTTTTAAGTATCAAGCAGCCTCCTTTAGATGGGGATTTATAGCTTCAGTACTTTAAATAAATTAGTCATTTAAATGCAAAAAAATCATAGTTGATGTTAACTTATATTCAAAATATTTGGTCAATTTATTCAACTGAGAGTAGATAAGATTATAAAACTGTATTTTCATATAGGGCAAATGATCAGCCTAACTACTTTTTCACTTGAATATCAAAATTCTATAATGGATACACACTGTCACTTAATAGTGCAGATGGTCCAAAATTCCTTATAATTGTGGTTATACAGCATTCTTTTGGTTAGCCAGTACAATGTGAAACACAAAAGATGTATAAGTTTGGCAGTTTTATTGTCAGTAATTCAGAGAATAATAAAGAAATATTAAGGCTATAGAATCCAATAGGTCTAGAAAATTATGAGATGTGTAATGCATATTCTAAAGATAAATGTGGAGGAAAAGGCTAATAAATTAAAACAAGATATGACAAAGGAACCATTACTATTTTACAACAGGTTTCTGAAACTATAATTTAATATAAGAAATTGACCATCTTGTCATTAGAATACGAAAATTGATATAACAGTACAAATATGTACTTCTTAGTAAACAAGCCATTGTTATAATGATGAATTTTATTTCATGATATGCACAAAACAAAACCCATGCAATACTTAAGACACAATCTGTTTGGGACTTGAATGGAGATACATTGGGAAATTAAAATCCCTACTCTGTATCTCTAATATTTCCATGCTCTTCTTTCCACAGAGTGAAATATTCTGCCATTATAAAATTATCTTTTGATTGATATTAACATTTCATTCTTTTTTAGAATGCAAACAATTCTAGGAAGTTTATTACATTTAGGTATTCTATGTCACCAATGATTTGATCTGAATGAGTTTATCATGTTGTTCTGTTCTAGAAGAGAAAATAGCAAGTAGAATCAAAAGTTTTTATGAGGTTGTAAGCATGCATTTAGTAATATTGGAGCATAAAGGAATCCTAAGAAAGATTATCCTCAGGGTCTCTAAAAAAGAGATGTCTCTAGATTCATAAGAGACAATGTCAGGAAATAAAATTCTGGAAGAAATAGGGGATTTTGAAGGGTCTGAACATCCACAGTGAGGAAAGGCTCAGTTAGCCAGTATAGGAGAATATATAATAAAATGCAAGTCCATTAAATCATTTGCCTTAAATACAGATTTGATTATAAAACTTTAACAATATATTAAACATACTAATATAATCACAAAGAAATTATATTTTTTCTTTTTTTAGAAAAATCTTTTGAGCATCATAGAGAATACAACTTTTTACACTGCTAAACAAAACTGCTTTTCTGTTTTATTTATGTTTTATTAAACCTTTTTATTTCAAAACATATGCATAAATAATTTTCAACATTCAGCCTTGCAAAACCTTGTGTTCCAAAAATGTTTCCCTCCCCTTTCCTCACTCCCTCCCCTATATTGCAAGTAATCTATGTTAACCATGTGTACTTTTTCTGTACATATTTCTACAATTATCATGTTGTTCAAGAAAATCATATCAAAAAGAAAAAATGAGAAAGAAAACAAAAATAAAACAATGAAAAACAAAAATGGTGAAAATACAGTCCCCAGAGTCCCTTTCTGTATGCAGATAGTTCTCTCTATCACAAGCCTATTGGAATTTGCCTGAATTACCTCATTGTTGAAAAGAGCCACATGTATCAGAATTGATCATTGTATAATCTTGCTGTTGTTTTGTACAATGATCTCTTGGTTCTATTCATTTCACTTAGCATAAATAAGTTCATGCAAGTTTTTCCAGGTCTCTCTGAAATCATGCTACTGATCATTGCTTATAGAAAAATAATATTCCATAACATTCATATGCCATAACTTATTCAGCCATTCTCCAACTGATGAGCATCCACTCAGTTTTCAGTTACTTGCAACTACACAAAGCACTGCCACAAACATTTTTGCACATGTGGTTCCCCTCCCCTCATCTATGATATCTTTGTGATACAGGCCCAGTAGAGATATGGTTGAATCAAAGTTTGATAACCCTTTTGTCTTAGTTCCAAACTGCTATTCAGTATGGTTGAATCAGTTCACAACTCCACCCCAATAATTTATCAGTGTTCCAGTTTTCCCATATCTCCTCTAACATTTGTCATTTTCTTTGCCTGTCATTTTAGTCAATGTGAAAGATATGAATTGGTACCTCAGAGTTATTTTAATTTGCATTTCTCTGATCAATAGTGAGCATCCTTTAATATAATTAGAAATGGTTTAAATGTCTTCATCTGAAAAGTGTCTGTTCATATCATTTGACCATTTATCAATTGAGGAATGGCTTGAATTCTTATAAATTTGAGTCAATTTTCTATATAGTTTAGAAATGAAACCTTTATCAGATGCCTTGAATGCAAAAAAAAAAAATTTCCCAGTTTATTGGTTTCTTGATGGTTTTATCTGTATTTCTTTTCTTTGTACAAAAATCGTTTTCATTAATATCATCAAAGTTATATTCCATTATATACTGCAGTTATTCTTTGGCCACAAATTACTTCCTTCTCCACAAATCTAAGAGGTAGACTCTCCTTTGCTCTTCTAATTTGAATATAATATCACATTTTATGTCTAAATGATGGATCCTTTTCGATGTTATCTTGGTATAGGTTGTTAGGTCTCTGTTTTATTTATGACAAAATACTTTTACATAAACAGTTGTGATTGTGCTTGTGCTTTCTTTGCTAGCAACTTCAGGTCTGTGATGCAGTTGGTAATGTTTCCTTTTCCTGTTGAGCAGTGATGCTCTTCACCACATGATTGTCCATTCATGTCATAATATATTCTTTCTCCTTGTACTACATCATGTTCTGCTTTGCAATCTGATGATCCAAGCAGTTTTTACTTCTTTTTATATCTTATGCAGTCTCTCATGAAAGAAGACTTCCAATATCAAGACAGTGTTGTTTCTCTGGACATCAAAAAAGATGGTGACCAAGGATGAAACAAGGATGTCAATTATCATCAATATTATTCAACGTTGTACTAGAAATATTGGCTTTAGCAATAAGGAAAAGAAAAGAAATTAAAGGCACTAGAATAGGCAATGAGGAAATAATATATCACTTTTTGCAAAAGATATGATGATATACTTAGAGAATCCTAGAAAGTCCTCCAAAAATATTAAACAATGAACAGCTTTAGCAAAGTTTCAGGATATAAAATAAACCTGAAAAATAATTGGGCTTTTTATATATTATTGACAAACCCAGCAGCAAGATATAAAAAAAAAACCTAAATAATCATTTGGGTGTCTATCTGCCAAGACAAACCTAGGAATTATATAAACATAATTACAAAATACTTCACCCACACACATAAAGTCAGATTAAAAAAACAAACCCTCGAAAATATCAATTGCTCCTGGGTAGACTGAGCTAACATTATTAAAAGGGCAATTCTGCCTAAATTGTTCTATTTGTTCAATGCTATACCAATAAAACTGTCAAAACTTATTTTATAAAACTAGAAAAAATGGTAGCAAAATTCATGTGGAAGAAAAGAAAATCAAGAATATCAAGGGAATTAATTTTTAAAATTACAAAAGATAGTACTTTATCAGTACCAGACTTAAAACTATGTTATAAACCAGCAGTCATAAAAAAATCATTGGGCACTGACTAAGAAAAAAGATTGCATTATGAGTGGAAAACATAAATACACCCATCACAATAAATAAGGCCTATACTAACCTAGTGTTTTATAAACCCCTAAACTCCAAATAAAAATTCACTATTTGAAAAGAAATACTGAGAAAACTAAAAAAATATGTCAAAAACTCAGCAAAGACATACATTTCACAACTCATTCCAAAATAAGGTCAACATGGGTACATGATTTGAGCATAAAGAGTGATACTATAAGCAAATTAGGAGATTATCAGTTAATTTACCTATCAGGTGTTTGGAGAAGGGAGAAATTTATGACTAAAGAACTAGAGAACATTATGAGAGTCAAAATATACAACTTTGATTGCATTAAATAAAAAAAAAAGTTTTTGAAGAAATAAGGCCAACATGAACAAGATTAAAAACAAAGTACAAACCTGGTTAAAAAAAAAAAAAACAACTTTACACCCAGTTTTCCTGATAAAGTTCTCATTTATAAATAAAGAATTTTGTAAATTTGTATGAATACAAGTTATTCCATATTGATAAATGATCAAAGGATATGAACAGATAATGTTCATATGATGAAATTAAAGCCATCTCTATTCATATAAAATGCTCTCAATCACTATTAATTAGAGAAATGCAAATTAAAGCAACTCTGAGGTACCAGCTTACACCTCTCAGATTGACTAAGATGACAGGAAAAGATAATGATAAATGTTGGAGGGTATGTGCAAAAAGTGGAATGCCAGTGCATTGTTGGTGGAGTTATGAAATGATCCAGCCATTCTGAACAGCAATATGGAACTATGGCCAAAGAGTTAAAAAAATTTTGTATAACCTTTGACCCAGTAATGTGACTATTGGGGTTGTATTCCAAGGAAATCATAAAGGGGGGAAAGAACCTGCATGTGGAAAAAAAATGTAGCAGATCTTTCTGTTGTAGTAAAGAATTTGAAAATGAGGAGATGCACTCAATTGTGGAATGGCTGAACAAGTTATGGTGTGAGTGTGAGTGTGTGTGTGTGTGTGTGTGTGTGTGTGTAAATGCATGTATGTATATATATATGTGTATATATATATATATATATATATATATATGAATATTATTGTTCTATAAAAATGATGAAAAAGCTGATTTTAGAAAGGCTTGAAACAATTTTCATGAACTGATTTTTAGTGAAACAAACAAAACTAGGAATATGTTGTAGGCAATAACAAAAAGAATGTGCAATGATCAACTATGAATAACTTGATTCTTCTCAGCAGTTTAATGATCCAAGTCAATCCCAATAGATTCTGTATAAAAAGCTACAGGCATCTAGAAAAAGAAATATGTATGTCAACACATGCTATGTTTACTTCTTTTTTCTGTGTTTTTTTTTCTATCCCATGGTATTTACCTTTAGTTCTGATTTTTCGTTCCCATCATTATTTATACTATAATGTTTTTTAAAAATAAATAAATAAATTATTTTTTTTAAAGTAGTGACCATTTAGCAACCAGGCCTAGCAGATTCTTTTCTAGTCATTTTCAGCTAGGATATTTTTATAGAGGCATGTTTCAATCCTGCCTCATCCATCTTCTTCTTTCTGAATTTATTAGTAAAAATTCTAAGAAGCAACCTATTTTGAGCTATATAAATAAAAAGACCTGGTACAGACATGACAAAAAAAACTTATCAGTATTAATAACATAGATTTTTTGAGAGAAAATAAGAAAAAGTAAATATAGACTAATACAAATTTCCAAAATATATACTATTTGGTACTTTACAATATAATGTAATTATCAATATGAATATAATTACTTAATATATAATATACAGGACAAGTAAATAAAGAATGAATATGTTATATTAGTCATGGGTCCTATTTTTAGTATCCTGTAACTTCAATTTTAAAATCCATAAACTAAAGAATTCCTCAGGAATCAACTGATGATGAATTTCTTTTAGAGATCAGGAAGAGGAAGCAAAGAAGCAAGATAGAAGCTATGTGAAAAAATCCTGATTTCCAGAAATACTATTAAAGTCAAGATGCCAACAAAGATAGTGCCCTTCAGCTGCCTCTCTGTCCCTGTGACCTTTGTAGGAAGAATATGTGAGAAACTACACTAATAAAATACATGAATATAATCAGTTCCCTTAGAAGCTTTTTTACATTTTGTTAATACATTAATTTTATTATTTTTCTATTAGATAAATTTTGAAGTTTTTATTTTCAAAATATATTCAAGGATAATTTTTCAACAATGATCACTGAAATACCTTATGTATCAATTTCTCTCTCCCCATCCCCTCCCCTACATGGTAAGTAATATATGTTAAATATAATAAAATATTAAATCCAATATGGACATACATATTTTTACAATTATTTTACTTCTCAAGAAAAATCAGATCAAAAAGAAAAAATAAGAAAGAAAATAAAATTCAAGTAAACAACAAAAAGAGTAAAAATGCTATATTATGATCTACCTTCAGTTCCCACAGTCCTCCCACAGTAGATGGCTCTCATCATCATAAAATCATTGGAATTGACTTGAATCATCTCACTGCTGAAAAGAGCCAAAAATGTCAGAACTGATCATTATAAAAACTTGTTGCTGTGCACAATGATATCCTAGTTATGCTCATTTCAATAAGCATCAGTTCATGTAAGACTCTTCAAGCATCTCTGAAATCATCCTGCTGATCTTTTCTTTTAGAACAATAATATCCCATAACATCCATATACCATAAGTTATTCAGCCATTCTCCAACTCATGGGCATCCATTCAGTTTCCACTTTCTTGCCAATACAAAAAGGGATAATAAAAACATTTTTGCATATGTGGGTCCCTTTCCCTCTTTTAAGATCTCTTTTGAATATAAGTCCAGGAGAAATACTGCTGTATCAAAGGATATGCAATATTTGATAATCTTTTGAGTGTAGGTCTAATTCTATCTTCAGAATAGTTGGACCCATTCACAAGTCCACCAACAATGTATTAGTGTCCTTCTATTCCCACATCACCTCCAACATTTGTCATTATATTTTCCTGTCATCTTAGCTAATCTGAGAGGTATATAATATTAAGATAACTTTACCTCAAAGTTGTCTTAATTTGCATTTCCCTGAAAAATATTGATTTAGAGTATATTTTCATAATATTAGAAATGGTTTCAATTTGTTCAACTGAAAATTGTCTGTTCATAATCTTTAACCACTTACCAATAAGATAATGGCTTGAATTCTTATAATTTTGAGTGAATTCTCTATATATTTTAGAAATGTGACCTTTATCAGAACCCTTGAATGTAAAACATTTTTCCCAGTTTATTGCTTCTATTCTAATCTTGTCTGCAGTAGTTTTGTTAGTACAATTTTTTTAACTTAATACAATCAAAATCATATATTTTATCTTCAATAATGAACTCCAGTTCTTCTTTGGCCACAGTTTTCTTCCTAGTCCACAGATCTGAAAGGAAAAGTATCCTATATTCTTCTAATTTGTTTATAATATCACTCTTTATGTCTTATTCATGAATTCATATGACCTTTTCTTAGTTTGTGGTGTTAGGTATAGGTCAATACCTAGTTTCTGCCATTAATTTCCAATTTTCCCAGCAGTTTTTTGTCAAAATGTGAGTTAATATTCTAAAAGCTTGGGTCTTTGGATTTGTCAAAAAGTAGATTACTATAATCATTGGCTATTTTGTGCTATAAGCCTAAACTATTCTACCAATCAGCTACTCTATTTCTTATCCAGTACCAAATGTTTTGGACAAGTGCTGCTTTATAATATTGTTTTACCTCTGGCACAGCCAGGGCAACTTCATTGTCATTTTTTTCATTGATTTCCTGGAAATTCTTGTACATTTGTTCTTCAAGAAAAACTTTATTTTTTTTAAAGATCTGTAAAATAATTGCTTGGGTGTATAATTGATATGGCACTAAATAAGTAGATTAAATTAGGTAATATTGTAATTTTCTTATATTCACTCAGCCTATCCCTGAGTATTTCATATTTTTCCAACTTATTAGATCTGACTTTATTTGTGTGGAAAATGTTGTGTTGTTTTGTTCATATAGTTCCTGACTTTTCCTTGTCAAATAGCCTCCCAAATATTTCATATTATTGCCAGTTATTTTAAATGGACTTTCTCTTTGTATGTCTTGCTGCCTGACTTTATTGGTAATATATACAAATGCTGATGATTTATGTGGATTTATTTTGAATCCTGCAACTCTGCTAAAGTTGTGAATTGTGTGTAATGGTTTTTTGAGTTGATTCTCTAGGATACTCTAAGTATACCATTATATCACCTACAAAAAGTGATGATTTGGTTTTCTCATTATTTACTCTAATTCCTTTAATGTCCTTTTCTTTACTTATTGTGAAAGCTAATATTTCTAATAAAATATTGAATAATAAAAAATAATATTGATAGTGGTCAAGCTTATTTCACACTGATCTAATTAGGAATGGTTTTATTTTATATTCTTTACATATGATGCTTTCTGATAGTTTTAAACAGATGCTACTGACCATCTTAAGGAAAACTCCATTTATTCCTATACTACTTTGGGTTTTTAATAGAAATGAGTGATGCATTTTATCAAATGTTTTTCCTGTATCTGTTGAGATAATCATATGATTTTTATTACTTTGATTATTGACATAATTAGTTATGCTGTTAATTTTCCTCATATCGTAGGTGGAGCCAATGTGGTGGAGAGAACACACACATGTATGTAAGCTCTACTTTACCTCCAGACTACCTTTTTTTTTTTTTTTTAATGAAACGGCCTTGGAATTAATGCTTGACTGCCAAAACCCACAAATATTGGGAGTACAACACATTACCAACAGAAGTTATTCTTGAAATTCACCAGAAAAGATCTGTTTTTGCTTGTAGGTGGGGACAACTAAGTCAAGTGCAGCATCAGTTAAGTTGGCAGTGAGAGCACGGAAGGCAGCTCACGCTGAGCAGACTCCCGGAGTTGGGGGGAGGGTGAAGGGGTGGTCTCAGTCAGTGGGAAATTTGCAGGGAGAACTTTATACCACAGTGTCAGCCACATTGCTCTGGCAGCAAGCCAGCAGATTAGCAGAGAAGCTATAAATACAGGGTGTAAAGACTATTACCCAAAAATGCTAGTCTCTTTGGACCTGGTCATACCCACCCAGCACCAGGAGGGACACAGTACAATCTCAACAAGCACCTGCTGATCCCAGCACAGCACACCAAGATAAGGTCAAAATAGGTTCATGATCTATGTATAAAGAATGACATTATAAATAAATTAAAAGAACATAAGATAATTTGCCTCAGACCTGTGGAGGAGGAAGGAATTTTGGACCAAAGAAGAACTAGAGATCTTTATTGATCAAAAAATAGAAGATTTTGATAATATTAAGTTAACAAGGTTTTGTACAAACAAAACTAATGCAGACAAGATTAGAAGGGAAGTAATAAATTGGGAAATTTTTTTTATACTCAAAGATTCTGATAAGTCTCATTTCCAAAATATATAGAGAATTGACTCTAATTTATAAGAAATCAAACCATTCTCCAAGTCATAAATGGTTAAATGATATGAACAGACAATTTTCAGATGATGAAATTTAAACTATTTCTGCTCATATGAAAAGGTGCTACAAATGATTATTGATTAGAGAAATGCAAATTAAGACAACTCTGAGATACCACTAAACACCAATCAGATTAGCTAAGATGACAGGAAAAGATGATGATGGAGGTTAGAAGGGATGTGGGAAAACTGGGACACTGATACATTGTTGGTGGAATTGTGAATGAATCCAACCATTGTAGAGATCAGTTTGGAACTATGCTCAAAAAGTTATCAAACTGTGCATACCCTTTGATCCAGCAGTGTTACTACTGGGCTTATATCCCAAAGAAATCTTAAAGAATGGAAAAAGACCATATGTGCAAAAAAGGTTTATGGCAGCCCTTTTTGAAGTGGCTAAAATTGAATGGATGCCCATCAATTGGAGAATGAATAAATTGTAGTATATGATATTATAGTTGATATGTTAGCATCTATAAATGAATGTTAGCTTTTATTATTACTTATCTCTATTTTCATACATTTTTACATATAAATTCAGAAATAATGTTGAATTTCTTTTTCGTGTAGTTGAGCAAAATCATGTTTTAAAAATTCTAAGCTTCACAGTAGTATAAAAAATAATACCTTTTTGCCTAAGTTGTCAGCAGTTTCACATATTTTTAGAATTTCTGACTTTTTTGGCAAGAAAATATGATTAAAGAGAATAGTTATTTCTTAGCTTAATTACTTTTACCTGCAACAAACATATAGCAACACTTGAGACTTAAAATATGACATTCATTCATCTAAAATCACATTCTGATATTTCCTACAAATAATATTTCAATAGCTTTTAATCAAAATAAAATGATGTTAATGATGATGATTTTAGTAGTAATATTAGCAATAGAAGTAGTAGTAAAACTTATTCCCTACATGTGTTTTATCCGTATCATTTTGTGACTCAGAGGGAGAAAGAATTGAAATATATAGCCTTCTCTCTCCTGATCATGCCATGGAAGTGTTCTTCACAAAATGTTGCTGATATTGTGCAAAATATTTTCCTGGTTCTGCTGATTTTCACTTTGTATCAGTTCACACAAGTTTTTTTTCTTTTTAATTTGTTTTTTTTTCTCTGAAATATGCTTGATCATCATTTCTTATCACACAATATCATTTCATTATATTTATGCACAGCAATATACCCCCATTGATGGCCAAGCTTTCACTTTTCAATATTCTTGCCTCTATAAAGAGGGATTTATATATATATATATATATATATATATATATATATATATATATATATGTAGATCAATAATTATCCTTATTTTGCCAATGAGGAAACAGAGACAAATGAACATTAAATGACATGACCTTGTTCTTATAGCCTATAAGTGTCGGAGTTTATAATTCAACATAGGTTTCTTTTGAGTTTAGATCATTGATCTACATAGTTTGAGAGATTAACCAGGATCATAGAAACATTTTGGAAAATGAACTTTACACTAAATGTTGGATTAATTATTTGACTGATTAGATTAGATTGATTAAATAAATTAATGGAATTAATTTTTAAAAACCGAGTGGAAGAAAAGTACTTAGGAAGCTAATGATATAAGTATTAAGTACTTGCAGATTGAGAAAAAATAGAATGTATAGCAAACATGCCAAAAGGAGAAAGGATATGGGAGGTAATGTTGAGATTTCAAATTCTTGAACTGAACAATAAAAATAAGATGGAAAGAAATGCTGGATCAGTGAATTAAAGCAAGAGGCCTCTAAGATGATTTCATTGTAAAATTATGAAGAACTATTAGTGTAGAAAAAAATAAAAGAGGTGATTCAAAAAGATTTGAATGAATATAAGTAGGAAGTCATTCAGCATGGGAGACAAAATCTGCCTTAAGTTAAAGAGGCCTTTATGATTTTAACAATACAAGGGAATAACAATAACAAGGGAAATTGTGTTTCTGGTTAAAGAAATTGATTTGCTTTGGTTTTTGTCCTTCATTCTTCAAGAATAAAATGAAATCACTATGTTAGAGGCAATGTTCATTGTGTCTCACTATGGCTCATCAAAACATTACAAGTTTGCAAGGCTCTACCACAGATTGAGAATAAATAATCTATATAAACATTTTGAGTGAAATTGTCTCTAAATCTGTTCATCTCATTTTTCTCTTGAGCTACTTCAAATCTGCTTCGCTCATAAATCACAGAAATTTATATGATGCAAGCATGGCTTGCTGGATAGACATGTGCCAATGTATTTCATGTCTCAAAATCAATATCAAGATTCTTTAGGAAACTCAAGAATGACCTTGTATCATTTCTGACTTCTGTGTGAATGTTTGCTTTGTGTGAGTTTTCTGAAAAATAGTCATTTAGGATAATGTACATTTGGCCATAGAACAATATAGCCATCAGAATTGTGTTTTCTACAATAGATTTTTGAATGAGTAGAGAAGGAGAAAAAATGAATTTGTTTTTGGACGGGCAGATTTTACAACATATCCAAGGAGGCAATTGGAAGTCAGGTTAAAGAGAAAAAGATGCATAGGAAGATAGATAGATACAGACAGACAGACCTAAAAAGACATATATATATATATATATATATATATATATATATATATATATATATACATAACTACATAAACACACAACTATGTATGTATTTGTACATATGTGTATATTTACATGTAAATATATTATAAAACATAACATATATTTATGTAAACATAATTTATAATAAATAATAAAATATACATGTGTGTCTATTATATACATTTATTTTTATTAAAATAATAATTATAAATTATATATATACAGTATGCATAATATATTCAGAACATAAATATACATAACTATGTATATGTGAGTCTCTATATTGTATGTGTGCACAAATCTATCTATCTATCTATCTATATGTGTGTATCTGTGTGTCTGTATACACACATGCCATATCACAAACAATAAAGCAGAAAATCTTTCTCAAGGGATCCAATTCAATTCATTTCAATTGATCTTAATCATATAAGGTGAAATCCTGTCTTTAACACTTAGGTATCTTAGTAGACTTGAGAAGTCAATTAGGTTCCATGACTCAATTTTCTCATCAGTAAAATGAGAAATTAGGACTAACAAATAATAAGTAACATTTATATAATGCTTACTAAACATCAAGCATTATACAAAACACTTTACAATAGTTTTTGCAGTTTATTCTAGTAGTACATCTAGGTGTGAATGAAAGTAGAAGGTGAAGCAAATAGTGAAGACAGAGACAATTAATTCTAAAAAAGTCATGTAAGATTCTTCAGTTATTAGAAGTTACATTTAAATGCATGTGGAATCTATACTTCAAGGGGGAAAAAGATAAATATCATTATCAGAGACTAAAAAGAAAGAGGCTAAGGTATGTATAGGAAGATAAATATGCTGAGGTAAACATGAACAATCAACTCTAATAATAATAATGAATTATTAATATCTTCATATGTACCAGACAACCTGCTAAGTGCTTAAAAGCAAAAGCAAAAAAGGTAAAATACAATGGTTTTCCTCAAGGAGGTTACAATCCAATAATAATTGAATTATATGTATTATATGTGAATTATTTTTGAAATTATTATTTTATGCAAGTCATTGTACAAATCTAATACGTTCTAATTAGTGAAGATTACACATATAGGACGTTTTAGCTACAAATAATGTAGAAATATACAATGACTATTTGCTTCATTGGTAAGGCACATGGTAATGATGTTTTTGTTGTTATCTCTCAAAAAAATCCTTTTAGTTTATTCTGTTGAACCTTCAAACTATGTGAAGCACTTAGGAAGTGAGAATGTTCTCCTCTTTTTCTCCAGTACTAAAGAGGCATAAATGTGGCTCTTGAAATGGGAATTTCCAGGTCATATTTGTACTATGGGCATTACTTTGAGAGGTCTTAGAAATGTGGCAGGTATCTGAAAATATCTTGTTCATTCTAATGCTCTTGGTAATACTTGCTTAAACATAGGGGAAAAAAAGCCTCAAGGCCATACTAATAAATATTTTCACTCAGTCAAATCTCCAAATTTTAGCCCCAACAATTTCTGCAAAATCTCCTTCCAACCACATTAAAGAAGTTTGACAATGAAACTTACTCCAAAGATTATTTCATCCAGGGCTAAGGAGAGCTAATTAGATGATCTATATGTAATCTGAATTGAGCAATTGACTTAAAGATGAAAGGCTCTATATAATATTGAGTTTCCTGTGGATAGTACATTCACAACTGATAATATAAAGCTTTTTAACTATCAGAAATAATTAGAAATAATTCAGTAATTGAGCTTTCTGCAACTTGCTATTTGCATTAGATAATAGCATATGAATAATCAAGAGCAATAATAATAATAATTAGGGGATTTCTGTTTCAAGTAATTATAAAAAATCAGTTTAAAAGGAACCTTTGGCAGTTTCCTGAAACTCTTAAACCCCCATTTAATTAAACATATTTAATTCATATGTGAAAAGCATAGTAATTATAATTTCGATAAATAAGTTACAATTAAAGAAATTAAGGTCTAAGGAAATGCCTATAGAATATATAAAGACAAATGACAATATTGAATTTTAAAAAGCAAAATAGTTATTTTGAAAATTGGGCATTTTTTATTCATAGACTGATTTGTCCACATATTAAATATTTTTCCTTATGCCAGTGAACAGTAAAAGGATAAAATATCAAACTGGGCAAATTTAAAGTTTGTATTTGACCTTATCTTGAATAACTTCCAAATTCACTAATAGCATTATGTTGTTAGAGCTATGTTGGGGGTGGGAGGAGACTTCAGAAACTTTCTTGAAATTTCTCTACAGAATCAGTACAGTAGAGGAATATTTAGTAGAAAACTGTAAATTATTTGACACTCCTAAGAGTATTTCAGAAAAATAAATATTTCATATGATTGCCATAAAAGATGTATCTATTCCAATCTAATTCCTTATCATTTTAACACACATAGATATATGTGTGTATCTGTGTATAAAATATATATTTCACATCCATATATGAATTTATATGTTAACTGTTTATTAATTCCTACAGAAGAAGTTAAGAGAGCTGCAAGAAGAAATATATATCAAAACTATACTATTGGGAGATCTCAACCTTGCTCTCTGAGAACTAGTTAAATTGAACCACAAAATAAATAATAAAGAAGTTAAAGAGGTAAATTGCATTTTAGAAAATTTAGGTGTGATAGCTCTTTGGAGAAAATTGAATAGATACATAATAGAAAAGACATTTACTTGGTGGTTCATGGAACCTATATAAAAGTTGACCATATGCTAGGGCATAAAAATAGTCCCATGTTCAAAATAAATACATTACCAAGCTACTAATCAATTCTCTAAACAAAACTCTATAGGGCCATTTGGATATACATATGAATTCTACCAAAAAATTAAAAAAACAATTAATTCCAATGTAACTCTCTGGAAAAAATAGGGCAAGAAAGAGTCCTACAATTTTTTTTTTCATGATACAGAGAGATTTCTAAGTCAGGTAAGGTCAAAACAGAGAAACAAAATTATAGACCAATTTCCTAATAAATATTGTTGGAAAAAACTTAACTAAAATAGTAGCAAGGATATCACAGCAAGTTATCCCCAGGATAATCCACCATGACCAACTAGGATTTATACCAGGAATGTAATGATGGTTCAATTGTAGGAAAACAATTAGTATAATTGACTATTTCAATAAACAAATTACCAAAAGTCATATGATTATCTCAAGAGATGCAGAAAATTTTTTGGCATAATTGAACACCGATTCCTATAATACATTAGAGATTATAAGAATAAATGGTATTTTCCTTAAAATGATTAATCACATCTATCTAAAACCATCAGCAAGCATCATATTCCTTCCTACAGAGGGTGTGTGGGAAGGTGGAGAAAATCTGGAAGTCAAAGTTTTAAAAAAAAATCTATTTTTTTTACATATAACTGGGAAAAAAAAAACAAAATAAAGCATATAAAATTTAAAGTTTGGAAGGGATTAAAAAGTCTATAAATGCATTTTTGTAGAAAATATTTTTATTGGCTCCTTTCATTTTTGTTTAAAAATGTCATCACATTGCTTAATGGGTTCTCTAAATGTTTTCTTTGACTCAGTATATTCTATGGTGCCTTGTGTTGTTGTTTAAAATGATTTTACAATGTTTAATAACATCATTATTTGTAAGATTTTACAAAATTATTTATGTTCAAAATTGGTAGCTCCTTTAGTTTTATGTATCTCTGCTTTGCAAATAAGTCAAAAATCATTTAACAAAAATGATTTTTAAGCTCTTCTTTTTTAGTTTTATTGGCAATAGTTATGCATGCTTGAATTCATTTAGAAAATAATTATTAATGGAAATGACTGTCCATTTTATGTTATTTCACATCAATCACTTGTTTAAATATGTAAGATTGCAGTATAGTTTTTTTTTTCCTTTTCTCCCCATCATTACATATTTTCACACTTATTTTTTCCTTGCAAATCTTCTGAACCCTTTACATTAGAAGTTGAAAAAATATGGTTAATCCACAGGCTTGCCATCCTTTCTCTAAAGTGTCTTCTAGCTCATCGGTTTCTTAAGCTTAGCCTACCTCCTCCCTTTTTCTCTAGTCTACATTTCCTCTTTGCCACATCCAATAAAATTTTCTTATAAATTATAATTGTGCTGCATCTGTCCTTTGTACTCCCCACCTGGCTGAGAAGAAGCAGAAATAACAACTTGTCCTTTTGTAAATGTATTTATCCTTAATTTAACTGGATTAAAACATGATTTCATCTTTTTCCCTCACCAGGTCCTCACTTCCTTCAATATCTAACTAAAAACCACACCATCCAATCCTTTTAAAAATTAGCTTCTATTATCCACATGTATTGTTTATTCCCTGAGCCATTCTCCTTTTCTGTGAATATCTCTTCCCAAAACAGAAGCTATGATAATGTATTACAATAGCATTAAAACTATATCACAAATAAAGCTTTTATGGAAATAAAAGATATTTTCTGCTGATCTGAAAAACATTCCTATTTTAATAATGGAATTATTTTATTATTTTGGTAAAATATAATAAAAAGCAATATTAATTCATAATAATGAATATAAACAAATGCTTACTACAGAAATTTAGATGATTTTATTGAGTTAAATATTGTCTTCAATATAACATCTAAAACGTAATTATAATTGAAATATATATTAAATGTCTCAACTCCATTCAATACGTTTCATCATTTAGTATCATAAAAGTATAGAAATAAAAACTATCCCTTAATTTTAAAAAGTCCTCCATTTGGGAAAATTCTAGCATTTATGTTTTTTGAAAATATTTTTAAATTCCTTGAACATTTTGAATGATAATATAAATTTTATAGATTAAGGGTATATTCCGATGATGATGCATATTATTACATAAATGAAATGCATTCATACATCATTTAATAACAAAATTAACTCTTACATATTTGCTCTTCCATTTTGACTACTATTCTTTTCATTTAAAAAACATACATAGGGTTTTTGAATATTATTTTATCTTAACAATTTAAGTCACTATGCTCTATCTTTTTAACATAAATACTTCATAAATTTGGGATTATAAATAATAACTTTCTGTTCAGTTCATTGACTCAATTTTTTGTCAATGCACTTTTAAAGAAACTTTTAAAGTTTTAAAATATAAAAGAATAAGAAATCAAATATCAATATTGTAAGTCTTTAAAAAGAAAATCACTGAAGAAGAGATGTATCCTAGTGATAACCCACATTTAAGTTTAAGTGCTTATATTTATTATACTGGAGATTACTTTTCTCTGGATTCTGGTTCACTTTGTCTAATTAAGTCTGAGAAAGAAGATTAAATTAAGATTCTAGTTAGGTAGAATCTACCTCATGTTGGAAATATTTAAAACTAAAAAAAAATGCACTTATTTTGTGGAAAGATAGGAGGGAGAACTTCATAATGTAAACTGCATGGAAATGAATGATTAATAATGCAATGAGGTTCATCAAATTTAACCATTTCTGTTAACATCATTATATATGATAAAACAAGGTATGTTTGAATGATAATTAATAATTTTTTTCTTTGACAAGATATTTTTTTTCAAAAGACTCCCGAAGAATGTGGGTTTCATTATTGTCCTGCTGAAATAGTTTACATATGGGATCTCCTATGTATGTAAAAAAGAAAAACAGTTAAATGAATTTCTAAGAAACTTGAAGAATGATTTAATACACAGTCATTAAGTATTTTTAGTTAAGTATTAGGGAATATACACACATAATATGTGTATATAAGTAGATAGATATACATATATAAATATATACATACATAAAATCATGTATAATATAAAATTACATTTGTTTGCAGAGGATGTGATATATCTCTTATTCCTTTTCTGTTTAACCAAAGAAATATATAGTTTGACATTTTGTCTCTTCTCTAAAAACTCTTTAAAAGTCAAATTTAATTTAAAAACTTAGATAAATTAAGATATATTATGTGGAATGCTATAAAATCAAACAGACAAAAAACAAGAGGAAAGGAAGATTATGAATATTGGATTCCATAAATTGTTTGATAATATATATATATATATATATATATATATATAGAGAGAGAGAGAGAGAGAGAGAGATGCTACAATCTAATTGTAGTAATTCTTGATGTACTTAAAATCATATATATGTATATATATATTATATATATGACTTGAAAAATGTGCATTTGAAAAACTCTGTGACTAAAAATAACAACAGTTTAGATAACTGGATTAAGCTGACCATTTATTAATTGGAAGAGATTCCAAAATGAAAACAATCAGGGGTTTTATAGCCAAATGATAGAGATTCTAGGTTAACTAGAAAGTACAGTACTTCAAATGTCCAAAGTCTGAGGAATTTTTCATACTTGGACCTGGGTTGCATTCCAGAGCTTCAATCCTAGGATGAATTCAAACACTAGCACACCATAGATTGCAACTTCATTGGACTTGGGAGACTGGTAAAAATTTCAGGGTGGGAAAGAGAGCTCATTTTCACAGAGCAATATACAATACAAGAGAGTAGTAATTACAGAAGAAGAACAAGAAAAAGAAGAAGAAGAAGAAAAGTAGAAGAACAAGAAGAACAAGAACTTGAATCAGAAGAAAGAGGAGGAGGAGGAGAAAGAGAAGGAAGAAAAGGAAGAGTAGATAAAAAAAGCAAAATAAAAATCAATCTGGGTCTACACTTCATCCTTTCTATCAAAAAGTTAAAAATTAAGAAATAAATGGGAAAATGAAAAAAAAAATGACAGAAAAATATCCTGACTATGGAAGTTACTATAATGATAGGGAAGATGAAGACAAAAACTCAAAAGAAGAAAACAAAGTCAAAACTCTTACCTCCAGAATATCAAAGAAAAATATGAACTTGTTCCACAAAATGGAAGAATGTAAAAAATAAATTTTAAAAATTATGTTTAAACACCACTCAAATTGGGTAATTTGACTGGGAAAAGATAATAAATGTTGGAGGGGATGTGGTAAAACTGGGTCACTAATACATTGCTGATGGAATTATGAAGTGACCCAACCATTCTGAAGAGCAATAGGGAACTATGCTCAAAGGACTTTCAAATTGTACATACACTTTGATCCAAGAGTGTCTCTACTCGACCTGTATGTCAAAGAGATCATATAAAAGGGAAAACAACTCACTTGTGCAATAATGTTTACAACAACCCTTTCTGTAGTGGGAAGATACTAGAAAATGAGTGAATACCCATCATTTGGGGAATGGTTGAATAAGTTTTGTTGTATGAATGTGATGGAATGTTATAGTTGTATAAGAAACAATCAGCCGGGTGATTTCAGAAAAACCTGGAGAGATTTACAGAAACTGATGTTATGTGGAGTTAGTGGAACCAGTGAGAATTTAGGGTTAGGGTTAAGGTTCCAGTGTACAAGCAACAACAAGATTATACAATGATCAGTTTTCAACATTGAGGTGATTCAGGCCAATTTCAATATATTTGTGATGGAGAAAGAAATCCTCATGTAGAAAAAAGGACTATAGAGACTGAATGTGGATAGCAAAATAGTACTTTCACATTTTTTTTTGCTGCATTTGTTTTTGCTCTCATTTCTTTTCCTTGTTGATCTGAATTTTCGTATGTATCATGATAATGTCAAAATATATATTAAAAATAGTGGAGCCAAGATGGCAGAGAAGACACATGCAACTTTCTAGGCTCTTCTCATCCCCTCACAACGAACTATAAAATTCAGCCTCAAAAATAGCACTTGACTGCTAAAATTCATGAAGATTAGAAGCACACAACTTACCAGTCAAAGGTAATCTCGAAGATTGCCAGGAAAGTTGTTTTGAGGGGCCAGGAGCAGACCAGCACAGGTAGGGAGAAACTAACATCCTGAGCAGACTGGGGCCAGGGTGATCACTATGGCTAGAGAAGTTATAGAGATGACTCTGCTATAGGCTAACTGCTCTGCTGTGATTACAAAGCAGTAAACCAGAAGAGAAATTAAAGCCTAAAACACAGGATACTCTAAAAACCAACAGAACCTAACAAGATCAGGTTGTAAGCACTCAAAACCGGAAATGACTCAGGTAGACCCATAACACAGCCCTGCAGCCACACCCTGCAGTACCAGGCTTTTGTAGGGACAGTTACAAAACTACACAGCAGGGGGACACAAGCTGGGGCAGCCTCTAATCTGCACAGTGAGGGGTTTGGCTCGGGGCAATAGAACTTCCTCAGCATAACTGTGCTTCCCAGGGCAGAGATACTTCCTATGATATCTGAGGGAACTTAGAGAGGGGGAAGAAAGAACATTGTGTGAATCTTACTTTCATCAGAATTGGCTCAAAGAAGAAATAATTGACATATTTGTGTTACAAAGAATCTTCTCTCACTTCATTAAAAGTTGGGAGAGGAAAAGGGAAAAGGAAAAAGAGTAATAAGGGAAGGGTACAAGAAAGGGGAAGGGATTCAAAGGGAAGAGGGAGGGATCCTAAAGTTGGAGAGCTTTGTGACTAAAGTAGGGCTCATAAGTTTAATACTAGGGAAGGGGACAAAGGGGACAAGAAAAAGAAGAGCATAATCTGGGGATATTAGGATGAGAGAAAATTTTAAATGTAAAAGTGAATGGGATGAACTCTCCCATAAAGCAGAAGTGGATAGCAGACTGGATCAAAAGCCAGAACTCTACAATATGTTGTTTACAGGAAACACATTTAAAACAGGGAGATACATACAGAGTAAAGGTAAAAGGCTGGAGCAGATTCTATTATGCTTCAGGTGAAGTCAAGAAAGCAGGGGTAGCCATCCTTATCTCAGATCAAGCAAAAGCAAAAAAATGATGTAATCAAAAGAGACAAGGAAGAAAAGTATATCTTTCTAAAGGGTACTTTAGACAATGAAGCTATACCAATATTAAACATATATGTACTAAGTGGTATAGCACCTAACTTCCTAAAGGGGAAGTTAAGAGAGTTTCAAGAAGAAATAGACAGCAAAAGTATAATAGTGGAAGATCACAATCTTGTACTCTCAGAATTACACAAATCAAACCACAAAACAAATAAGAAAGAAATTAAAGAAGTAAATAGAATATTAGAAAAAATAGATATGATAGATCTTTGGAGAAAACTGAATGGTGACAGAAAGGAGCACACTTTCTTCTCAGCAGTTCATGGAACCTATACAAAAACTGACCATATATTAGGATATAAAGACCTCAAAATTAAATGCAGGAAGGAAGAAATAGTAAATGCTTTCTTTTCAGATCAGGATGCAATAAAAACTACATTCAACAAAAAGTTAGGTGTAAATAGACCAAAAATCAATTGGAAACTAAATAATCTCATCTAAAAGAATGATTGGGTAAAACAGCAAATTATAGACACAATTAATAATTTTACTCAAGATAATGACAATGACAAGACATCATACCATAATTTGTGGGATGCAGCCAAAGCAGTAATAAAGGGAAATTTTATATCTTTAGAGACTTACTTGAATGAATTAGAGAAAGAGAAGATCAATGAACTGTCAAATACTAAGCTTGAGATTCTAAAATTAAAAGGAGTAATTAATAATATTGAAAGTAAAAAAAAAGTATTGAATTAATAAATAAAACTAAGAGTTGGTTTTATGAAAAAAACAATAAAATAGATAAAACTTTGGTAAATCTGATTAGAAAAAGGAGAGAAGAAAATCAAATTAGTAGTCTTAAAAATGAAAAGGGGGAACTTTCCACCAATGAGGAAAAAATTAGAACAATAATAAGGATTTACTTTGCCCAACTTTATGCCAATAAATTTGATAAGGAATTAGAGTAGGCAATGAGGAAACCAAACTATCACTCTTTGCAGATGATATGATGGTATACTTAGAGATCCCCAGAGATTCTACTAAAAAGCTATTAGAAATAACTCATAAATTTAGCAAAGTTGCAAGATACAAAAAAATCCATATAAATCCTCAGCATTTTTATACATCACCAAAAAAATCCAACAGCAAGAGATACAAAGAGAAATTCCACTCAAAATAACTGTCCATAGAATAAAATATTTGGAAATCTATCTACCAAAGGAAAGTCAGGAATTATATGAGCAAAATTATAAAAAACTTTCCACACAAATAAAGTCAGACTTAAACAATTGGAAAAATATCAAGTGCTGTTGGATAGGCCGAGCGAATATAAGAAAGATGACAATACTCCCTAAACTAATCTATTTATTTAGTGCTACACCAATCAGACTTCCAAGAAAATATTTTAATTATCTAGAAAAAATAACAACAAAATTCATATGGAATAATAAAAGGTCGACAATCTCAAGGGAATTAATGAAAAAAAAAAATCAAATGAAGGTCACTTAGCTGTACCTGATCTAAGACTATATTATAAAGCAGCAGTCACCAAAACTATTTGATATTGGCTAAGAAATAGATTAGTTGATCAGTGGAACAGGTTAGGTTCACAAGACAGAATAGTCAACTATAGCAATCTAGTGTTTGACAAACCCAAAGATCCTAAGTTTTGGGATAAGAATTCATTATTTGACAAAAATTCTCGGAAAAACTGAAAATTAGTATGGCACAAATTAAGCATGGACACACACTTAACACTATATACCAAGATAAGATCAAAATTAATCTATGATTTAGGCATAAAGAACGAGATTATAAATAAATTAGAGGAACATAGGATAGTTTACCTCTCAGACTTGTGGAGGAGGAAGAAATTTGTGACTAAAGATGAACTAGAAATCATTATTGATCACAAAATAGAAAATTTTGATTATATTAAATTGAAAAGCCTTTGTACAAACAAAATTAATGAAAACAAGATTGGATGGGAAGCAACAACCTGGGAAAACATTTTCACAGTTAAAGGTTCTGATAAAGGCCTCATTTCTAAAATATATAGAGAATTGACTCTAATTTATAAGAAATCAAGCCATTCTCCAATTGATAAATGGTTAAAGGATATGAACAGACAATTTTCAGATGATGAAATAGAAACTATTTCCACTCATATGAAAGTGTTCCAAATCACTATTGATCAGAGAAATGCAAATTAAGACAGCTCTGAGATACCACTATACACCTGAGATTGGCTAAGATGACAAGAAAAATTAATGATGAATGCTGGAGGGGATGCAGGAAATGTGGGACACTTATGCATTGTTGGTGGAGTTGTGAATGAATCCAACCATTCTGGAGAGCAATCTGGAATTATGCCCAAAAAGTTATCGAACTGTGCATACCCTTTGATCCAGCTGTGCTACTACTGGGCTTAAACCCCAAAGAGCTACAGGGAAAGAGACCTGTATGTGCCAAAATGTTTGTGGCAGCCCTGTTTGTAATGGCTAGAAACTGGACAATGAATGGATGCCCATCAATTGGAGAATGGTGGGGTAAATTGTGATATATGAATGTTATGGCATATTATTGTTCTGTAAGAAATGACCAGCAAGATGAATACAGAGAGGGTTGGAGAGACTTACATGAACTGATGCTAAGTGGCATGAGCAGAACCAGGACATCCTTATATACTTCAGGAATGATATTGGATGAAGATGTATTCTGATTGAAGTGGATTTCTTCAACAAAGAGAAGATCTAATTCAGTTCCAATTGATCAATGATAGACAGAAGCAGCTCCCCCCAAAGAAAGAATATTGGTAAATGAATGCAAACTGTTTGCATTTTTGCTTTTCTTCCCAGGTTATTTTTACCTTCTGAATCCAATTCTTCTTGTGCAACAAGAGAACTGTTCAGTTCTACACACATATATTGCATCTGGGATATAATGTGACATATTTAACATCAATAAGACTGCTTGCCATCTGGGGGAGGGGGTGGAGGGAGGGAGGGGAAAAGTCGGAACAGAAGTGAGTGCAAGGGATAATGTAAAAAATTGCCCAGGCATGGGTTCTATCAATAAATAATTATAATTATTTTTAAAAATCTTGACCTTTTGTTCTAAATAAATACATTAATTTCAGAAGTATTGTCATTTTTATTATATTATCTTGAATTATACAAACGCATTTGATATTTCTCCAATTATTTGTTCCGATTTCTTTTATTTTTATTTTTTTCATGTGGAAAGCAGTTTTTAGTTTTGCTCATATATTTCCTGACTTTCCCTTGGCAAATAGATTCCCAAATATTTTATACCATCAAAAGTTATTTTAAATGGAAGTTCTCTTTGTATCTCTTGATGTTGGAGTTTGTTGGTGATGTATAAAAATGTTCATGATTTATGTGGATTTATTTTATATCATTCAACTTTCCTAAATTTGTGAATTGTTTCTGGTAGTATTTCCAGTTGATTCTCTAGGGTTTTTTAAGTATGCCATCACAATCATCTGCAAAGAGTCATAATTTGATTTCCCCATTGTCTACTCTAATACCTCAATCTCTTTTTCTTCTCTCCATGCCAAAGCTACCATTTCTAATACAATATTAAAAAGTAATTGTAATAGTGGGCAAACTTGTATCATCCCTGATCTTATTGGGAATTGTTCCTGTTTATCCCCATTACATCTGGTACTTGCTGATGGTTTGAAATACATGTCACTCATTATTTTAAGGAAAACTCCATTTATTCCTATATTCTTTAGTGATTTTAATAGGAATGGGTGTTGGGGTTCTGTATCTATTGTGATAATCATATGTTTTTTATTAATTTGGTTATTGATATAGTCAATTATGCTAATAGTCTTTCTAATACTGAACCAAATCTGTAATCCTCATATAAATTTTCCTTGGTTATGGTATGTTATTCTAGGGATGACTTTCTGTAATCTTGTTACTAATGTTTTATTTATTTAATATTTTTGTATCAATATTGTTTAGGGGGGACTTCTGGCCAAGATGGTGGCAAGGAGGCACATAGCTGTGTAAGCTCCGCATTTTCTCTCAGAATCCATCTCATTACAAGCCTCTGAATTAATGCCTGACTGAAAAAAATAAAACTAAACATAAATAGTTCCCAAGAGAAAACATCCTTGAAATTTGCCAGGAAAGGTCTGTTTTTGCTTGAGGGCGGGATGGTTTTAGATTGGGCACAGGCTGAGGGCAGCGGCAACAGGAGCTCGGCAGGCAGCTCACAGCTGAGCAGACTGCAGAGGGTTGGGGTTTGATCTCAGCCATCTCTGTGGGGAGAGCTTCTCTACAGGATTGATATTTTGCCCTGGCAGCAAGTCAGTAGCCCAGCAGAGAAGCTAAAAACACCGGGGGTGAAGAATACAACCCCAAACAGCTGGAGTTCCTCGGGACCTGGCCACCCCTCCCCCACAGCATCTCAGGACGCTCTCAGAGTCTCAGAGCGCAGGCCCAGCACAGTCCTGCTAGTGCCTCACTGCTGCCCCGCCTCAGTCTGCAGTGGAAGCTCGGTAACGCCACCCAGCCCCTCCCCCCAAAAAGCATATTCCATTTGGGTTTTTTTTTCCTTTTTTTTTCTTTGCTAGTTTGTCTCTGATTCTTCTCTGACAAAATGAGCAAAAAGTTGAAAAGGACCTTAACGATTGACAGCTTTTATACAGACAGAGAACAGACTCTAAACCCCGAGGAGACTAAAAACAGATTATATTCAGGTGAATCCCCACAGGAGGAGATCATCTGTTCCTCAGCACAGATGAATCTCATAGAAGAAATTAAAAAGGCTCTCACAAGAGAGCTAGAAGAAAAATGGGAAAAGAAGAGGGAGACTTGGCAAGAGAGTCTGGAGAAGTCATCCCACTCATTTAAAGACAGAGTGGATAAAGAAATCAAATCCTTGAAAAATAGGATTACTGAACTAGAAACAGAAAACAACTTGCTAAAGAATAAAATTGGCAAAATGGAAAAACATTTCCTAGAACAAATTGGACAATTAGAAAAAGATATAAAAAAGTGAGTGAAGAAAACACTTCATTGAAAATCAGAATAGAACAAATGGAATTGAATGCCTCAAGGAGACAAGAAGAATCAGTCAAGCAAAAACAAAAAAAAAAAACAAACAATGGAGAAAAATGTGAAATACCTTCTGGGGAAAACAACAGACCTGGAAAATAGGTCTAGGAGAGACAATCTGAGAATTATTGGACTCCCAGAAAAATACAATGAAAAAAAGAGCCTGGACACTATTTTCCATGAAATTACCAAAGAGAGCTGCCCAGAAGTCATAGAAACAGAGGGTAAAATAGACATTGAAAGGATTCATCAATCACCCACTGAAAGGGATCCTAAAATTAAAATACCAAGAAATATAGTGGCCAAATGCCAGAACACTCAAACGAAGGAAAAAATACTCCAAGCGGCTAGAAAAACCCAATTCAAATATAGAGGAGCCACAATAAGGATCACCCAAGATCTAGCAGCATCCACATTAAAAGATCGAAGGGCCTGGAATATGATATTCTGAAAGGCTAAGGAACTCGGTATGCAAACAAAATTAACTTACCCAGCCAGAATGAGTATCTTCTTCCAGGGAAGAAGATGGTCATTCAACGAAATAAGTGAATTTCACCTATTTTTGGTGAAAAAACCAGAACTTAACAAGAAGTTTGATCTACAAATATAGAACTCAAGAAAAACCTAAAAAGGTAAAAAGAAATCTTGGGAACTATATTACTGCTGTAAAGATGTATAAAAAATACATCTATACCTTGTTCTAGAAATTAGAGGTGGAAAGGACATTGTACCAGAAAAAGGGTAAAGTGGGAGTACTATATCTCAAGAAGAGGCAAAGGAAACCTATTATATCTGAGAGAAAGAATGGAGGGGGAAGAATATAGTGGGTATTTTGCTGCCATAAGAATTGACATTAAGAGAAAAAAATTTAGACATATTCAATGTATGGTGAAACTTCTCCCATTTCATTGAAAAGTGAGAAGGAAAAGTGAAAAGGGAAGGAATAAGTTAAGCAGAAGGGAATACAGAAACTGTGAGGGAAAGGAGTAAGATAGGGGGAGGAATTCTAAGGTGGGGAGGAGGGATACTAAAAAGGGATGGCTGTGAGAAGCAAGTGGTGCTCAAAAGTTTAATACTGGGAAGGGGGGTAAGGGGGAAAGAAGGGAGAAAAGCATAAATAGGGGTTAACAAGATGGCAAGTAATACAGAATTGGTAATTTTAACCATAAATCTGAACGGGGTAAACTCCGCCATAAAGAGGAAGGAATTAGCAGAATGGATTAAAAGCTAGAATCCTATAATATGTTGTTAACAGGAAACACACCTGAAGCAGGGAGATACATGCAGAATAATGGTAAAAGGATGGAGCAAAATCTACTATGTTTCAGGTGAAGTCAAAAAAGCAGAGGTAGCCATCCTGATCTCAGATCAAGCAAAACAAAATTGATCTAATTAAAAGAGATAAGGAAGGACACTATATCTTGCTAAAGGGTAGCATAAATAACAAAGCAATATCAATATTAAACATATATGCACCAAGTGGTGTAGCATCTAAATTCTTAAAAGAGAAATGAAGAGAGCTGCAAGAAGAAATAGATAGCAAAACTATAATAGTGGGAGATCTCAACCTTGATCTCTCAGAATTAGATAAATCAAACCACAAAATAAAAAAGAAAGAAGTCAAAGAAGTAAATAGAATATTAGAAAAGTTAGATATGATAGCCCTCTGGAGAAAATGAAATGGAGACAGAAAGTACACTTTCTTTTCAGCAGTTCATGGAACCTATACAAAAATAGACCATATATTAGGACATAAAAATCTCAAACTCAAATGCAGTAAGGCAGAAATAGTAAATGCATCCTTTTCAGACCATGATGCAATAAAAATTACACTCAACAAAAAGCCAGGGGAAAGTAGACCAAAAAATAATTGCAACCTAAATAATCTCATATTAAAGAATGATTGGGTGAAACAGCAAATCATAGACATAATTAATAACTTCACCCAAGAAAATGACAATCATGAGACATCATACCAAAATGTGTGGGATGCAGCCAAAGCAGTAATAAGGGGAAATTTCATTCTTAGAGGCTTACTTTGATAAAATAGAGAAAGAAAAGGTAACGAATTGGGCCGACCTAAAAATGCTAGAAAAGGAACAAATTAAAAAACCCCTAGTCAAACACTAAACTTGAAATTTAAAAATAAAAGGAAAGATCAAAAAATTGAAAGTAAAAAAAACATTGAATTAATTAATAAGCGGTTGGTTCTATGAAAAACCAACAAAATAGACAAACCCTTGAAATCTGATTAAAAAAAGGAAAGAGGAAATCAAATTTTTCTTAAAAATGAAAAAGGAAACTCGCCACTAATGAAGAGGAAGTTAGAGAATAATTAGGAATTACTTTGCCAACTTTATGGCAATAAATTTACAACTTAAATGAAATGGAAGAATACCTTCAAAAATTGCTTGGATTAACAGAGGAAGAAGTACAATCCTAAACAGTCCCATCTTAGAAAAAGAAATAGAAGTTTTAAAACCAACCCAAGAAAAATCCCCGGACCAATGAATTTACATGTGAATTCTACCAAACATTTAAAGAACAATTAACCCCAAAGCTATATAAACTATTTGAAAAAATAGGGACTGAAGTAGTCCTACCAAACTCCTTAACAACACAGATATGGTACTGATACCTAAACCAGGTAGGCTGAAAACAGAGAAAGAAAATTATAGACCAATCTCCCTAATGAATATCGATGCTAAAAATCTTAAATAAAAAATTAGGAAAAGATTAAAAAATCTTTGGATAATACACTATGACCAAGTAGGATTTATATCAGGAGGGTGGTTTAATATTAGGAAAACTATTAGCATAATTGACTATATCAATAAGCAACCAGCAAAACCATTTGATCATCTCAATAGATGCAGAAAAAGCATTTGATAAAATCCAACATCCATTCCTAATAAAAAACACTTGAGCGTATAGGAATAAATGGGCTTTTACTTAAAATAGTCAGGAGCATATATTTAAAAACATCAGTAAGCATCATATGCAATGGGGAAAAACCGAATCTTCCGTAAGACGGAGGAAGGGCCCATGTCACCATTTTTATTAAAATTGATTGAAACACTAGCCTTGGCAAAAGAGTCGAGAAAGAGATTAAAGGAAAATAGGAGGAGGAAACCAAAATCACCTTTGCAGATGATATGATGGTATACTTAGAGAACCCAGAGATTCTAAGAAAAGCATTAGAAAAATATGGAATTCACGAACTGATGAGGAAATGAGCAGGACCAGAGATCATTATATACCAACAAAAATTTATATGAGACCAGTTCGATGGACCTGGCCATCCCAGCAAATGAATCAACCAAACATTTCCAATGGAGCAGTAATGAACTGAACAGCTACGCCCAGAGAAAGAACTCTGGGGATGATAAAACCATTACATTGAACTCCCAATCCCTAATTTATGACCAGATTTTTGATTTCCCACAAGCAAATTGTACAATATTTCAGAGTCTGATTCTTTTGTACAGCAAAAATAATTTTGTCATGTATACTTATTGTGTATTTAATTTATATTTTAATATATTTAACACTACTGGTTATCCGCCATCTGGGGGGTAAGAGGTGACAAATTGGAACAAGAGGTTTAATTGTTAATTGTAAAGATAATTTATTATAAATAAAAAGGCTTTAAATTAAAAAAAATAAATAACCATAACTTTAGAATGTTGCAGGTTAAAAAAAACCTATAAATCCTCAGATTTTATACATCACCAAGAAAATCCAAACAAGCGATACAAAGAGAAATTCCATTCAGAATAATTTTAAAAGCATAAAATATTTGGGAATCATCATCAAAGGAAAGTCAGAATTATATGAGCAAAATTAGAAAAACTTTCCACCCAAAAAAAGTCAGATTTCAATTGGAAAATATTAATGCCCTGGATGGGCCCAGCGAATATAATAAAGGTGACAATACCCCCTAATCTAATCTATTTATTTAGTGCTATACCAATCAGACTTCCAAGATAATATTTTAATGATCTAGAAAACAGGGGGCGTAGCCAAGATGGCGGAGAAGACACACGCGACTTTCTAAGCTCTTCTCTTACCCTCTTTATCAATATTATATCGAGCCTCAAAAATAGTCAACTGCAAATTGAAAGATAAGAAGAGAACAACCAAGGGCTGAAGAAAATCGCAGTCTCCCAAAAAAAGGTTGGTTCCAAGGCCAGGGGGGAGACGGCGACTGGAGAGAAATTAGGTTCTGAGGAGAGCCCCAAACCAAAGTGAAAGCAAGATCCAGCAAGGCGCCCCAACCCGCAGACAGGGGCCCTTTTCCTTGGGGCAGTTGTTCCTACGCAGGAGGACCGCCGTAGCCCCAACTGTGCAGTGGGGCCTGGCTTGGGGCCAAGAGTTTTCCAGGGCCGAGGCATGGCAGAGACCCTCAGAGTTTGGGTGGTCGTGGTCGCCGCCAGCCACACCCAAGTCCCACAAGAGGTCTGGGGGGCAGGACACTTCACCCCTTGCTTACCGTGGGCAATCGAACCCACACAACCCAACTGGGCACTTCGATAGCTGGGCTGAATCCACTCCTTGTTGGGGAAGGGAAGACTCCACCGAGCACCCCATACCTCGAGCGGAAATCGGTTTACATCTCCCTGTTGCAGAGGAAGCTGAAAACCCCCACCTAGGGAGACATACCCCAAAGGTTTTAAAACATGAATAAAAATGAAAAGAATGATTGATAGCTTTATGCAGAAAAAGAGCAGGTCACAAACCCAAGACCCTCAAACAGCAAAAATGCATCAGACTGTCCTCCTTCATGATGTCCAAGAAGAGACCATTAAAAAGCTCAAAAGAGAAAAGATAAAAAAGGAAAAGAAGTTACAAGAGAGCAACAACCCTGAAATACAATTGAAAAAGTTAAAAACCCGGAAGTAGGGAAACAAAATTGGTGAATTGGAAAAAATAAAAAATCTCAGGAAAGGAAGAAGAATTGAAAAAAAAAGAATTCACAGAAAGTAGGATTTGTGAATTGGAAAAGACAAAGAACCGCAAGAAAGAGGATTTTACGAAATGGAAAAGACAAAGAACTAAGAAAGTAGGATCTGTGAATTGAAAAGAAAATAATTAAAAAAATTAGTAAATGCAAAAATTCCAAGACCAAAAACAACATTTAAAACACAATTGGACATATACAGAAAGAAGTAAAAAAGCTAATGAAAAAATAATACTTTAAAAAATTAGAACTGAACAAAAGAAACAATGATTCATTGAGACATCAAGAATATACGCAAAAAAAAAATGACAAACTGAAAACCATGAATTATCTATTGCAAAAACAACAGACTTGGAAAATAGATTAGGAGAGATAATCTGAGGATTATTGACTTCCCAAAAACATGATGAAAAAGAGCCTAGATACTATTTTTACAAGAAATCATCAAAGAGAACCGCCCAGATGTAATAGAATCAGAAAGAAAATAGGATTGAAAGAATTCATCGAACACCTTCTGAAAGAAACCCAAATCCCCGGAATATTGTAAATTTCAGAACCATCAAATTAAGGAAAAAATTTTAAACAGCCAAAAAAACATTTAAATGCCGAGGTGCCATTAATAAGGATCACCCAAGATCTGGTTGCCTCTACATTAAAGGAAAGAAGGGCCGAAATTTATTCGAAAGGCACAAAACTTGGGATGCAGCCAAAATAAACTACCCATTGTGAGCATTTTCTTCCAGGGAAGAAGATGGATTTAATGAAACAAATGGATTCCATTTGTTTCAAAAAACCAGAACTAAAAAAAAAATTTGACCCAACCATAGAACCAAGAATGCAGAAAAGGTAAAAATAACTTGAGAATTGATTTCTTTTGTGGATAAAAAAAGAATCATGTATAATTTGATTGTACATATAAATAAAAAAGGGAAGTAGAATGGAAAAGGGGATGGCAGAAAAGGTGGGAAGGAGGAAAAAAAGAGGGAAACCACATCCCCAAAGAGGCAAAGGAAACACATATCTGGGAGAATTTAGAGAGGGGAGGAACATTTGTGAATCTTATATGAGTTGGCTCAAAGAAAAAATAATTGACATTTGTTTTAGAGAAAATTCTTCCTTTGCCCATTAAAAACGGGGAGAGGAAAAGGGAAAAGAAAAAGAGTAATAAGGGAAGGAAGGGGATAAGACTCAAAGGTGGGGAGGGAGGGATTATAAAGAGGGTAAGCATTGTGATACAGGAGGGGTACATAAGTTTAAAAGGGGGAAAGAGGGTTGAGGGAGGGAAGAATAAGAAAAAGCAAAGGGGTTTAGGGATGGCAGGAAATACAGATTTAGTAATTTAACGAAATGTGAATGGGATGAACTCCCCATAAAGGGAGGGATAAAGCGATAAATAAAAGTCAGAATCCCCAAATGTTGTTTACAAGAAACACATTTAAAGCAGGGAGATACATATAGAGTAAAGGGAAAAAGGCTGGAGCAATCTATTATGCTCAGGTAAGCCGCAGGGGTAGCCATCCTTATCCTCAGATCAAGCAAAAGAAAAAGATCTTTTAAAAGAGAAGGAAGGAAACACATCCTGCAAAGGGCAGACATAAACAACGAAGCAATATAATATTAAACATATATGCACCAAGGTATGGATCCAACTTCCTAAAGGAAAAGTTAAGAGAGTTGCAAGAAGAAATAGACAACAAAACTAATATAGGAGATTCAACCTTGCACTCCTGAATTAGACCAACCAAACCAAACAAAAAAAAAAGAAATTAAAGAAGTTAGAATATTAGAAAAATTAGGTTGTTGGGATCTTTGGAGAAAAGTGAAGGAGATAGAAAGGAATAATTTCTCAGCAGTTCATGGAACCTATTCAAAATTCCCAATATTAGGACATAAAACTAAATTAAATGCAAGAAAGAAAATAAAATGCCTTTTCAGATCATGATGCAATAAAAACTACATTCAAAAAAGTTAGGGGAAATAGACCAAAAAGTAATTGGAAACAAAACAACCATCTTAAAGAATGATTGGGTGAAGCAGCAAATTATAGATACAATTAATAATTTCACTAAGATAATGACAATGATGAGACATCATACAAAAAAATTTGTGGGATGCAGCCAAAAGGATGATAAGAGGGAATTTTTATCCTTAGAGGCTTCTTGAATACAGAGCTAAGGCGAGAAAGAAAAGATTAATATTTGGGCTTGAAACAAAAAAAACTAAAAAAGACCAAATTAAAAAACCCCAATCAAATACTAAATTGGAAATTTAAAATTAAAAGGGGAAATTAAAAAATATTGAAAGTAAAACATTGAACAATTAATAAAACTTAGAGTTGGTTCTATGAAAAGCCAATAAAATAATGTTTTGGAAATTGATTAGAAAAGGAGAGGAAAATGAAATTAGTAGTCTTAAAAATGAAAAGGGAGAACTTTCCACCAATGAGGAGAAATTAAAATAAATTATTTTGTCAACCTTTATGCCAATATTTGATAACTTAATTGAAATGGATGACTACCTCCAAAAATATAGACTTCCCAGACAAAGAGGAGGAAGAATTGTTTGAATAGTCCCATTTCAGAAAAAGAAATAGAACAGGCAATTAAACAACTCCCAAGAAAAAAATCCCCAGGACCAGATGGATTTAATGGAATTTTACCAAACATTTAAAGAAAATTCCCCAATGTATATAAATTATTTGATAAAATAGGGAATGAAGGAGTCCAACAAATTCCTTCTATGACAAAGACATGGATATACCAAAACCAGGTACAAAACAGAGAAAGAAAAATTATGACCAATCTCCCTAATGAATATTGATGCTAAAAACTTAAATAAGATATTAGCAAAAAGACACAGAAAATATTCCGATAATAACTATGATCAAGTAGGATTTATACCAGGAATGGGGTGGTTTTATTAGGAAAACCATAATATAATTGGCCATGTTAATAACCAAATTAACAAAAAACCATATGATCATCTCAATAGATGCAGGAAAAGCATTTGATAAAAACCCAACATCCATTCCTATTAAAAACACTTGAGAGATAGGAATAAATGGACTTTTCCTTAAAATAATGCAGCATCTATTTAAACCATCAGTGCATCATATGAATGGAGACAAACGCAACCATTCCCAATAAGATCTGAGGAAACAAGGTTCCCACCATCACCGTTACTATTTAATTTACGAAACGCTACTATAGCAAGAAGAGCTGAGAAAGAGATTAAAGGAATAAGAAAGGAATGAAAGCCAAATTATCACTCTTTTGCCTATGAATGATGGTATATTAGAGAACCCCAGAGATTCTTAAAAAAGTTAGAAATAATCCACAACTTTAGTAAAGTTGTTTTATAAAAATAAACCGACATAAGTCATCAGCATTCTTATATATCATAAAAAATCCAACAGTCAGAGTTACAAAGAGAAATTCCATTTAAAGTAACACTGATAATATAAAATATTTGAATGTATTCCAAGGGGAAAAAATCAGAAACTTTATGAGCAAAATTAAGACCACTTTTCAAACACAAATTAAGTGGACCTAACAATTGAAAATATTAAAATGCTCTTGGATAAGAGAAATATAATAAAGATGACAATATTATAAACAATCATTTATTTAGAGCTATACCAATCAGAGTCCCAAAACTATTTTAAATACCTAAAAAAAAAAAAAGTTCATATGGAAAACAAAAGGTCAAGAATTTAAGGGAATTAATGAAAAAAAAAAATCAAATGAAGGCGGTTAGCTGTACCAGATCTAAAATTAATTATAAGGGCTTATCAAACCATTTTAGGCTAGAAAATTATTGATCATAAATAGATTAGGTTAAGGGATAAAACAGTAACAAATATAGAACCTTCTTTGAAAACCCAAAGATCCCAGCTTTTGGGGATAAGAACTTAGGTTTAAAAAATTGCTGGAAAATTGGAAATTAAATGGCGAAACTAGGGAGATCCCCTTAATGCCGACACCGATAATAAAATGGTTATGACCTAGGCATAAAGAATGAAATTATTTAAATTAAGGAAACGGATAGTTTACCTCTCAGACCTGTGGAAGGGGAAGGTCTTAACCAAAGAGAACTAGAGATCATTACTGATCACAAAATAGAAAATTTCGATTATTCCAAACTGAAAAGTTTTTGTACAAACATAACTAATGCAGACACGATTAGAAGGGAAGCAATAAACTGGGAAAATATTTTTACAGTCAAAGGTTCTGATAAAGGCCTCATTTCCAAAATATATAGAGAATTAATCTAATTTATAAAAATCGCCATTCTCCAATTGAAAATGGTCAAAAGTTATGAACAGTCAATTCTCAGATGAAGAAATTAAACATTTCTAGTCATATGAAAAGATGCTCCAAGTCATTATTAATCAGAGAAATGCAAATTGACAACCTAAGATATATACATACCTGCGATTGGCTAAGATGACAGGAAAAAAAATGAGGGGAGGGGATGGGGGAAAACGGGACATTGATGCAGGGGAATTGGAACGAATCCAACCATTTTGGGAGTAGTTTGGAACTTGTCAAAAAGTTATCAAACTGTGATACCCTTTGATCCAGCAGTTACTACTGATTATATCCCAAAGAGATTATAAAGAAGGGGGGACCTGTATGTGCACGGAATGTTTGTGGCCCCGTGGTTTAAAAATGGAAACTGAATGATTCCATCAGTTGGAGAATGGCTGAATAAATTGTGGTATATGAATATTATGGAAATTACTGTTTGTAAGAAAATGACCAACAGGATAATTTCAGAAAGGCCTGGAGAGACATACACGAACTGATGCTGATGAAATGAGGGACCAGGAGATCATTTATACCTTAACAACAATACTATATGATGACCAGTTCTGATGGACCAGGCCATCCTCAAACGAGATCAACTAAATCATTTCCAATGGAGGTAATGAACTGAACAGCTATGCCCAGAAAAAGAACCTTGGGAGATGACTAAAAACCATTACATTGAATTCCCAATCCTTATATTTATGCACACCTGCATTTTTGATTTCCTTCACAAGCTAATTGTACAATATTTCAGAGTCTGATTCTTTTTGTACAGCAAAATAACGTTTTGGTCAGGTATACTTATTGTGTATCTAATTTATATTTTAATATATTTAACATCTACTGGTCATCCTGCCATCTAGGGGAGGGGGTGGGGGGGTAAGAGGTGAAAAATTGGAACAAGAGTTTTGGCAATTGTTAATGCTGTAAAGTTACCCATGCATATATCCTGTAAATAAAAGGCTATTAAAAAAATGATCTAGAAAACAGAACAACAAAATTCATATGGAATAATAAAAGGTCAAGAATCTCAAAAGAATTAATGAAAAAAAATCAAATGAAGGTGGCATAGCTGTACCTGATCTAAAACTATATTTAAAGCAGCGGTCACCAACATCATTTGGCATTGACTAAGAAATAGATTAGTTGATCAGTGGAACAGGTTAGGTTCACAAGACAAAATAGTCAACTATAGGAATTTAGTGTTTGACAAACCCAAAGATCTTGACTTTTGTGATAAGAACTCATTATTTGACAAAAGCTGTTGGGATAACTGGAAATTATTATGGGAGAAATTTGGCATGGACCCACACTTAATACCATATACCAAGATAAGGTCAAAATGGTTCCATGATTTAGATATAAAGAACGAGATTATAAACAAATTGGAGGAACATAGGATAGTTTATTTCTCAGACTTGTGGAAGAGGAAGAAATTTGTGACTAAAGACGAACTAGAGACCATTATTGATCACAAAATAGAAAATTTTGATGTGATGAGAAAATTTTGAAAAAGTTATCAAACTGTGCATACCCTTTGATCCAGCAGTGTTTCTGCTGGGCTTATACCCTAAGGAGATACTAAAGAAGGGAAAGGGACCAATATGTGCCAAAATGTTTGTGGCAGCCCTGTTTGTAGTGGCTAGAAGCTGGAAACTGAGTGGATGCCCATCAATTGGAGAATGGTTAGGTAAATTGTGGTATATGAATGTTATGGAATATTATTGTTCTGTAAGAAATGACCAGCAGGATGAATACAGAGAGGCTTGGAGAAACTTACATGAACTCATGCTGAGTGAAATGAGCAGAACCAGGAGATCATTATATACTTCAACAACGATACTGTATGAAGATGTAATCTGATGGAAGTGGATTTCTTTGAAAAAGAGACCTAATTCAGTTTCAATTGATCAATGATGGACAGAAGCAGCTACACCCAAAGAAAAAACACTGGGAAATGAATGTAAACTGCCTTTTTGTTTTTCTTCCCAGGTTATTTTTGCCTTCTGAATCTAATTCTCCCTGTGCAACAAGTAAACTTGTTTGGATCTGCACACATACATTGTATCTAGGATATACCAGGACATATTCACCATATATCGGACTGCTTGCCATCTAGGGGAGTGTGGAGGGTGGGAGGGAAAAATCGGAACAGAAGTGAGTGCAAGGGATAATGTTGTAAAAAAATTACCCTGGCATGGATTCTGTCAATAAAAATTTACTATAATAATAATAAAAAAATATTCTTTAGGGAGAGTGGTTTATAATTTCTCTGTTTTCACCCTACCTGGTTTAGTTGTTAGTAACATGTCTGTACCAAAGAAGGAATTGAGCAGAAGTCCTTTCCCTATTTTTTCAAACATTAATTTTGCATTAATTGTTCTTTAAATGTTTGGTAGAATTCACATGTAAATCCATCTGGCCCTGGAGATTTTTCCTAGGGAGTTGATTAATAGCTTGTTCTACTTATTTTTTTTCTAAAATGGGACTATTTAAGTAATTTATTCCCTTTTCTGTTCATCTGGACTATATATATTTTCGAATGTATTTCTTCATTCCACTTAGTTTATCAAATTTATTGGCATCTAGTTGAGCAAAATAACTTCTAATTATTGCTTTAATTTCCTCTTCATTGGTGGAAATTTCTTCCTTTTGATTTTTAAGATTAACAATTAGATTTTACTCTTTACATTTTCTATTCAAATTAATTAAAGATTTATCTATTTTACTTTTTTTTCATAATACCAAGTGTTTGTTTTATTTACTAATTCAATATTTTTTTAAGGTTCTGTTGTTAATCTCCCCTTTTATTTTTAGAATTTCAAATACAGTATTTGGGATTTTTTAATTTGTTTTTTTTCCCTAGCTTTTTAAGTTGCAAATTCAATTCATTGATCTTTTCTTTTTCTATTTTGTGGATAAAAAATTCCCAAATAGGGGCAACTAGGTGACACAGTGGATAGAGCACCAGGTCTGAAATCAGGAGAACCTGAGTTCAAATCTGTCCTCAGATATTTAACACTTCCAAGCTATGTGACCCTTGGCAATTAATCCCAATTGACTCAGCAAAATAATAATAATAATAATAATAATTTTTTAAATCCCCAATTTCTTCTTTTTTTTCTTTTTTTTATTGTATAATTAGCTTGTTTTTTTTTTCTTTTTTTTTAATTTAATGGCCTTTTATTTACAGGTTATATGTATGAGTAACTTTACAGCATTAACAATTGCCAAACCTCTTGTTCCAATTTTTCACCTCTTACCCCCCACCCCTCCCCCGATGGTAGGATGACCAGTAGATGTTAAATATATTAAAATATAAATTAGATACACAATAAGTATACATGACCAAACTGTTATTTTGCTGTACAAAAAGAATCAGACTCTGAAATATTGTACAATTAGCTTGTGAAGGAAATCAATAATGCAGGTGGGCGTAAATATAGGGATTGGGAATTCAATGTAATGATTTTTAGTCATCACCCAGAGTTCTTTCTCTGGGCGTAGCTGGTTCAGTTCATTACTGCTCCATTGGAAATGATTTGGTTGATCTCATTGCTGAGGATGTCCAGATCCATCAGAACTGGTCATCATATAGTATTGTTGTTGAAGTATATAATGATCTCCTGGTCCTGCTCATTTCACTCAGCATCAATTCGTGTAAGTCTCTCCAGGCCTTTCTGAAATCATCCTGTTGGTCATTTCTTACAGAACAGTAATATTCCATAATATTCATATACCACAATTTATTCAGCCATTCTCCAACTGATAGGCATCCACTCAGTTTCCAGTTTCTAGCCACTACAAAGAGGGCTGCCACAATCATTCGTGCACATACAGGTCCCTTTCCCTTCTTTATGATTTCTTTGGCATATAAGCCCAGTAGTAACACTGCTGGATCAAAGGATATGCACAGTTTGATAACATCTTGAGCATAGTTCCAAATTGCTCTCCAGAATGGTTGGATTCGTTCACAACTCTACCAACAATGCATCGATGTCCCAGATTTCCCGCATCCCCTCCAACAATCATCATTATTTTTTCCTGTCATCTTAGCCAATCTGACAGGTGTGTAGTGGTATCTTAGAGTTGTGTTAATTTGCATTTCTCTGATTAATAATGACTTGGAGCATCTTTTCATATGACTAGAAATAGTTTCAATTTCTTCATCTGAGAATTGTCTGTTCATATCCTTTGACCATTTTTCAATTGTAGAATGGCTTGATTTTTTATAAATTAGAGTTAATTATATATTCCCAATTTCTTCTTGTTACCACTTTGACTTCATTCCAGAAATTCTGGTATGTTATTTTATTATTGTCATTCTCTTGAATGAAATTATTGATTGTTGTCTATGTTTTGCTGTTTTACTCATCCGTGATGTAGAATTAGATTATTTGGTTTCCAATTAATTTTGGTCTATTTTCCTCTGCCCTTTAATTTAATGTAATTTTATTGCATGACGATCTAAAAATAATTCATTTATTATTTTTGCCTTTCTGCATTTGATGTTGAGGTCTTTATGACTGAACATTTCATTTTTTGCATAGGTTCCATGAACTGCAAAGAAAAAAAATATACTCCTGTCTCCATTCAATTTTTTTTCCCAAAGATCTATCATACCTAACTTTTCTAGTATTTTATTTACCTCCTTAACTTCTTTCTTATTTATTTTGAAATTCGGTTTATATAGTTCTGAGTCAGCAAGGTTGAGATCCTCCACTATTATTATTTTGATATTTATTTCTTTTTGCAGCTCTCTTAAATTCTTTATGAACTGAGATGCTATACCATTTGGTGCATATATTTTTAGTATTGATATTTTTTTCTTTATCTGTGGTAGCCTTTAGCAAAGATATCATTTACTTCCTTGCCTCTTTTAATTAGATTTTTTTTATGTTTTCTTGATCTGAGATCATGATGTCTACCCATGCTTTTATTACTTCACCTGAAACATAACAGATTCTGCTTCAGCCATTTACTTTTACTTTGTACGTATCACTCTGCTTTAAATGTGTTTCTTGTAAAGAACATATTGTAGGGTTCTAGCTTTTAATCCTGTCTGCTATATGCTTCTGTTTTATTGTAGAGTTCACCCCATTCACATTCAATGTTAAAATGACTAAATCTGTATTTCCAAGCCATCTTATTTACTCCAAATTAATATTTTCCCTTTGCTTTCCCCCTTTTCTTCCTCCCCAGTATTTTGGTTATGAACTCTACTTGCATCGAGGAGCTCTCCCCCTTTATAGTCTTTCCCTCTTTCTTATATTTTTCCCCTACTATTTCTCTTTTCTGTTCTATTAACCTCCCCCTTTCCTTTTCTTTTTCCCCTGTAACTTCCCTATAATGTGAGAGAAGTTTCTCTGTGGAAAGAAATATGACTAATATTCTCTCTCTGAGTCAAATCTGATGAGAGTTAGATTCATACAATATTCATTCTCCTCTTTTCTTTCCTTCTGTTTTTTAGAGAGTTGTTTTCTTTTTTCATTTCACAAATTCTGTTTTTCAGGGAGTTGTTTTCTTTTTCCATTTTGTCAAATATATTTTGTGAGACGTTTTATATATTTTTTTTTCCATTTCCCTAAGTCAATATATTTTGTAATGAGTTTTTTTTTCAGATAGTTTCTGTTCCCTTTTCCAAATTTTCTTGCAAAGTTTTCATTTCTTTTCCCTATTTTTCTTCTAGCTCTCTCTTAAGATCCTTTTTAATTTCTTCTAGGAGAGCCTTGTGTGATGGGGATCAATTTATAATACCCTTTGGGGCTTCATCTGGAGACGTTCTGCTTTTAGTGACCTCAGTTTGAAATCTGTTTTTCTCTTTCACTATAAAATCGATCTATGGTTAGAGTTCTTTTTTATTTATTTATTTTTTTTTGCTTATTTTTTTTAAAGTTGAAATTTGCTTTTAGGTCAAGGGAGATAAAGGGGAGGAACTCTGGAGAAATATACATAAGGCTCAATATGATTGATTTAATCCTACAACAAGATGTTACTCAGTGGAATTGATGAGAGAATGGTTATCTAACTTAGCATAGTGATTAATACTTCTCTAGTTCAGTATGACTGATTTAATCTTAAAACAAGTTATTATCTCAGTAGAATTAAGATAATGATTCTCTAGTTTACATGTACTTAATACTTAGTATAGTTCTACAAATTGACATCGATTCTAAAACATTGACACCTATGATGATGTACTTGTAATAAGGTATTTAAATGAAGACAAATTCAGCCACAGAGATTCCATCTTTGATCAGCCTCTTGGTTAGGTATAAATAGAGCTCTCTTTGAAATGATCAGTAGCATGTATTTAAAAATCATCAGCAAGCATCAAATGTAATGGACATAAATGAGAACCATTCCCAATAAGATCAGGGATGAAACAAGATGGCTCACTATCATCATTACTGTAATGTTCTGACTAGCTTTCTGGAGGTCTCAGGACCAACTTTAGTCTCATCAGAATGATAATCAGGAATAAAGTCTAAAGTCTTTATTATCTCATTCACAGTCTGTCTCCTTCATCTAGGGCCCAGCTAGCTTTCTAGAGGCTCTCTGGAATGGGTTTAGTTTCAGTGAAGGACTGCAGAAGGCAGGAGAGCCACAAGGAGCCTGATCAAAAATGGAATATCTCTAGTTTCAGTGGAGAAGTGAAGTAGACAGGACAACCACAACAAGGATTTTTATCTTCTAGTATGTGTACCCTCCCAGATCTTTTAGCTCTTATATCCTGTATTATGCATCTACATTTATACATATGGTGGCCCTCAGACTACATCCCTGTACAATTTATTTGTAAGTTAAGTTATTTTGCTTAGTGATCAGTAACGAGTATCTTAAACAAAATTAAGCCTAACATCAATGTCTGCAGCACTTGGCTATACATGTAAATGGGGATTGGTGTCCTTTTTCATCAGTTTTTGGTCATGATTTCTCCAGTATGTTTCAATCTATAGTCACATTTTGCAAATGACACTGTATTTGGAATCAGAGGATTTAGGTGAGATTCTTGGATGTAATTATTAATACATACATATATATATATATATATATATATATATATATATACATATATAAAACTGAAAAAATCACAACCTCTTAAGCTCTCAGGGTTGGGGTTTTTTTTAACTTATCAAAATATTATATTTGCATTAGACAGACTGTAAGGTAGGTGCCAAAACATCTAATAGTAATTTAACATTTCTGAATTTAATTTGCATTATTAATGTATTATCCACAACTTTCTTAAGGATAGATGATCAACTGAATAAAAATTCAACTCCTTTATGTAGTGTTTGCCAATTAATTATAAATATGCAAACTGTAGATTTGACTAGTGACTCATGAGTCTATATGAGCCCTCTATACCAGTTTTCCTTTGCAAAATCTTCTCACTCAAAAACTATGATTCTTATAAGCTTATAATTTAATATTAAAGTTAATTTTGATTGAAGGTTTTTTTTTAAATCAAATCATATATCTACAATACAATTAAAGAATATTATACTTATGGCATCTTTAAGAAATCCAATACCCTCCAATATAGTAATTTGCTCCATCAAGGCTGTAATATTTTATGGGTGCAATTTTTTTATTCTTAAATGACATAATGATAATACATCATTCTTTAGGAATAGTTTAAAGTTTCTAAATACTTATAGAACAAAATTTCATTTATGTATTCTAATTTTGTTTTTCCAGGGCCTGAAGATTTAAAACACACACACACACACACACACACACACACACACTATGTATATTTATATATCTGCATCATACTTTTAATGTTTTTGAATTTAAAAGTAATATCATGGCAATATAAAGTGATTATGCAAAATTTGAAAGGTTCAGAAAATGTGACTTTAAAATTATTTCAATAGTTTGATCATCTTTTTTTTTCTACCACTGCAGAAATTATTTCTTAAATGTCTCACTAGACATTCTTCCACTGTACTCTAAATGAGAGTTACTATTTCTGAAATAATCAGTATTCATTATATTAATTCAAACTATTAGGGTTGTTTAATGTATCATCTCATTTACAATTTCCAAGAACTTAGATTATGAGTGGAATTTATATAAAATAAGCATATGTATGTTTTTAATATTTATTATTTGGTGGAAAACTATATATCAATGTAACCTAACATCCACTGATATATTGCACCCCTCCAATTAAGATATTATTTACTGAAAAAATAAATCCAATTTCAAGCCACAACATGTTAGAATCTTTACAAATTGTTAAGTCATTAGAGTTGATAGAGACAATAATTATCTAATTTAGCATGGTTCAGTATGATTAATCTGATTCTATGAGGAGATGTTATGGGCCAGAACTTGAAAAAAAGTACTAAATACAACTGATGGAAACAATGCTTGTGTTCACACTTTTAGAGAGCTTATATATGCAAGAAGTATTTAAGTACTCATTGGAGTTCACACGTTTGGGAGATTTCAGGGTTTAGTATGAAATATCCAAATTCATACCTCCCTTAATCCCTCCCTCGGGAGGAGTCAACCTTTGGGAGATCATATATATAGAGGAAGCTCTTAGAGCTTCAGGGGAGTTACTTCAGAACATTGACTGGGGTCAGAGAGGAGCACTCTGGGAGGAAGCCCACAAGCCCTCTCTCTGAGACAAGAGAGATTCATTTTCATCTTCCACTTTGGTGCTGGCTAGAGGCTGAAGGATAAGAGGCAGAAGCAAAGGACAAAGCTGCAAAAGCTCTTAGAATCAAGGAGAGAGACAGGCCTCTGAGCTAACCAGGCCCAAGGAAAGAGATAAGAAATAAAAAATCTGAATTTTTAACACCTGGCTGAATTTGGGTGATTATTACTTTTAACTGAAACTAAGACAGCCTCCAAAAAACCTCTCCGAGAAACCTGCTCCCAGAGAAAACCATTATATTATTTTAAAGAAGAAAAACACCACAACAACAATTATATACATATTGTCATTGTAACTGATATATGTGTACAAACCTAACAAGACCATAGGATTTTCAGGAAAAAATTTCAGGAAAATAAATTCATTCAGATTCTTAAATACAAAAATACACACACACACACACATAAATGCATGCATGCACACACATGTAATTGAGTGAAAGATGAAATAATTGAGGAAACAAGGTCAGAGCATCTGAGAATATTGATTTATTAAGCAATGTATGCCAATTGCCTTACAAATAAATTCTAGACCTTCCTCCACTTTGACACTGGAGCCCTGAATATAGGGAACAAAGCAATTTTGGTGCACTAAAAACAATGCAGCTAATACAATCAATTAATTAAAGGAAAAAATTAATCAGATTGCAAAATTACATAGTCTACTATCTAATTGGAAAATGGAATAAAAATCAGACTTTTTTTTGGGGGGGGGGGAGTTTTACTGACCCTAGATGAAGGAGCCTGTAGCAGTGTCTATGTGTTGTTTTAGGTCACAGTTACAGAAGTATTGTCACCTGTATCCTCAAGGGATCTCAGAACATGATCTGAGATTCAAAGACAATAAAGTAATAAAAAAAACCAAAAAGTATATACAACAAATGATATGACAACCACTTTTTAAAGTTAAATGAATTATAGGAAGAAATAATAAAACTAGATTAGTGAGGGATCTCAACTTTGCTCATTCAGTTTTAGACAAATATAATAACATGATAAATAAAAAAGTCAAGGAGATGAACAACATCTTAGAAAGCTTTGATATGAGAGCCTTCAAAAAAAAATTAATGGGATTAGAAACTAGGATTACTTCTCCTTCCACTTAATAGGAAACTTCATAGAAATTTATCATGTATTAGTTCATTTAAAATTTCACAACCTAATGCCAAATACATGCATTTATCCCACAAATTGTTTTGTTTCTTAAAAGAAGAAACAAAAAGTCTTTCACAATATATTGAAAATATATATGTAACAGTAATCCATTCCTTATGCCATATTTCCCTTCACACTGTGTCATTAGATTTCAGATACTTACTTTCATAGATGACCTTTATACCTACATGCTTCTACATTCTAAATTTTGCATATAGAGGGGAAAAAAACAGCAGAAAATAACCAAAATTCTTGAATAATAATTTCAATGAATAATTCAGAATGGAAATACTTTTTCAGTGTCATAAAAGTCAAAGTTTCAAATGAGTCTTTTTGGCTTAACATGACCTTCTGTCTGCCAGTCCATGATTTGTATTTAACCTATAATTCTTTGTGGAATTAATTTAACTGAAACTTCATGTTATAAAACCATTCAACAATGATTACATACAATTTTCAGAATTAAAAAAAATGTTAAAAGCTCAGTTATATTTATGCCTAAGGATATTTTCAAATATAAACAAGTAGATTTTTTTTGAGACTAAAACTTGAAGTCAAGTAAGGTATATGCTAGTATATCAGCAATCATTTTGATAAACTCAAATTGTCACTAAATTATTTTGAATAGAAACGATATGCATTTTACTGGGAAAATTATATTCAGTTCTTTCTGTATGTTCAATGTCAGAATTGTTCAATCTTATATGTAGAGTCAATTTCAGTCACTCAGGACATTTACTGTAGGACATGAAAGTCAAATTGATTTAGACTTGCAAGTGATGTGAGGAAGAATCACCTACTAATTGATTTGAACAAAAATATAATTTGATGAGATAATAATAGTTTTGCCACTAAGCACCTATAAGCAATTATAGAATGAAAATAAAAGTCTGACAAATATGAAAATAGGACAATTTCTCAGTAGATGAAGTATATGACATTACTGGTAGTTACTGGATATTTAGAATACTGAAAGAGGAAAGGTTCCAGAAAAGGGCGGAAATATTAGCAGCAAGGGGCCTAAATAAGGAGATCAAGTATCTTTTTCCACTGAAAGTTCAAATAATAGCTGCTGAACACCATCCCTCAAGTTTCTAGTATCTATTTTCTTTCTTTTTTTTATTATCGTAACTTTTTATTGACAGAATCCATGCCAGGGTAATTTTTTTTACAGCATTATTCCTTGCACTCACTTCTGTTCCGATTTTTCCCTCCCACCCTTCACCCCCTCCCCTAGATGGCAAGCAGTCCTATATATGTTGAATATGTCCTAGTATATCCTAGATACAATGTATGCATGCACTCTTGTTGCATAGGGAGAATTGGATTCAGAAGGTAAAAATAACCTGGGAAGAAAAACAAAATGCAAACAATTTACATTCATTTCCCAGTGTTTTTTCTTTGGGTTTAGCTGCTTCTGTCCATCATTGATCAATTGAAACTGAATTAGATCTCTTTGTCAAAGAAATCCACTTCCATCAGATTACATCTTCATACAGTATCGTTGTTGACGTATATAATGATCTCTTGGTTCTGCTCATTTCACTTAGCATCAGTTCATGTAATTCTCTCCAAGCTTCTCTGTATTCATGCTGCTGGTCATTTCTTACAGAACAATAATATTCCATAACATTCATATACCACAATTTACCCAACCATTCTCCAATTGATGGGCATCCACTCAGTTTCCAGCTTCTAGCCACTACAAACAGGGCTGCCATAAACATTTTGGCACATACTGGTCCCTTTCCCTTCTTTAGTATCTCCTTAGGGTATAAGCCCAGTAGAAACACTGCTGGATCAAAGGGTATGCACAGTTTGATAACTTTTGGGGCATAATTCCAGATTGCTTTCCAGAATGGTTGGATTCGTTCACAGTTCCACCAACAATGTATCATTGTCCCAGTTTTCCTGCATCCCCTCCAACAATCATCATTATTTTTTCCTGTCATCTTAGCCAATCTGACAGGTGTGTAGTGGTATCTCAGAGTTGTCTTAATTTGCATTTCTCTGATTAATAATGATTTGGAACACTCTTTCATATGAGTGGTAATAATTTCAATTTCATCATCTGAAAATTGTCTGTTCATATCCTTTGACCATTTATCAATTGGAGAATGGCTTGGTTTCTTATAAATTAGAGTCAGTTCTCTATATATTTTAGAAATGAGGCCTTTATCAGAACCTTTAACTGTGAAGATGTTTTCCCAGTTTGTTGCTTCCCTTCTAATCTTGTTTACATTAGTTTTGTTTGTACAGAAGCTTTTTAATTTGATGTAATCAAAATTTTCTATTTTGTGATCAATAATGGTCTCTAGTTCGTCTTTAGTCACAAATTTCTTCCTCCTCCACAAGTCTGAGAGATAAACTATCCTATGTTCCTCCAATTTGTTTATAATCTCGTTCTTTATGTCTAAATCATGGACCCATTTTGATCTTATTTTGGTTCTAGTATCTATTTTCTTAACCAGCAAAAAACCTAGGAAAGTAAAAGTTGCCTCAATTGTTTTATAAAAAATATATGTATGAGTTTTGAATAAAATATGATTTTGTATATTTTAGAGCACAAAGTCCTAATGTAGCTCCATAAGTGCATTAGAAGATATATGCGATTTTATATGGTGAAAAAATATAATGGTATTTTTATTATCATAATTTTTTATTGATAAAGCATATGCATGGGTAATTTTTCAATACTGACCCTTCCAAAACCTTCTCTTCCAACTTTTCTCCTCCTTGCTCCCACCTCCTCCCCTAGGTGGAAGGTAGTCTAATACATGTTAAATATGTTAAAGTATATGTTAAATACAATATGTATATAAATATTTATTCAGTTATCTTGCTGCACAAGAAAAATCAAATTTAGAAAGAAAGTAAAAATAACCTAAGAAGGAAAACAAAAATGCAAACAGGAAATAACAGGACTGGAAATGCTATGATCATCATATAGTATTGTTAATGTATAATGATCTCCTAGTTTAGCTCATTTCATTCAGCATAAGTTCATGTAAGCCTCTCCAGGCCTCTCTGAAATCATCCTGCTGGTCATTTCTTACAAAACATTAATATTCCATAACATACAAATACCACAATTTATTCAACCATTCTCCAATTGATTGGCATCCACTCACTTTCCAGTTTCTGGACACTACAAAGAGAGCTGTCACAAACATTCTTGCACATGGGCATCCCTTTCCCTTCTTTAAGATGTCTTAGGGTTATAAGCCCAGAAGTAACACTGCTGGATCAAAGGGTATGCACAGCTTGATAACTTTTTGAACATAGTTCCAAATTGCTCTCCCGAATGGTTAGATTCATTCACAGTTCTACCAACAACGGATCAGGGTCCTAGTTTTCGCACATCCCTTCCAACATTAGTCATTATCATTTTCTGTGATCTTAGCTAATCTGAGAGGTGTGTAGTGGTATCTCAGAGTTGTCTTAATTTGCATTTCTCTGATCAATAATGATTTGGAGCATTTTTTTCATATGATTAGAAATAGTTTCAATTTCTTGAAACTTGAAAATTATCTGTTTATATCTTTTGACCATTTATCAATTGCAGAATGCCTTAATTATTTAAAAATTAGAGTCTATTCTCAATATATTTTGGAGATAAGGCCTTTATCAGAACCTTTGACTGTAAAAATATTTTCCCAGATTATTTCTTTCCTTCCATTCTTGCCTGCATTAATTTTGTTTGTACAAAACCTTTTTAACATAATATAATCAAAATTTTCTATTTTGTGATCAATAATGATCTCTACTTCTTTTTTGGTCAGAAATTCCTTCCTCATCTACAGAACTGAGAGATAAATTATCCTATGTTGTTCTAATTTATTTATAATGTCATTATTTTTTTCTAAGACTTTTTTATTTTTTATTATACTTTTTTTTATTATGTACAAGATATATGCATGGGTAATTTTTCAGCACTGACAATTGCAAGACCTTTTGTTTCAACTTTTCCCTCCTTCCCACCACCCCTTCGCCCTAGATGGCAGGTTGACCAATACATGTTGAATATGTTGAAGTATATGTTAAATACAATAGATGTATACATGTCCAAACAGTTATTTTGCTGTACAAGAAGAATTGGACTTTGAAATAGTGTACAATTAGCCTTTGAAGGAAATAAAAAATGCAGGCAGACAAAAATAGAGGGATTGGGAATTCTATGTAGTGGTTCAAAATCATTTCCCAGAGTTCTTTCCTTGGGTGTACCTGGTTCAGTTCATTACTGCTCTATTGAAATTGATTTGGTTCATCTCATTGTTGAAGAGGGCCACTTCCATCAGAATTGATCATCATATAGTATTGTTGTTGAAGTATAATGATCTACTGGTCTTACTCATTTCACTCAGCATCAGTTCATGTAAGTCTCTCCAGGCCTCTCTGAAATCATCCTGCTGGTCATTTCTTACAGAACACTAATATTCCAAAACATACAGATACCACAATTTATTCAGCCATTCTCCAATTGATGGGCATCCATTTAGTTTCCAGATTCTGGACACTACAAAGAGGGCTGCTACAAACATTCTTGCACGTACAGGTCCCTTTCTCTTCTTTAAAAATTCTTTGGGATATAAGCCCAGTAGTAGCACTGCTGGATCAAAGGGTATGCACAGTTTGATAACTTTTTGAACATAGTTCCAAATTGCTCTCTAGAATGTCTGGATGTATTCACAATTTCACCAACAATGTATCAGTGTCCCAGTTTTCCCACATCCCCTCCAACATTCTCCATTATCTTTCACTGTCATTATAGCGAATCTGATCAGTGTGTAGTGGTATCTCAGAGTTGTCTTAATTTGCATTTCTCTGATTAATAATGACTTGTAGCATCTTTTCATATGACTAGAAATAGTTCCCTTTCTTCATCTGAGAATTGTCTGTTCATATCCTTTGACCATATAATGTCATTCTTTATGCCAAGATCATGAACCCATTTTGAACTTACAGAAGGTTTTGTCAGTAAATACTTATCCCAAAAGCTGGGGTCGTTGAGTTAGTGAACCTAACATCACTAATCAACTAGTCTATTTCTTAGCCAATACCAAATGATTTTGGTGACTGCTGCTTTGTAATATAGTTTTAGATCTGGTACAGCTAGACTACCTACATTTGATTTTTTTTTCATTAGTTCCCTAGAAATTCTTGACCTTTTGCTCTTCCAGATGAATTTTGTTGTTATTTTTCTACATCATTAAAATATTTCCTTGGAAATCTGATTGGTATAGCACTAAATAGATTAGTTTAGGTAGTATTGTTTTATTTATTATATTTGCTCAACCTATCCAAGGGCACTTAATATTTTTCTGATTGTTTAGATCTGACTTTATTTGTGTCCTATATTTGGAATCCTTTTGTTTGTTTGTTTGTTTAGCTCTGGTTTTTTCATCAGAAATAAATGGAATTCACATATTTCATTGAATGTCCATCTTCAATAGGGGAAAATTTTATTGAGTTTAGCTGGGGAATTTATTCTTGGCTGCATTCCAAGGTTTTTAGCCTTTTTGAATATCAGATTCCAGCACCTTTGATACTTTAATGTGGATGCTGCTAGATACTGAGTAATCCTTATTGTGGCTCCCTGGTATTTGAATTGATTTTTTTTCTGGCTGCTTGTAGTGGTCTTTTTGTTGTTGTTGTTTTGTTTTGTTTTGTTTTGTTTTTTGGTCTGACAGTTCTGGATTTTAGCCACGATATTACTTGGAGTTTTAATTTTGGGTGCTCTTTCAGTACATTATTGATGAACTCTTTCAATGTCTATTTTACCTTCTGGTTCTATGATACTAGGCAGTTCTCTTTGACCATTTCCTGAAAAAAATAGTGTCTAGGCTCTTTTTTTTCAGGTCATTTTATTTTTACTCAAGTAGGTATTTAACTTTTTTTCTATTTTTTTTCTTTTTTGGTTTTGTTTAACTGATTCTTGATGTCTTCTTGAGTCATTCATTTCCATTTGTTCAGTTCTCATTTTTAATGAATTATTTTCTTCATTTGGAATTTTTTTATCACATTTCGACAATTTTTTAAGGAGGAATTTTCTTTTTCCAGTTCACAAATTCCGTTTTCCTGGGTGTTGTTTACCTTTTCCAATTCACATATTCTATTTTTCAGGGAGGTGTTTTCTTTTTCCATTGCCGTTTAATGAATTATATGCCTTTTCCCAAAACCTCCTGCAAAGTTTTCTTTTCCTTTCACTATTCTTCTTGTAGCTTTCTTTTAAGATCCTTTTTAAATTTCTTCTATGAGAGCCTTGTGTGGTGGGGACCAGATCATATATCTCTTTTGGGTTTCACCTAGAGTTAATATGTTTTTAGTCTCCTCAGGGTTTGAAATCTGCTCTCTTTCATTATAGAGCTATATATAGTTATAGCCCACTTTGTCTTTTTATTCATTTTAACAAGAGAAAAAAAAATACAGTCTGCTTTTGGGGGCAATGAGATGTTATTGAGTTTCCTCAACAGATAATAGGAAGTTGTAGTGAAGTATCAGGGGAAAGGCAGCCACTGTGCTTTCCCCTCAGCAGCTGTGATGGCATCACAATGAGTCACTCTCAGTATTGGGTTGGTGTGGCCAGGTCTCTTGATACTCCAGGGCTTTGGGGTATACTCCCTCTGTGTTTATGTTGAAAGTTTAATAATGTCTTTGCTGATCTACTGGTTTGTTGCCAGGATAAAGTAGCCAGCCTTTGGTAGAGTCTTTCCTTCAGATTTTCTATCTGCAGAGACCCTTTCCCTGGTCTGCTCAGCATGATCTGTCCTCTGTGCTCTGCCTTCCTGTCCTTTATCCTGGTCCAGTCTCCTCTGGTGCCCTCATCTGACCACAACAGACCTTTTATGGCTATCTTTGAGATTATTTTTTGTTGGTAATGTGTTGTATTCCCAATATTTGTCAGCATACTGGTCAAAGGGGTTCATTACTCTCTCTTCTGTCTCTTTCTGTCTCTCTATGTCTCTCTCTGCTTCTGTCTTTCTTTCTTTCATGCACAGAAACAGACACACACACACACAAACACACACACACACACACACACTCTAGACTAACAGAGAGAGTTCAGAACTCTGTTTTACAATTCATTTATTGATAGTTATTTTCATCTTGATTATTATATTGAATCTGGGAATGAGGGAATAATTACTTTTTTATTTCTCTTTATCTCTAGATGAGAGGGATAGACTGGAACAATTGTTCTTCACATTTGCTTTTTAATAACTACCCTTTTGAAAAGAAAATCCACCCCATACTCTTCCTGAAATCTGCTGTGAGATATAGTGGGGTGATATTACAGGATTTTTTTTTAATAGCTAAGGACCTGCAATCAGCTAGACATGGCAAATTAATAATGGATAATATTTAGCTCCTATAAACATTAATATATATATCCTTTTAATCTTCACTGATAAATAGTGCTAGAAAAATTTAAGGAATAGGGCAATAATACTCAGGAAATGGTATTACCAAAAGATGGTAAATGTCTAGATTAGGGAATGAAAACATGTCAAGAAAGAAAATCATGCATCATAAAAATCAAAATTTGAGCATGAATCATGAGATTGATCTATAGTTTTCTTTCTCTATTTTCATCCTATCTTGTTTAGGTATGAGTATCATGTTTGTGTCATAAAAGGAATTATGTAGGAGTCCTTCATTCCATTTTATGCTTCTCTTGAGTCCCATATTTGTAGATTAACTTTTCTATTTAGTTATGTTTTTTTTAAATAGAAATCAATGAAAATATCTTACTTCTTTGAAGATCCATCTTCTCCCCTTAAAGGTGCTTATCAATCTAGCTAAGCAGTTAATTCTTGATTATAATCCCAGGTTCTTTGCCTTCTGTAATATAGTATTCCAGCTCTCTGATTTTTTTTATGGTAGAATCTTTCACATCCTGAATGCGTTGCTGGCTGTTGCTCCTTGGTATTTGATTTTTCCCCCTAGCAACTTGCAGCATTTTTGCCCAGAGACAAGTTTTGAGTTTTTGAACAATGTTCCTTGGGATTTTCCTTGTGGAAACTTTCTGAAGGTAATTGATGGGTGCTTTCAATGAGATTTCTCCCTTTGTGTACAGGACATCAAGGATCTCCTTGATCATCTCTTGCAGAATGCTATCCAGGCCCTATTTTTGGTCACTGCCTTCAGGTAAACAAGACTTTGTAAAATTATCTTTTCTAGATCTGTTTTCCAAATTGGCTTGGAATTAGTTTTTCTAATGAGTTCCACATTTTCACATTGTCTTCTTTTTTTCATGTTTCTAAGTTTGTTTGATTCTTGCTATCTCATAGAGTCATTACCTATCATTTGTCCTGTTCTAGTTTTTGACATGTGCTTTTCTTCATTTACTTTTTGCATCTCTTTTTCTATTTTGTTAGTTCTACTTTTGAGGGTGTTGTTTGTTTCAGTGTTTCTGGTCAATTTTATTTTAAAGGGATTTCTTTTCCTTTCCCGAGCTGTTGACTCTCTCTTGCATCTCTCACTTCTTTACTCATGTTTTCATCTACCACTGTTATTTGCCTTTTAAAGATTTTAAGAGAACTTTGAAAAAGCCTTTTTTGTCTTGAGACAAATTCACATCATTCTTTCAGATTTCCTCTTTAGATATTTGGTCCTTGTCTGAGTTTGTTTTATTGGTATCCCATGTCACCATAGTAGCTTTCTCTAGTCAAGGTTCTTTTCTGTTTTTTGCTCATTTTCTTTCTTATTTATTTTAGTATTTCTCCTTTTTTACCTTTATCGTCAAGCTCCATTCTAGCAATATGTGGGGTTCTATCCAAGCTTCATGTGTAGCTCTGAGTCTTGGCTTTAAGTATACAGGCCTGTTTTGTTTGCAGGGCTTAGTTTTGCCTGCTCTTTTCAGGAAACAACTTGTTTCCCAGAGTTTCCTGTTGAGCTGGGACTGGAGGCTACCACACTGATCTGTTCCTCTACTAATTCATGACCAAGGATTTCAGTTGTTGATTTGCTGTAATTAAGACCCTCTCATCAGCTTTCTCAGAGTCTGTCTGAGCTGCATTGAACACCTTTTTCTTGAAGTTTCTTAACCTATCTTGAATTGGAGAATGATTTTATTCCATAAGATTCTGTTTAGAGGTTTGCTTTCATGTATTTTTAAGAGAAATTGGGAGAGTTTGAACAACTGCATGGCTTTACTCCACTATCTTTGCTGTACCCCTAGAATTCTCTTCACACCATTTCCAATCTCACTGTTGAAGGACATCATTTACTCTTTACCATTCAAATACTAAAGATTCAGATCTAGGACTTCTATTATTGATCATTTGTTCAATTATTTTCTTTGTTGGTGTTATATCTCAATCCTATATTGCTGATCAATAAATTGGACACCAATATGAAAAATAATTTTATTTCTATAGAAAAAAAGAGCTTTGAATCATCTTGGCCTCAGTGCAATACATCCATCATAAATAATAATATTTATGAATGCATTTAATCATTCTTTAAATTTGTTCATAAGTACATAATATAGTATGGAGTCTTTCCTTAAAGTAAAAGAATATTGTGGACAATGACTTTTGAAAATGTTTTTGTTCTTCTTGTCCAACCATTCTGGAGAGGAATTTGGAAGTATGCACAAAGCGTTATCAAATTATGCATACTCTTTGATCTAGCAGGTTACTACTGGGCTTGCATCCCAAAAAGATCTTAAAGGAGGGAAAGGGATTCACATGTGCAAAATGTTTCTGGAAGCCCTTTTTGTGGGGGCAAGGAATTGGAAATTAAGTGGATGCCCATCATTTAGAGAATGGCTGAAGAAATTATGGTATATGTATATTATGGAATATTATTATTCTATAATAAATGATCAGAAGGATGATTTCATAAAGCCCTCATGAAACTTACATGAACTGATGCTATGTGAAGTGAGTAAAACTAAGAGAACATTGTACACAGAAACAACATTATCTGATGATCAACTGTGATGGACATGGCTCTTTTCAACAATGAGGTAATTCAGGACAATTCCAATAAACTTTTGATGAAGAGAGCCATTGGTATCCAGAAAGAGGACTGTGGAAACTGAATGTGGATCATAACAAAGAATTTTGATCATTTTTGTTATTGTTTGCCTGCTTTTTTCCACCCTTTTGCTCTGCATAATTGATATGGAGGCAAATGTGGAGGAATTGCCCATGTTTGGCATATATTGGGGAAGGTGGTGATGACAGGAAAGAAAGAAAAATTTGGTGCATAGGTTTTGCAGGGGAGAATGTTTAGGACTGTCTTCACATATATTATGAAAATGAAGAGCTGTTCCTTTTGTTCTTGGTTTAAAGTTTTCACTTTTTTCTTCATATATATTGTACTAACTATTGATAATTGAGTAGAAATGATTAAACATAGATTTTATATTAAAAATTCATGACTTTTATGATATCTCTAATGCCTACGATATTTATAATAGAAACAAAAAGTTTTTGGTTTTGCTTATAAATATATTCATATCTAAATGTGTGTGTTTTCAATTAAGTGTTTGGGAAGATAAAGAAATTGAAGACACAAGCTGAATGGAATACAAGAAAACATTTTCTCTTGTGATAATAGTATAATATAACTTCAATTCTCTTCACTACAAAGAGTAGCACTGCAGAAATTAGACTCCATGCTTTTGATAGGAGCTATAAAAACTTTCATTACTCTGTTCCAAATTGAACCATTTAAAAAACCTGTTACTGCTGGATCACACAATTTTTCAGTAAAAATTTAAGTCTTGAGTATCCTGGGATACTATTATTGGAAGCAATAAAATATACTATTGTGAGATCAACGAGGGTTGAGATGACTATATTCTCATAAGCTAAAGAAGACAATCAGTATGATAATTAGAGCATGTTAATTACTCTCCACCAGCAACAAAAATGCAAATGATATACAGCGGGAAAGTAACAGCAGTTACTGCTCAATATTGCATGACTTTTCCATTAAGAATAATATGAGAAGTTGTTAAATTATAGAAAATTAGAATAATGAGAGTAGAATATTAAAGAGACTTAGATTTCTGGTCTGGCTGTGTAGGACATCATTAGAAAGGGTTCTGAAGAAGAGCTTTAGTCTGTGTGGATCAGGCAGGCTTATTTGATACCATGGGGAAATTGTCATATATGCATTTATTTTTTTTTACAAGGTAGAACAAGGTTAGATATTCTAGGTCAGCAGGAAGCACTTCAATAAGCTTTACTGCATAAGGCATTGAAAAATAAAAACCTTACATCATCTCACCCTCTTCTTTGAAAAGTTTGGCCTGAAGAAACAATGACTATAATTTAGCACAACATCAGAGAACTGTGAAGTCAGATGCAGTACAGCCAATTATTAATTTTTAAGAGAAGAAAAACAAACAATGCTATGAAATCTATTTAAATTAATATAAATATGCTAAGAAAATGGCCTTATCAAAGGGACTGCAAAGTGAGTGGATGCTCATCAGTTGGAGCATGGCTGAATAAGTTATTGTATATGAATGTTATGGAATATTATTGTTCTATAAGAAATAACCATTAGGATGATTTCATAGGGGCCTGGAGAGACTTATACGAACTCATGTTAAATGAAAATTTGGAACCAAGAAAACATTGTACACAACAATAACAAAATTATGTGGTGATCATTTATGATGGACATGGTTCTTTTCAACCATGAGACAATTCAGGCCACTTCCAATAGACTTTTGATGCAGAGACCCACCTGCATCCAGAAAGAGTATTGTAGGGACTGAATGTGGATCACAACACAATATTTTCAACTTTTTTTTTTTGTTCTTGTTTGCTTGCTTTTTGTCTTCTTTCTCATTTGTTTTTCCTTTTTGATCTGATTTTTCTTGTGCAGCATGATAATTGTATAAATTTGTTTAGAAGATTTGTACATGTTTAACATATATTGGATTACCTGCTGTCTAGGGGAGAAAGTGTGAAGAAAGTAGGGGAGAAAATTTTAAATATAAGGCTTTGCCAAGACTGAATGTTGAAAATTATCTCTGCATATATTTTGAAAATAAAAAGCTAAAAAAGGCGAAGAATACGGCCTTATCTTGACACCTACTTCTGGAATTTAACAAAATGTGAATTTTTCTTTTCAGGAAGTCAATAAAATATATCTTTTAATAGACTACCTATAGTTCCATCATCTCCATTCAATTCTGCCTCTTAAGTGTGCCCCAATATAAATGAAGTGGGACTGATATCATAAAAAATGTGACATTGGAACAGTTAGTTCTTTCATTGAATAGACAATTAGTTCTGGATTCAGGAGAACCTGATTTCAAATCCACCCTTGGACACTTACTAAGCAAATTCTATTAAGTAAAATTACAAAATTTATAATTTCATATCTATTGGATTATTGTACTCATATTGTAATGTTGGAAAAACTGTAAACCAGGTAGGCTGAAAACAGAGAAAGAAAATTATAGACCAATCTCCCTAATGAATATTGATGCTAAAATCTTAAATAAGATATTAGCAAAAATACTACAGAAAATCATCTCCAAGATAATTCACTATGATCAAGTAGGATTTATACCAGGAATGCAGGGCTGGTTCAATATTAGGAAAACTATCAATATAATTGGCCATGTTAATAACCAAATTAACAAAAACCATATGATCATCTCAATAGATGCAGAAAAAGCATTTGATAAAATCCAACATCCATTCCTATTAAAAACACTTGAGAGTATAGGAATAAATGGACTTTTCCTTAAAATAATCAGCATCATCTATTTAAAACCATCAGTAAGCATCATATGTAATGGAGACAAACTGCAACCATTCCCAATAAGATCTGGAGTGAAACAAGGTTGCCCACTATCACCGTTACTATTTAATATTGTATTAGAAACGCTAGCTATAGCAATAAGAGCTGAGAAAGAGATTAAAGGAATAAGAATAGGCAATGAGGAAGCCAAATTATCACTCTTTGCCGATGACATGATGGTATACTTAGAGAACCCCAGAGATTCTGCTAAAAAGTTATTAGAAATAATCCACAACTTTAGCAAAGTTGCTGTTTATAAAATAAACCCACATAAGTCATCAGCATTCTTATATATCACTAACAAAATCCAACAGTCAGAGTTACAAAGAGAAATTCCATTTAAAGTAACTACTGATAATATAAAATATTTAGGAATCTATCTGCCAAGGGAAAATCAGAAACTTTATGAGCAAAATTACAGACCACTTTTCACACAAATTAAGTCTGATCTAACCAATTGGAAAAATATTAAATGCTCTTGGATAGGGCGAGCAAATATAATAAAGATGACAATATTACCTAAACTAATCTATTTATTTAGCGCTATACCAATCAGACTCCCAAAAAACTATTTTAATGACCTAGAAAAAATAACAACAAAGTTCATATGGAAAAACAAAAGGTCAAGAATTTCAAGGGAATTAATGAAAAAAAAATCAAATGATGGTGGCTTAGCTGTACCAGATCTAAAATTATATTATAGAGCAGCAGTTACCAAAACTATTTGGTATTGGCTAAGGAATAGATTAGTTGATCAGTGGAATAGATTAGGTTCAAGGGATAAAACAGTCAACAAATATAGCAACCTAGTCTTTGACAAACCCAAAGATCCCAGCTTTTGGGATAAGAACTTACTGTTTGATAAAAATTGCTGGGAAAATTGGAAACTAATATGGCAGAAACTAGGCATTGATCCATACTTAACGCCGTACACCAAGATAAGGTCAAAATGGGTTCATGACCTAGGCATAAAGAATGAAATTATTAATAAATTAGAGGAACATAGGATAGTTTACCTCTCAGACCTGTGGAAGGGGAAGGTCTTTATGACCAAAGCAGAACTAGAGATCATTACTGATCACAAAATAGAAAATTTCGATTATACCAAACTGAAAAGTTTTTGTACAAACAAAACTAATGCAGACAAGATTAGAAGGGAAGCAATAAACTGGGAAAATATTTTTACAGTCAAAGGTTCTGATAAAGGCCTCATTTCCAAAATATATAGAGAATTAACTCTAATTTATAAAAAATCAAGCCATTCTCCAATTGAAAAATGGTCAAAGGATATGAACAGACAATTCTCAGATGAAGAAATTGAAACTATTTCTAGTCATATGAAAAGATGCTCCAAGTCATTATTAATCAGAGAAATGCAAATTAAGACAACTCTAAGATACCACTACACACCTGTCAGATTGGCTAAGATGACAGGAAAAAATAATGATGATTGTTGGAGGGGATGTGGGAAAACTGGGACATTGATGCATTGTTGGTGGAGTTGTGAACGAATCCAACCATTTTGGAGAGTAGTTTGGAACTATGCTCAAAAAGTTATCAAACTGTGCATACCCTTTGATCCAGCAGTGTTACTACTGGGATTATATCCCAAAGAGATTATAAAGAAGGGAAAGGGACCTGTATGTGCACGAATGTTTGTGGCAGCCCTTTTTGTAGTGGCTAGAAACTGGAAACTGAATGGATGTCCATCAGTTGGAGAATGGCTGAATAAATTGTGGTATATGAATATTATGGAATATTACTGTTCTGTAAGAAATGACCAACAGGATGATTTCAGAAAGGCCTGGAGAGACTTACACGAACTGATGCTGAGTGAAATGAGCAGGACCAGGAGATCATTATATACTTCAACAACAATACTATATGATGACCAGTTCTGATGGACCAGGCCATCCTCAGCAACGAGATCAACCAAATCATTTCTAATGGAGCAGTAATGAACTGAACTAGCTATGCCCAGAAATAACTCTGGGAGAGGACTAAAAACCATTACATTGAATTCCCAATCCCTATATTTATGCACACCTGCATTTTTGATTTCCTTCACAAGCTAATTGTACAATAATTCAGAGTCTGATTCTTTTTGTACAGCAAAATAATGTTTTGGCCATGTATACTTATTGTGTATATAAATTATATTTTAATATATTTAACATCTACTGGTCATCCTGCCATTTAGGGGAGGGGGTGGGGGGGTAAGAGGTGAAAAATTGGAACAAGAGGTTTGGCAATTGTTAATGCTGTAAAGTTACCCATGTATATATCCTGCAAATAAAAGGCTATTAAATAAAAAATTAAAAAATAAAAAAAAATAAAAATATTACCTTATGATATCTCAAAAAAAAAAAAGGAAAAACTGAGGCAAGATGGAGATTAGAGAGTATTTAATAATTTATTTAAAAGGGAGAGATTTCCTGGGACCAAATGGTTCCTTGGTTTGGTCTCAGGATTGAATGAGATTATCATCTCCAAGAATTAAGCAAACAATGAAACTTCTCAGTGACATATATACACATGGCTCAGACTCAAGGGATAGACTGACAGGAAAGGAGTCAGGGTCCCAAGAGCAGGAATGGTACTCTAACAGGGTGGGGTGAGTCTCTAGAGAGGGGGATGATATAATAGGGGGAGGCTCCCTGGGGGAGAGGCATCTTGATAAGACAGTATCTGTTATTCTGATAGTTTAGGATGGGGAGTAAAAAAAAAAAATCACTATGGAATGTAGAACTGGTTAGTCAATACATGATCTTTTCTACTCAAAGTTTGTTGATAGAAAGAAGCCAAGCTAAATTTTGTCTATGTCTTTCATATGTGCTCCATTCATAATGCTTTATTTTATGTTCTTTATAAAATTGTTATTCATTTTAAATAAATATAACCTTATTTTATTCAACTTAATCTTCTAGTCTATCGACAGCTATTAGGGAGATGATGATATTAAATATATATTAAAATAAGAATTTAATTTATGCTTTTATTCTAATCACCTCTCAAAATTTTAACAACAGGGTCAGCTCTGAGAGCCAAGATGATGAAGTGTGGAAAATAGCTGAAGTTTTCCATTATTTCCCTTCAAACAACTTAAAGTAACCGCTAAACTCAAATTTTGGAGCACATCAGAATGAGAGATTTTCTTAGCCTAACACAAATCTGGAGGTAATCAATTAAAGGTCTGTGACACCTAGTTGGGGTCCTTAATAGAAAATTAATAGTCCAAATTTTGCCCTTGAAGTCAGCCACAACCCTCACATTTTCATGAGGTGTCTGCCCAGAAAGAGCAAAACTATAAAAGAACTAATCATAAAAAGATTACAAGAGATGCTTTGTTGATAGTGAGTATATTTTGAGCTGATTGGTAATCATATTGACCATATGGAGTTTGGGGTCATAGTTACAGGGCTGAGAGGAATATTAGTGCTCGAGGTTGCAGGGCAGCAGAGTCCCTTCTTTGGCACAAGCAAAATAAGCAAACAAAACAGTGTATACAAGAGAGCAATAATCACATTTTTCTTCAGTGACTTGAAGTCACTGAAACCTTGCAAACTGCAATTAGATTCCCCCAAAAAACATCTCAAAAAAGCTCCGACTTGGTGCTATGCCTCCCTACCTCATGATGAGCAGATCCAAAATTTAACAAAAACTTCAAAGTTTAAAAATGAGCAAGCAATAATAACAACAGTAACAATTAACTATTTAAAAAGTACTATAAGCAATAGGGAAAAATCAATAAATAAATTCAGAAGAAAACAATCTGAAAAGAGGTATAGCCAGAGTCTTAAAAATGCTAATTGGACACAGTTTCAACAAGAATAACTAGAAAGATTAAGGGAATAGAGAAGGATAGTAGAGAGAACAGAGAAAAAAAGAAATGATGTTTGGAAGAAAATTATGAAAAGGAAAAGGACAATTTAATAAAAGAAACAGAAGAAAATTCTGAAGAACATAAAACCTAAAAAATAAAAAAATAAAAAATAAAAAACAAAACAACAGTCCTTGGCAATTAGCGGGGGGGGGGGGGGGCAGTATTCAAATGCCATTATTTGAGACTATATTGTTATGCTAATCCTCAAAATCATCAGTTGAGAATTAATGTTTGCTGGCTTTAAGTGACTTTTATAAAGGAATACTTGTTAAGGTAGTATATGCACACACACACATACATATGTATAAGCTAAGGCTTAGAGAATTTGGGTAGTAAAAAGGTAATGCACAATTTTTGATTTCTGGATGTATTTTTTCTCCCATTTGTGGAGGCCTCATGGAATTCTCTTCAGGTATGATGTGATCTCTTTCCTAGGATCTGTAGTGAAATATAAATCTGTATTCAAATTCTTGGTTTTCAATGCAGACACAGTGTAATCTAATGGAAACTTGAGGATACTTCTATGACATAAATTGAAAAATGAGAATTACAGAATTTTGTAGACCTTTAAAGCACCAAATATTCTCCTTTGGCCAATGATATATTTTTGGTTGGGGAAGGGGATGGAGAAGAAAGGTAGGGCAAGCATGAAAGTCACTTTTATCATCCTGCTGTTCCTTTATAAGGGTTTTACTTGAAAGCCATGCCACTATTAACTCTTTGTTACAGATTTATAATTTATAGCTGACCCATTGAATACAATCAAGTTTCCCTGTTCTATGCAAGAATTATTCTGAAACATAACTATAATATGTTAAATTTCTCTACAGTTACTCTAAGGCTATAAGAAAGACAGATTACTTGGTCCTGTTATCATATATTTTAAGTAAGTTGAAGTTGAGTAAACCAATTCCTCCATTGATTTACCTATGTTAAGAAACTTAAAAAGTAAAAATTAAATATGTAAGTTATAGTTTACCTTTCAGTATGTGGAGACTGACAAAAATGAAAGGATTCATTAGAATCCTTTCTAAGGTAAAACAGTGGAAGATAGAAAGTTCATCCTGCTATATGATCTTTTATTTTGAGATATATAACAGATCTTATAGTAGAAGAGTTCTGACTCTGGAGACTGGAGATAGTAAAACTTTAATTCAAACCCAACATCAGACAATGACTAGTTATGTGATTCAGAAAAAGTCACTTAGAGTTATCTTTTTTTTGTTTTTCTTTTCCTTCCTTCCTTCCTTTCTTTCTTCCTTCCTTCCTTTTTTACTTCCTTCCTTTCTTCCTTCTTTTCTTCCTTCTTCCTTTCCTTCCTTTCTTCCTTCCTTGTTAGGATTCTTACAAGATGCCAAGTCAGTGGAATTGATGAGATAATGATTCTCTAATTTACATGTATTTAGTACTTACTATAATTCCACAAGATTCACACTTTTAAGAGAGCATATATATGGAGGAGCTGTCAGGGCCAAGAAAGACACAAGCCCACTAGAAGCTCTTGGGGGAGGATAAAGATTCATTCCATCTTCCACCTTTGTGCTGGCTGGAGACATTCGGAGAGGGCTCGAGGCAGAAGCTGGCAGAGGCAAAGGACTAGCAGCAGGAGCTCTTGGAACCAAGGAGGGAGATAGGCCTCTAAGAAAGCTAACCAGGCCCAAGGAAAGAAGACAAGTCTTGGAAAGACATAATAAAGGAATTGGACTTTAATTCCTGGCTGCATTTGAGGTGATTATTACTCTGAACTGAAAGGAAGCTGCTCCCAGAAACCCCCCCAAAAAACCTGCTCCCAGAGTACTTTACATTTTAGAGAAGAATATTACACTTCCTTTCTCTTCGATAATTGGGATTAAGTGACTTGCCTAGGGTTACACAGCTAGGAAGTGTCAATTGTCTGAGGCCACATTTGAACTCCAGTCTTCCTGACTTCAGGACTGATGCTCTATCCACTGCACTAACTAGCTGCCACACTTAGCCTTTAACTCAGGTTATTCAACTATAATGTGAAAATGATAACTGCATCTGTTTCTCAGGATTCTTGTAAGGATGAAATTAAAAGAAATTTGTAAAGCACATAGAAAGTGGATTGTCACACAATTCTTTCCTAAAGGATGTGTTGGAATACATGGGAGAATTATTGGAATACACAGGAGTCACCTGACAGTGGCTGCTGGAAATTCAACCCAGAATGTATCTCCTCTTGTGAGAGGATGATACAAAGAGACTGAGAGGCAGTTGTTGTTCTCTGACCTCTCTGACTGAGAGGCCATTGCATTGTCTGACCTTTCTCCTCTTATTTATGTGGAATTATTTTGTATCCTGCAACTTTGCTAAAGTTGTGAATTATTTCCTAATAGTAATTTGGTGTGGATTCCTCTTTTCCTATTTTTTCAAGTAGTTTTCATAGTGTTGGAATTAATTGTTCTTTGAATGTTTGGTAGAATTCACATGTAAATCCATCTGGTCCTAGGGATTTTTACTTAGGAAGTTGATTATCAACTGTTCAATTTATTTTTTTCTAGAATGGGACTATTTAAGTAATTTATTTTCACTTCTATTAATCCTGGGTGTCTATATTTTTGTAAGCATTCATCCATTTTACTTAGATTACCAGGTTTTTTGGCACATAGTTGGGTAAAATAGCTCCTACTTAATCACTGCTCTAATTTCATGTTCAAGGGTGGAAAGTTTACTCTTTTCATTTTTGGTCCTAATAATTTGACATTCTTTTTTCCATTTTTCCCCTAATCAAATTAACTAAACATTTATCTGTTTTGTTTTGTTTTTTCACAAAAAAATTTTTAGTTTTGTTTTTTAGTTCAATAGTTTTCTTAATTCAATTTTATTAATCTCCCCTTTTATTTTCAGAATTTCAAAGTAGGTATTTAATTGGGGCCTTTAATGTATTATTTTTCTAGTTTTTTTTTTTTTTTTTTTAGTTGCTTGGCCAATTCAATGATCCCTTTCTCTACTTTATGCAAGTAAGCATCTAGAAATATAAAACTTTCCCTAAGAACTACTTTGGCTACATCACATAAATTTTGGTCTGTTATCTGATTATTGTCATTCTCTTGGATGGAATTATCAATTATGTGTATCATTTGTTGTTAAATTCACTCATTCTTTAGGAACATATAGTTTAGTGTCTTATTAATTTTTGGTCTATTTTTCCCTGGCCCACTATTACATGTAATTTTTATTGCATCATGATCTGAAAAAGATTCATTCACCATTTATGTCTTTCTGCATTTTATTTTGAGGTTTTATGCCCTAACACATGATCAATTTTAGCATAGGTTTCATATAGCACTGTAAATATATATATTTTTTTTTTTTAAATTTCATTCAATGTTTTCCACTGGTCTGTGATACCTAACTTTTCTAAATTTCTATTTACCTCCTTTACTTGTTTCTTATTTATTTTGTAGTTTGATTTATTTAGTTCTGAAAGAGCAATGTTGAGATTGCCCACTAGTATAGTTTTCCTGTGTTTTTTTTTTTTTTTCTTGCAGTTCATTGCAGTGGCAATCCAGGAATCTAGATGCCACTTGGTGTGTATATATTTAGTATTGATATTATTTCATTACATGTGTTGCCTTTTAGCAATATGAATTTTCCTTTCTTATCTCTTTTAGTTGGATCTATTGTTGCTTTTGCCTGATCTGAGATCAGGAATGCTATTCCTGCTTTTTAATTTTTTTTTCTTTTTTTACAAAATCGAAACAAAAGATCAAATAATGTTTATTAGCACATTATTTGTTTTGTTCTTTAATTTTGCATTTCAAAATTGATATTCCATGCAAGATATAAACATAGATACTATTTTAATTACATGTGATTTTGTTTTTTAATTAACAAAAATTTTTTTTTCCAAAATATTTTATGGAATTTGAACTGTTTGTCACATGATTAAAAAAAAAAGATAAAAAAGACTGTATTTAAACTCACTTATTGAGTCTACACCTAGAACAATATTTAATATGCTATCCTTTGTACTTTTTTCATGCATCCGTGTAAGATAATATTTATTATTATATTATAGTATTATTATATTATATATATATAATATGTATAATATATTATAAATATTATATTATTAATATAAAAATAAACATTTAAGTAATTGTAAAACTACCAATATATTCAGTCAATCAATAAACCTCTCTTTATTAAGGGAATAAATAAAAGATAATACAAAGACAAAAGAAAAAAAATAAAAATCTTGTTATCAAACAAATAATGTATCAAAAAGAAATATGGGGATAAAATGTGTACATACATTTATTTATTATCATTGTTAATTTTCTTGTTTTTATCCATTTTTTTCTATTTTTCAAATTAATTTTATAAATTTTTAGTTAGTTTATTTCTGCTTGAAAGTCCAGAAAACAATACTGGAGATATTTTTAGGTGGAAATAGAAGTCCATTCTGAGTTTAAGAAATTTTACTTTACCAGCTCTGGGGAGGGAGATTTTGATGAGAAGAAACATGAGGCAAATAGAAAAATAAACAATATAGCAAAGAATACATGATATTATAGAATCACTTGTGTGTGTAAAGATTTTGGCTTTGGCAAAAGAAAACATTTTATTCACATGTGAAAGAAGGATGGAAAAAAATAATGGCAGGAGGCATTTAGTATGAAATAAATAGGGGGAAAGAGAGTGGTTTTCCTGATTTATCTGATTTTTCCGGTGAAATGAGGCAATTTTCTTATTTGTGAGGATGAGGAAAGGATATTTATGAGCAGTCTGAAGATAAATGAAAGGGAGAACCAAGTTAGGGCAATAGAGAAGGCACACAGACAAACTCATCCAAAATTCCCCATGAAACAACTCTAAATGAAATTCTAGAGTGACAGAATGAAAACAAAATAACCTCAGTGTGAAATATTTTCCAGCATGAGACCACTTAAGAAGTCATAAATAAAAGATATATGACATGGAGATAGAGGATGGACTGGAACCCAGTGTTGTGACTTAATATAGACTTTAGGATTTCAAAACCCAGATATATTAAGAGTAGCTTGCTATGGTCAGAAAGAGAGTATAGAGAACAATTGTGCAGATACCAGACAAAGAACTGGATACTTTATGTCAACTACATTGTCTAAACACACTACTGAATCAAATTCCAATGGCAGATTGGAACAATTTAGGTTACAAGTTTGGAGGGATTCTAAGCAGAAATATTCCCCTTCTTTTTTTTTTCACTACAAAAGGATCAGGGGCAGTGAGGAATAGCATCACTTGCAATCTAAGGGAAGCAATGACCATGAGAAATAAGATTACTTACTTATTGGTTTCAAGGAAAAAAGAGTCCAGGATAGCGATATTGACTGTAGTAACAGAGATTCTTCTTGGTTAAGTACCAGAGAACACAACAGAACAGTGATCACACTTCTCTTCAGATTAAACCTTTTAAAGCTCATTGGAAACACTCAAAACTTCCAAATCCTTGGAACTAGCAAAAAATAGCAATTAAAATAACATATAACCTGAAGTTTGGAATTAAAATTCTTAAATCCCCACATTCAGAACAGAACCTAAATTTTACATTAAGTTCAAAGACAAGAAAGAGTGTGGAAAAAATAAGAAAATAAAACAAAAGAACTCACCTATATAAAGATATTGTGGTGGCAGGGAAGATAAAGATACAAAATAAGAAGACATTGTCAAAATAGCCACAAGCAAAGCTTCAAAAGTATGTAAATAGTATACAAGTTAAAAAAAAGTTCTGGATGAACTAAAATAATTATATTATATAAGAGTTTTAAAGATTAAATCAGACACCAACTGAGAGAGATGGAAAAATGAAGTTATGAATTGAGAAATCTGAAACTCTGTCCATGCATATCATTTGATCAGAAATACTATTACTAGATATCTATAGCAAAGAGATCAAAGGAAAAGGACCTATATGTACAATAAATTTGAAGCAGATCTTTTTTGTGGAGGAAAATAATTTGCAACTGAGGAAATGCCCACCAATTGTTTAACAAATGAAGCAATTGTGATATAATTTTATGAATGAATATTATTGTTCTGTAAGAAATAAAGAACAGGTCCATTGCATGAAAAAAAAAAATCTGGGAAGACTTAAATGTATAAAAATTTGTTCAGCAGCTCCTTTTGTGGTGACAAATACAAAACAAAAGAAAAGCATGAAAAGGTAAACATAATCAATGATAAAAAATATTAACCACTTTTAGAGAAAGAACTGATGTATTCTGACAACTGATGGAAGCATAATTAAAAAGAAACTTTTTTCTTTATTTTTCTTGGATTTTTTGTATGTTTTATTTTTTAATATGAATATTATGTAAATACAATTCATATGATTTTACATATGTAATTAACATATTCTTTTTTAAGGAATTCAAAGTTTAAAAGAAATAACTGTTAACTTTTATATATAAGTGGGAAATAATTAATGTTTTATATTGTAAAAAAAGAATTGAAATGCAAGTTTTAGTTAGTTCCCATGTTGAGTATAGTAGTGAATAAATAATAAAGAGCTAAAAGTACTCTCTTGTGGCTGAGAGTGCTTAGATGAGATTACGTGCCATATATTTCCAATTCTTTAAAAATCTAAAAAAGAGAAATTATTCATGAAATGACTTATTAATATTTTTTTAAAAAACTAAAAAGGTCAAGAAACATAAGGACTGAAACGAGATCATAATATTTGGAAATTATGATGCCATTTTTTGGAGAGCAAAATTACAATTGAATGTTGAAGTAGGAAGCTATGATAAAAAGATTCAATAGTGGGTTACAAAAGAAAAATTAGAAATCATGAGTTTACCAAAAAAATTTTTTTTTTCTTCGACCTTAATTAAGAAATGGAGAAGGAAATGTGTAATCATGTGAGGGATACAGTAGAATTAATTGAGTGTTTTTTTGTTGTTTGTTTTATTGTTTTATATGAATGAGCAAAAGATTGGCATATTTAAAAATAGGGAAGGAAACTAAGAGAAATAAGTTTAGTAAGAAAAGTGTTGATTATGGGGAAAATAATTTATTAAAGTTATTTTTTGAAGAGCTGATCTTGCCAAAACTGCAACCTCTACACTTGTACATGATGTTAAAATGGATAAAATGTAAGAGAATATTAACAGCAAATGCCTCATTTGCCTAGTAAAATAATAGTCGAAGTAATGATCAAGATGATTCGAGAAGATTTGAAGAGAGGAGTTCTGAGAGTGTTGAAAACTCTACTTTAGGAATAATATCTCTGGTGAATGACATATGGAATAAATTAGGAAAGGGCCAAATTTATTGGTAGTCAATGAAACTTTTCTGTATTAAATCTGAATTTTCTCATTCAAATAATCTAGAATAAAAAAATAGAATAAAAGTTGAGTAAAAGTAGATTAAGAAATGTCTGTGAGGAGAATCCAGTTCTGTAATTTGACACCATCTAAGGCAGGGAGATTGAATAGAATGTAGAGATAAATTGATTTACTATGGAGTTGAAGAGATTGAAGTAACCATAGGATTAGAGTCCTAAGAAATATTATAGCTTATAGGATTTGATCATAGGGGTGAGGACAATGACTACACTAAGAAATGGAGTATAGGAAGAAAAAGAATAAAAAAAAGTTAGCTTAAGTAGCACAAAGTTTCAGGTAGATTACACAATATTAGAGTTTTATTATTATTATTAAAGAAGTGAGACACTTGAGGATAAGGTTGGGTATCTAGTCTATAATTATCCCAATATATTGATGAGATAGAGTGAGAAAGAATATCATAAGATACCATGAAATTGAAGAACTGAGTATTTAGGATATTTGAAGAAGCATCAATATAAATTCCTGTTAGATAGTTAAACACACTGAATAGAGTTTCAGGCCTAGAGTCAGCAAGATTGAAATTCACATCTGGTCTCAGGCACTTACTGTGTCACCAAAGGCAAATCATTTAACCTTGTTTGCCTCAATTTTCTCATATGTAAAATGAGCCAGAGCATGGACTGGGAAACTATTCTGCTATTTTCACCAAGAAAATCGCATTTTCAAAGACTCAGAAATGACTGAAATATAACTAATTAGCAAAACAATACAAATGTTGAATTTACTCTAGAATGATGGTAAGAATTGGGGAAGAAGAAAATAAGTCAACTAAAATCAATCAGTGAGATGACACAATAGTCAATGACTATAGTAATCTAGTTTTTGTTAAATACAATGATCCAAGATACTGGGATAAGAATTCATTATTTAGCAAATGTTATTGGGAAAATTAGAAACTAGGATGGTAGAAGCTCGTCACTGACCTACACCCAGCATCTTATACCAAGAGAAGATTGAAATGAGTTCATGATTTAGAGATAAAAAAGGACAAAGGATAGTCTTCCTCTCAGATCTGTGGAAAAGGAAGGAATCTGTGGCCAAAGAAGAATGAAGTGCAGTATGGAATGCAAAATAGATAATTTTGATTATGAATAATAAAATAAAATGGATAATTTGCTCATATTTATTTTAAAAGTTTTTGTACAAATAAAATCAATGCAGACAAAATTAGAAGGGAAGCAATAAACTTTATATTATTTTTTTCATTCAGGGGTTATGATAGAGGCCTCATTTGAAAAATATATATGAAATTGATTCAAATTTATAAGAATTTTAAAAAAAAATTCTCCAAATGAGAATGCTCAAAGGATATGAAACAGGCAATTTTGAGTTGAAAAAATTGAAACCATTTTTGGTCATATGAAAATATACTCTCAAGTCACTATTGATTAGAGAAATGCAAATTAATATAACTCTCAAATTGGCTAAGATGACAAGACAAGATAATGATGAATGTTGGAGGGAATATGGGAAAAGTGAGACACTAATAGGTTACTGGTGGAGTTGTGAACTGATCCAATCATCTGGAGAACAATTTGGAACTATGCCCAAAAAGCTATCAAACTGGATCAAATTTTGATCCAGTAGTGTCTTTCCTAGGCCTGTATTCCAAAGATATTATAAAAACGGAGGAAAGGCCCCCACATATGCAAAAATGTTTGGGGCGATCCTTTTTTCTAGTAACAAGGAATTGAATAAGTTATGGCATACAAATGTTATGGTATATTATTGTTCTATAAGAAACAATCAGGAGGATGATTTCTGAGAGGCCTGGAGTAAAGTCAGTAGAACCATGAGATCTTTATACATGACAACAGTAAGGATATAAGATGATCAAATCTGATGGATGTGTTTCCTTTCAACAATGAGATGATTCAGGACAGTTCCAATGGAGTTGTCCTGAAGAGAGACATGTGTATGGGTGGATACTCAGGACTGAGTATGGATTACAATATAGTATTTTCACTTTTTTTGTTGTTTGCTTGCATTTTGTTTTCATTCTTATTAATTTCCTTTTTGATCTCACTTTTCTTGTGAAGCATGTTAATATGTATAGAATAATTGCACATGTTTAACACCTACTGTCTAGGGTAGGTGATAGACATAAGGGAGGGGAAAATTTGCAAAACAGGGTTTTTCAAAGGTGAAAATTGAAAATTACCCATGCATATATTTTGAAAATAAAAAAGCTTTAATAAAAAGAGAAGAAAATGAGTCAACTACTATATTTCTTCAGAGAGGAGAAGAATGATTTAGAGGGACATTCAGTGCTATGATCTTTGTAGGATGAAAACTTTTTCAATTTAATCTCAAAGAACTTGTTCAGTGATGGTGGCCAAGAGACAGGGTGTAAGTGACAATTCAGAATAAGGAGTAATCCAATATGCATCCTAGAATGGGGTAATTGGGAGTAAGAAAAGCTAAGAATAGTTCCAACCATTGCACAAGAATATTGCACCATTTAAAGAAGCACAAAAGAATGCCAAGTTCGGCTTTATCCTTCAATTATAGGACAAATAGAAAGACACAAAGACTTGTAAAATAAAATTAAAATTATTTCATTTTTATCTACCTTAGTGACTTTTTTATTTATCAGTGAGATTCTGAATAAGATCCTGGAGATAAGGAAATATAATGCTAATTTGGAACTTACAAAGCTGCTCTTTGCCAACATTCTTCAAAACCATATACAGCACAGTGCATTGAATTATTTCCAATGCTTATGATTGTGGAGAGGAGACTAATGAATAATTAAAATAAAAATTACCATCATTTACTTTTGGAATCTTCCAAACCCAGAGTAAAAGCAACAAAGTTTTTAAAAATATTTTTGCTCCTAAACTTTTAAAATTGCAAGGGCAAGGACTGTGTCATGTTAAATCAATCTCTATACTCGATTTAGTGAAATTTCTAGGCACAAAAGCACTTAAGAATATTTTCTTTGCCAAGTAGCCACTCTCAGGGCTTATAACTATGAATACTCCTTTCCCTAAATCACAAAGGAGCATTTTTGAGGGAATTAAAATACTGACCTCTATAACACTTGAATTCTTATGAAATTTACATGTTTTTTTCATTGCTACTTGTTTCAACTATGTTATTTATTTTATAATTTCCCATGCCTTCTTCAGATTGCCTATTAATACTGTTAAGAAGTAAAAATACTTTGTGCCTTTGTAAACAAAGAATAATATGCCAGGATTGGAATATAACACTATTTTATAAGATCATTGAATCAAAAGCTGAAAGGCCTTGACTTTAAGTGAAGTTTCTTATCTTTACAAATGAGAAACTGAAGTTAATTTGTCTAAGTACTTATAGGTAATTACTGCTAGAACAAGATTTTAAGTCACATCATCTTTTTTTTTAATTTTCAAAATGTATGAATAAATAGCTTTCATAAATCATTCTTGCAGTACCTTGTGTTCCATTTTTTTTCCTTTCTTTACCCTCACCCCCTCCAATAGATGGCAAATAAACCAATATCTGTTAAACATGGGCAATTCTTTTGTATTTTCCCAATTATGCTGCACAAGAAAAATTAGATGAGAAAGAGAAAAAAGAGAAAGAAAACAAAAAATTAAACAAGAAAAAAATGAAAATATCATGTTGTGACCCACACTCAGTTTCCTCAGTCCTCTCTCTTTGTGCAGATGCTATTCTCCATCACAGCTCCATTGGAAATTGCCTGAATCACCTTACTATTGAAAAGAGAGATCCCTCTTCTTCAAAATTGATCATCATATAATGTTGTTGCTATTATTATGTACAATGTTCTCTTGGTTCTATTCACTTCACTTAGAATCTAATTGTAGAAATTTATCCAGGCCTTTTTGAAATCATCTTGTTGATTACGTCTTATAGAACAATATTATTCCATAACATTCATATACTATAACTTATTCAACCATTCTCAAATATATGAGCAATCACAGTTTCCAGTTCCTTGCCACTACAAAAATTGCTGCTACAAACATTTTTGCACATATGGGTCTTTTTCCCCCCTTTTTTTATGGTCTCTTTGGGATACAAGCCCAATTGATACAGTTCTGGATCAAAGGGTATGTACAGTTTGATAGCTATTTGAGCATTGTTCCATATTGTTCTCCACAATGATTGGATCAGTTTGTAACTTTACCAACAGTGTATTAAAGCCCTAATTCTCCCATATCCCATTTCAACATGTATTATTACTTTTCCCATTGTCTTAGCCAATTTGAAAAGTGTATATCTATAACTAGAGATGACTTAATTTTCATTTTTTCTGTTCAATATTGATCAAAATAGCATTTTTGACATGACTAGAAATGATTTTAATTTCTCTATCTGAAAATTGTTCATATCCTATGAATATCAATTGGAGAATGGGTTTTATTCTTATAAATTTGAGTCAATTCTCTATATATTGTAGAAAGAAGGCCTTTATCAGAATCCTTGGATAGAAAAGGTTTTTTGCAGTCTACTGCTTTCCCTCTAATCTTGTCTGCATTGGTTTTCTCTCACATCCCATTTCAACATATATCATTACTTTTCCCATTGTCTTAGCCAATTTGACAAGTTTATATTGATGCCTCACAGATGACTTAATTTTCATTTTTCTGTTCAATATTGATCAAAATAGCATTTTTTGATATGACTAGAAATGATTTTAATTTATCTGAAAATTGTTCATATGTTATAAATATTTATCAATTGGAAGAATGGGTTTTATTCTTACAAACTTGAGTCAATTCTCTATATATTTTAGAAAGAAGGCCTTTATCGGAACCCTTGCATAGAAAAGGTTTTTCGCAGTCTACTACTTTCCCTCTAATCTTGTCTGCATTGGTTTTATTTGTATAATTTTTTAACTTAATATAATCAAAATTATCCAATTTATATAACATAATGTACACTAGTTGTTTTTGGCCACACATTCCTTCATATCTGAGAAATAAACTATCCATTATTCTTCTAATTTGCTTATACAAATATTCTCTATGTCTAAATCATGAACTCGTTTTCACCTAGTATTGGTGTACGCTGCTATCTTGGTATAGGGTGCCAAGTTTTTGCTACACTAATTAACAATTTTCCCAGCAATTTTTATCAAATAATGAGTTCTTATCCCAGAAACTGACATCTTTGGTTTTATCAAAACATAGATTTCTGTAGTCATTGTCTATTATGTCTTTGTGAATCTAATCTACCCCCCTGATTGACTACTCTATTTTTTTTTTTTTAGCCAGTACCAAATCGTTTTTAAGATCACTAGTTTATAATATAGCTCAAGTCTGGTACAGTTAGGACACATTCATTTGCCCTTTTTTTTTTCACTAATTGTCTTCAAATTCTTGACCTTTTGTTCTTCCAGATGGATTTTTATTCTTTTTTTTCTATCTCTGTAAAATAATTTCTTGGGGGTTTTAATGGTGTGGCATTGAGAAAGTAGATTAGTTTATATAAGATTGTTATTATTATTATATTAGCTCAGCCTATCTATAAGCACTTGATATACTTTAAATTGACAATTTGCATGAAAAATATTTTGTAATTGTGCTCATATAATTCCTGACTCTGACATAGCAGGTAGACTCTCAAATATTTTATATTATCTATAGATATTTTAAATGGGAATTTTTTTTGCAATTCTTGCTGCTGGATTTTGTTGGTAACATATTAAAAAGCTGATTATTTTTGTGGATTTATTTTTAACCCTGCCACAATGCTAAAGTGGTGAATTGTGTCTAGAAGATTTTTAATTGATTCTTTAAGACCATTATATCATTGGCAAAAAGTAATACTTTGGTTTCCTCATTAGCTACTCTAATTCCTTTAATTTCTTCTTTTTTACTGATAAAATTAACATTTACAATACAATACAGAACAGTAATGGTGATAATGGGTAACCTTATTTCACTCCTGATCTTATTGGAAATGGTTCTAATTTATCCCCATTACATATCATGTTTGTTGATGTTTTTAAACTGCAACTGGTAATTTTAAGGAAAATTCATTTATTTCTATGCTCTCTAATGTTTTTAATAGGAAAGGCTGTTGGATATTGTCAAATACTTTTTCTGTATCTATGAGATAATCATAAATTTTTGTTAATTTGGTTATTGACATAGTTAATTATGCTAATAGTTTTCCTAATATTGAATCAATCCTGTATTCCTGGTATATATTCTGATTGGTCACTATCAGAATAATTTGTTATAATCTTTTTGCTAATATTTTATTTAAATTTTTGTATACATATTCATTAGGGAAATTGAACTATAATTTTATTTCTCTGTTTTGACAGGGAATGTTTTGTAGAATTAACATGTAAATCCATCTGGTCCTGGAGACTTTCTTATGGAGCTGAATTATAACTTGTTCAATTTCTTTTTTTTAAGGGACTATTTAAGTAATTTATTTCCAACTCTGTTAATCTGGGCAATTAATATTTTTTTCAAGTATTCAACCTTTTCCCCTAGATTATCAGATTTATTGGCATACAGGTAAGACAAATAACTCTTAATTATTGCTATAATTATCTCTTCCTTTGTGCAAAGTTCACTATTTCATTCTTGATATCAACTACTTGATTTTCTTCTTTCCTTTTTGTAACCAAATCAACAAAAGATTTATGAATTGTGTTAGTTTTTATAGAACTAAGTTCTAGTTTTGCTTATTAGTTCAAAAATATTTCTACTTCCAGTTTCATTAATCTCCCCTTTTATTTTCAGAATTTCAAATTTGGCATAGTATGCAAGGGGGTTTTAATTTGTTTAATTCATTGATCTTCTATTTTTCTATTTTATTCATGTCAGCTAACAGAGATGTAAAATTTCCCCTAAGAAATGCTTTGGCTGCATCCTATAAATTCTGATATGTTGCCTCCTTATGATCATTCTTTTGGATGATTTTGCTTCCTCAGAGATCAGGATCACTACCTGTATTTTGTTTTTGTTTTTTATTTCAGCTGAAGCTGAAGCATTATAACTTCTTTTCCAGACTTTTACTTTTTACTCTGCATGTATCATTCTGCTTTGAATGTGTTTCTTGTGAACAGCATACTGGAGGATTTTCATTTTTAGTTATCTATTTCTGTATTATGGGAGAATTCATCCCATTCACATTCATGTTAAAATTACTAATTATATTTTCTGACATTTCATTTTACCCATATTATACATTTATTTTTCCTTTCCTCTTTCCATCCTCCCCAATATTTTGTTTCTGACTACCAGCTCCCATTAAAGTCTTCCCTTTTACAGTCCCTCCCCTTTTCTTGTCCTTTTTCCCTTTTACTTTGTTTGTCCCTTTTATTTTTCTCACCTTTTATTTCCCCTTTCTACTACTTACTCTGCTAAAGGGTGAGACATTTTTCCTACCAAACTCAATACATTTGATAGTCTCACTTTGATCTAAATACAGTGAAATTAATGTTCCCACAATGTTCCTTGCTCTCAAAGTATATATCATATTTTGTTATGGTACAATATCCTGGGGATAACTTACTGTATTCTCTTTACTAATATTTTATTCAAAATTTTTGCATCAATATTCATCAGGGAAATTGGTCTACAATTTTCCTTTTTTCTGTTTTTACACTAACTTATTTAGGTATCAACACTATATCTGTGTTATAAAAAGAATTCAGTAGGATTTCTTCTTTTCCTATTTTTACATATTGTTTGCATAATATTGGAATTAATTGTTTCTTAAATTTTTGTAGGATTCACATATATATTGCTCTGGCCCTAGATAATTTTTCTTAGGGAATTGATTAATAGCTTGTTAAATTTACTCCTTTTTTTTTTAAACATGGGATTATGCAAGTAATTTGTTTCCTTTTCTGTTAATCTGGGTAATATATATTTTTCTAAATATTCACCCATTTCACTTAGATTATCATGTTTATTGGCATACAGTTTTTTTAGTTGATTCTCTAGGATTCCTTATTTATATAACCATATCATCTGTAAAGAATGATAATTTGGTTTCCTTATTACCTACTCTAATTCCTTTAATCTCATTTTCCTCTTTATTTCTGAAAAGTTTCACCTTTTCCATTTTCGATATTAGCATTTTGATTTTCTTTCCTTTTTCTGATAAAATTAACAAAACACTCTATTTTATGTTCCTTTCATAAAACCAGCTTAGTTTTGTTTAGTATTTCAAATTTTTTTTTTACTTTCAATTTTTTTAATCTCCCCTTTTACTTTCAGAATTTCAAAATTGATATTTACTTAGGTGTTTTTAATTTATTTTTTTTGGCTCATTTTTAGTTACATGCCCAGTTTATTGACCTTTGCTTTCTCTATTTTATCAAAGTAAGATGTAGAAAGATAAAACTTCCCCTAAGGACTGCTTTGAGCAAATCCCATAATTTTTTTGAAGATTTTTTTTAACTTCCCTTATTTTTTTTTCCTTCTGTATTTTCTTTCTTAGTATTAGTACATGAAAATATGTATTGCATGACTATATATGCATATTTATTTCAAATTTCTTGCCTTCTAAATGAGGTAATAGAGGAGAAAGGGAGAGATTTTGGAATTCAAAATAAAAAAGTTATTTTTTTTACATACAATTAAGAAAAGCAAAATACTAAATCACACACACACACACACACACACACACACTCACACACACAATTACCCAGGATTTGAGAATGTTTTATCCTAAAGGAGATAACTCAACTCTAAAAAGGAAAAAAAAAAGTCTGAGTATTGTTGCCATTTTAAAAATAGCAAAACTAACTTTAGTCAAGTTGTTTTTCCTTTGATTGAATTTTTATGCATAGTTTTCTTTTTAATTATACCTTTTTTTTCAAATTAAAGCTTTTTGGTTACAAACCATATTTAGGAAACAGATCCAAAATTGTAAAAAAAAAAATGGAGACTTTCTCCAATTAATAAATGGTCAAAGGATATGAATAGGGCATTTTCAGGAAAATAAATCAATGGTATCAATAGTCACATCAAAAAATGCTCTAAATCACTACCCTTTAGATAAATGCAAATTGAAACAATTTTGATATATCACTTCATACATATCAGACATAGATATCACATCAAATATGACATAAAAATAAAATTACAAATATTGAAGGAAATTTAAAAAATAGAAAACTAAAACAGTATTAGGGGATTTGTGAACTAGTCCAATAATTTTGGAGAAAAATTTGGAAGTGCAGTCAAAGGACTATAAAAACTTTTCATACCTTTTGAACCAACAACACCACTGCTATATTTGTTTCCTAAATAAATGGGAGAAAAAGGTAGAGCATGTTTTTAGAAAAAAATGTATATAACCTCTTTTTATGATAACAAAGAGGAAATTGAGAATAGGTCCATTAATTGTGGAATACTGAAAAAGTAGTAGATGATTTTGATGAAGTATCATTGTAAAATAAGAAGAAATAATGTACAGTGTAAACTCAAGCAAAGTGAATGTGCAAAAATAAGAAAATGCTGTACAGAGTTACAACAGTGTTATAAGCATATACTGTTAAAAAAAGACTTAGCTACTCTGATGAAGATAATATTCCAACATAATTCCAAAGGACATCTGATGAAAAGTGCTATACACTTCCAGAGGGGAAATGGATATTCTTTCAATACAGATTGAAATGTATTTTTACACCTTTTATTTTACAATATAGCTAATATAGACACCTTTTGCATTACACACAGGTATAATCAAAATCAAATTATGTGTCTTCTTAAGAAAAGAGGAATAATGAGGTAGAGAATCTGGAACTCAAAAAGTTTAAGGAAAGATTGTCAAATATTTTACATGCAACATTTGATGAAATAAAAGTAATTTGATATAAGAAATAAATAAAATTCCTAAAAAAGAGAGAGAAAAATATATGACTAAGAAAAAAATATATTATTTGCATTCATTCTATCAGGAAATCTAACAAAATTCATTAGTTTGGTATGAATATGGTAACAAAATAACAAAATGTATCATGAAATATGGTACTATTCCAAAATATAACATCTAAAAATAGTCCATTATGAGCATATTTGCATAATGTCCCTATGTTGGTCCTGTCTCTATCTCTACATAATTTTCAAATTCTACAATGAATTTTCTCTGGATGATAAAGTAGTGTGACAAGCTAATTGTACAATATTTCAGAGTCTGATTCTTTTTGTACAGCAAAATAACGTTTTGGTCATGTATACTTATTGTGTATCTAATTTATATTTTAATGTATTTAACATCTACTGGTCATCCTGCCATCTAGGGGAGGGGTTGGGGGGTAAGAGGTGAAAAATTGGAACAAGAGGTTTGGCAATTGTTAATGCTGTAAAGTTACCCATGCATATATCCTGTAAATAAAAGGCTATTAAATAAATAAATAAATAAATAAATAAAATAAAGTAGTGTGAAATGTCCTACTCTTTAAAAGTAAGCACAAATATAGTCATTATCTGTCCTCATTCACTGGGGCCAGGAAAAAAAAAATAACACTTATTGTCATTCAATATATCTCAACATTGTCCAAATGTTTTAGGAACTTAAACTTAAATAAACTATGACTGAGTAGATGTTTAAGAATTGGATTTTTCTTGAGGTAGAGTTAATTTCAATGCAACCTTCTTTCCATGTTAATAAACTATGGATAGCTATTTATTAAATAATCTTCAGAAATTATATTTTCTAAGTTGTTTAGAGCTCAACACAAATAGATATTAAAATGTACATAGGCACAACTATTAATAAATAAAGATTTTGTAGCAGACATTGTTCTAAATGTTTATATTTCTTACTTTCATATGTGTATATATATATAAAAGATATGGAATTTCATAATTATACATCAATATGAAATAAAGTTGAGCTAATTGAGGTTCATTATGCTTCTTATATCAGTATTCTACATACAAAGGTTACAGAGATGGCAGTCCCTCTAAACTAGAGAATACACCCCATTGTACTATTAACTATCCTTGAATAATTCACTAGAGTCTCTAAAACTTGATTTCTCCTGGGAAACATAATCTTGAAAGGCTCTTGACTAAATACTGTTTTGTGATTGAATTCTGTGGACCATATGCCCATGACTTGTTATTCATCAGATGATGGAAGAATAATTCTCAGGAGCAGCTTTGTGTCAAGATGTGAATTAAACAGGAATTAAATTTGTAAAACAAAGTCATATTGAAATAAAATGGAATATTTGGAAAAAATAGCAAATTAAGTTAATGCCTTTACATTTCCATTAATGAAATAATACAACGAGGTTAATTTGCATTATAATAATCTATACTTATGTAGAAATTTGGATATTACCAATTCTACAGGCAAAAACTATTATGACTCCTTGAGAGATGAAGAGACGAAGGTGTTGAGAGGTGCAATAACTTGACTGAATAAAATATATGTCACATCTGGAATTGGAATACAAGTTCCTTCCTGTCTCCATTTCAAGGTTTTTTCTTTTATACTGCACCATATAGCCTCTCATGACTATCTATATGTGACAAAATTGTATTTATATCCATCATGTAGCTGAGGCCATATAAATGTGTCATAGCTAGATCTAGCTTCATATAAAGTCTAAAATATTGATCTCTATTCAAAATTTATAGGGATTGTCTTGAATCACTGAACTTCTGAGAAGAACCAAATCTTTCAAAATTGGTAATGATAACAACCTTGCTATTGCTGTGTTCACTGTGTCCCTGATTCTGCTCATTTCATTCACGATTAGTTCATGTAAATCTTTGCAAAATCAGCTTGTTGGTAATTTTTTAAAGAAGAACAATATGGAATAATATTCCATAATTTTCATATGACTAATTCAGCTAATTCTCAATTGGTGAGCATCTACTCATTTTCCAATTCTTTGCCACTACAAAAAGCTGCTATAAACATTGTTGTACATGTGGGTTCCTTTCCACCTTTATGATATCCTTAGGATATAGAGCAGTAGAGGCACTGCTGACTCAAAGATATGCACAGTTTCAGAGCCCTTTAGGCAAAGTTCCAGAAAGATCTCTAAAATTCTTGGATCATTTCAGAAGTCCGGTAACAATGCCTTAGTGTCATAGTTTTCCCACATCCCCACCAATGTTTATCTTTATATTTTCCTGTCATCTGAGCCAATCTGAGAGATGTGAGGTTGTATGTCAGTTGTTTCAATTTGAATTTCTCTAGCCAATAGTAATTTGGAGCTTTTATTTTATCATCAGAGAATTCTTTGATCATAATCTTTGACCATTTAGTAATTGGAGAATGACTTTGAATTGATATAAACTTGACACTCTTCTTTATATATTTTAGAAATGAGACCTTTATCATAAACAATGTCTGTAAAAATAATTCCCCAGCTTTTTACTTCTACTTTAATTTTGTTTACATTGACTTTGTGCAAAACCTTTTAAAATTTAATTTGATTAAAGTTGTACATTTTGCCTTTCATAATGTTCTCTAATTCTTTGATTAAAAATTCCTCACTTCTCCAAAGATCTCATGGGTAAACTATCCCTTGCTCTCTTTGGTGTTGCTTTGCTTATGATGTTGCTGTTTATGCACAAACCATATACCCATTTTGATTTTATTTTGGTATGGGGTATGAGATGTAAGTCTATGCTGACTCTGTGATATATTATTTTCCAGTTTTCCCAGCATTTTTTCTTAAATAATGAGTTCTTATCCCAGAAGTTGCAGTCACAGGGTTTAACAAATACTAGATTACTATAGTCACTGATTGTTGTGTCATATATATGTAACCTATTCCATTGATCTAACATTCTATTTCTTACCAGTACTAATTGGTTTTCATGACAGCCACCTTATAATTTTAGGTCTGGTACAGTGAGGCCACCATCCTTTGTAATTTTTTTATCCATTTATTTCACTGATATTCTTGTCCTTTTCTTCTTCCAGATGAATTTTGCTACTATTTTTCTAGCTATATAAATTATTTTTTTAGCATTTTGATTGATATGGTACTGCACAAATAGATCAACTAAGGTAAAACTGTTATTTTTTTTTATATTAGCTAACCCTACCCATGAGCAATTGATCTTTTTTGTGAGAAGTATTTTGCAATTGTATTCGTATAGTTCCTGAGGTTGTCTTGCCAGGTAGACACCCAAATATTTTATTTTGTCTACAGTTGTTTTAAATGAAATTTCTCTTTCTATCTCATGGCTGGTATTTGTTAATAATATATAGCAATGCTGATGATTTGGATGGATTTATTTTATATCCTGCGACTTGTTAAAACTGTTAATTGTTTCAAGTGGGTTTTTGGTGATTTTCTAGAATTCTCTAAATATATCATCATATCATAAGAAAAGAGTGACTGTTTTATTACCTTATAACATATTCTAATTCTTTTCTTTTTGCTAAAATCAACATTTTCAGTACAATACTGAATAATAGTGGTGATAATGGGCATCCTTGTTTCATTATTGACCTTATTGGAACTGTCTCCACCTTTTCTCCATTACAAATAATGTTTGTTGATGATTTTGGACACATGCTGCTTGTTATTTTAAAGAAATCTTCCTTTATTCCCATGTTCTCTAGTGTTTTTAATAGGAATGGATGTTGTACATTGCCAAAAGCTTTTTCTGCACTTATTGAGATTATCATGTGCGTCCTGTTGGTTTTGTTACTTATACGTTCAGTTATGGCAATAGTATTATTGATTTAGAGCCAGCACAACATTTTTTTTTTTGATATAAATACCACTTGTTCATAATATATTATCCTGCTGATAAAGTGTTGTAATCTCATTCTTATATTTTACTTAATTTTTTTACATCAATATTCATTAGGAAGATTGGACTGTAATTTTCTTTCTCTGGGCTTTTTCTGGTTTAGGTATCAATACCATATTTATGTCATAGATGGAATTTGACAGGACTCCTCTTTACCTCTTTTTACACATAGTTTTACATATTGTTGGAATTAGTTATTCTTTAAATGTTTTCTATAATTCACATGTAAATTCATCTGGTCCTGGAGATGTTTTCTTAGGGAGTTCACTTATGTCTTATTTATTTTTTTTCCAGAATGGGGGAATTTAAGTAATTTATTTCCTCTTCGGTCAACCTGGACAATTTATATTTTGGTAAATATTCATCCATTTCAATTAGATTGTCAAACTTGCTGGCAAATTTGTGGGTAAAATAACTCCTGATTATTGCTTTAATTTTTTTTCATTAGTTGTAAGTTCAACTATTTCATTTTTGTAATTTGGTTTTTGTAATGTTCTTGATGATTTTCTGGAGGTCTTAAGACCAGCCTTTGTTTCAATTCAGTAATCACCACAAGAATAGCCAGGTGTTAAAGTCCAAAAGTCTTTATTGTCTCTTTCGTCTGGTGCCCAACTAACTTTCTTGTGCCCTTCAGAGGTGACTTAGTTTCATTGGAGAAAATGCAGGAAGACAGGCCAGTCACCACAAGGCTGATGAAGATGGCAATGAATATCTTTATCCTTGGCTCTGAGAGCTTGAGCTCCTGCCTCCAGTCTGCTTGTCTTCTCTGACTCTGTCTCTGGCTGAATGTCCCAGCTTATATGCTTTCTTATAATTACATTATCATAGGTATGAATCTTGTAGAACTATATTAAGTACTAAGTACATGTACTGAAGTAGAGAACTATTAAGCATCATGCTAAACTGGATAACCATTGTCTTTATCAATTCCACTGACAACACCTTGTAAGAATCCTTGTTTCAGAGTTCTGGCCCGTAACAGTTTTTTTCTCTTTTTTTCTAGTCAGGCTAAACAAATGTTTAAATATTTTGTTGTTTTTTTTTTTTCATAAAACCAAGGCTACATTTTATTAATTAGTTCAATAATATTTTTTAGTTTCTATTTTATTAATGACTCTGAGTATCAAAATATTTAATTTGGTATTTAATTGAAGATTTTTAATTTGTTGTTTTTTCTACCTTTTTTTAGTTGCACACCCAATTCATTGATCTCTTCTTTCTGCATTTTATTCATGTAGTTATTTAGAGATATACAATTTCCTCTAAAAATATTTAGTACCATCCCATTGGATTCGGCATTTTGTTTCATTATTATCATTCTCTTGGATGAAATTATGGATTGTTTCTCTGGTTTGATGTTTGAATCACTCATTCTTTAGAATTAAATTATTTAATATCTAATGATTTTTAGTCTATATTTCCCCAGCCCATTGTTGAAAATAAATTTGTTGCACTGTGGTCTGAAATGGAACATTTCCTATTTCTTCCTTTTTGCATTTAATTGTGAGGTTTTTATGCCCTAATACATGGTCAGTTTTTGAGTGGATTCCATGTGCTGCCAAGAATAAGATATCTTCCTTTGTGTCCCCATAGTATTCTATCATATCTATGTTTTCTAGGATTATTTTAACATCCCCAGTTCCTTTCTTGTTTATTCTGTGGTTAGATTTGTCTAATTCTGAGAAGGGAAGATTGAGATCCCCTTTTAATATAGTTGTTCTGTCTATTTCATGCTATAATTGACTTATTATCTTTTCTAAGAATTTGGATGTTCTACCACTTGGTGCATATATATTTAGTATCATTACTATTTCATTGTTTATGGTACCCTCTAAAAGGTATGATTTCCTTCCTTATGCCTTTTAATTTTATCTAATTTTACTTTTGTTTTATTTGAGATCAGAATTACTACACTTGCTTTTTTTTCTGCTTCAGCTTAAACATAATAAATTCAACTACAGACTTTTATCTTTACTCTGCTGTACCTTCATGTTTCAAATATTTTTTTTTGTAAAAACTATTATAGCTTTCTGTTTTTCTTTAATCCACTCTGCTATTCACTTCTGTTTTATGGTAGAGTTCATCTAATTTATATTCATTGTTATGATTACCATTTTTGTATGTGCCTTGATCGTATTTTCTCTTCTGTCTAAATTTTCTTTCTCTCCACTTTGTCCCTCCCTAGTAGCTTTTGTTTCTAATGCACCTTGCCCTCTATCTGCCTTCCTTTCTACCATCCCTTTCCCCTTCTCTTATTCCTAATTCTCCTATGTTTCTGCATTCCCTTCTACCCAACCACTCTCTTTCTCTTCCCCCTTTCAATTTCTACTTTTTTATATAAGATAAATTTGAATATCAACAGAATCACTAAATTACTTCTTCTCTGAGCCAAAACTGATGAGATTAAGCTTTAGACAAAAGTCATTCCTCATCCCTTGTTCCTCTTGATTGTAATAGCTTTTTTGTGCTTCTTCATATGATCTAATTTATCCCAGTATACTTACACTTTCTTCTTCCTCCAGTACAATTCTTTTCCCAACCTTTGATGGTTTATTCTTTGATACCATCATATTACATTCCATTCACAATCACAACCTCTGATCATGTGATGTTCTATATAAGTGTCCCTCAATCAAATACATTTCACAAGATTTACAGATATTGTTCCCTATTTAGGAATGTAACCAGTTTAATCTTTAAATGACATCCCCTGTTTAATTTTATATGTTTCTCTAGTCTTGTGTTTGAAGATCAAATTTCTCTATAGTCCTATTTTTTGTTTATTTTTTTTAATAAAAATGATTCAAAAGAAAAGTTTCTTACTTCATATGAAGATCCAAACACTCCCCTGAAAGATGATGATCAGTTTTGAAGGGTAGTTAATTCTTGGTTGTAACTCTAGGTCCTTTTCCTTCCTCAGTTTGATATTCTAAACATCCTGACGGTTTCTCCTTGATACTTGGATTTTTTTTGTCTAGTATTTTGCAGCACTTTTTCCTAGAGATTATACTTCTGGAGTTTTGCAGGATTATTAATTGAGATTTTCCTTGTGGAATCTCCTTCCCAAAAGGATAAATGGATTCTTTCAATGATTATTTCTCACTCTGTTTCTATTACATCATGGCAATTTTCTTTGGTCATCTTTTGAAGAATGCTATCTAGGATTTCTCTTTATTTATTTATTTTTGCTCATGGCCTTCAAGTAGATCAATAATTTTTAAATTTTCCCTCCTGAATCTGTTTTTCAAGTCAGCTGTACTTCTTATGAGGTATTTTACATTTTATTCTATTTTTTTTCATTCTTTCTAGTTTGCTTGACTGTTGTTTTTTGTTGTCTCAGAGAGCCATAAACTTCCATTTGCTTTTAATGTGTGATTTTCTTCAATTAGCTTTTCTATCTCTTTTTCTATTTGATTTTTATTTTTAAAGGTGTTTTCCTTAGTGGATGTCTTTTTTTTTTTTTTTTTGCATTTGGTCAATTGTATTTTTTTTAAAGAATTCTATTCCTTTTTAAAGTTGGTGACTCTCTCTTGCATATCTTTCATTCTTTTTCTTAGTTTTTCTCTACCTCTTTTATTTGTCTTTTAAAATTTTTTATGAAAAAAGGGTAAAAGGGGGCAGAGCTAAGATGGCAGAGAGGACAGATGTTTCTTTCTGACCTTCTGCCACGACTCTTAACAATACTTACCAAATCCAGTTTCTGAATTAGCTCTGGACTAGCAGAATCCATAAATATTAGGAGTGTAACAAATTACCAGAAGAAGATAACTTTGAGACTCTCCAGAAACGGTCTGTTTCAGTTGGGCATGGAAGGATGCAGGCCATGCACAAGCAAACCAAGCACAGATGCCCAATGAAGGCAGTAGAGATCTGGGGTAATGTGGGCTACAAAGGCCAAAGAATTTATGGAAGGTAATCTAAAACAATGTTGGCTACCTTGCCCTGGTTGCAAGCCAATAGATCAGCAGATAAGTTATTAAAAAAAAAACATCCAATACAAACACAAAAGGTAAATAGTGAACCCTGAAACACCAGAATTCCGTGAGAACTGGCCATGCCCATCCAGCACCAGGAGTGAGTCAACACTAACTCAGTGCAGCCACTGTTACTTGTACAGGAAGCTTGGACAACTTGCCTTTCTCTAAAAGCAGATCTCAACTTTTTTTTTTTTTTAAATGAGTAAAAATCAAAAAGAACCTTGACCATGGATAGTTTTCATAGTGAAAGAGAAGAACATATTTCAAACCCTGAGGAGACTAAAAGCAAAAATTCAAATATAGAGGAGCCACAATAAGGAATACTTAGGACTTACCAGCTTTCACCTTAAAGTATCTAGGGGCCTGGAATTTAATATTTCAAAAAGTAAAGGAGCTTAGAATGCAAACTAGAATAAACTAATCTGCTAAAGTGAACATTTTCTTCCAGGTAGAAAATGGATATTCAATGAAACACGTGAATTCCAGTTATTTCTGATGAAAAGATCAGAGCTAACAAAAATTTTGATCTCCAAATATTGAACTCAAGAGAAGCATAAAAAGGTAAAAAGAAAAGACCTCTTTTTTGTTAAACTTTTTATTTACAAAGCATATAATAGGTCATTTTTTTTAACATTGACCCTTGTAAAACCTTCTGTTCCAAATTATCCCCTCCTTTCCCCTACCCTCTCTCCTAAATGTCAGTAGTCCCATACATGTTAAATATATTAAACTATATGTTAAATTCCATATACGTATACATGTTTATACAATTATTTTGCTGCACAAGAAGAATTGGATCAAGAAGGAAAAAACATCACATAATTTTGATGTTGCCATGTACAATAATCTCCTGGTTCTGCTCATTTCATTTAGCATCAGTTCATGTAAGTCTCTTCAGCCCTCTCTGAAATCCTCCCCCTGATCGCTTCTTATAAAACAGTAATATTCCATAACATTCATATACAATAACTTATTCAATTACTCTCCAACTGATGGGCATCCATTCAGTTTCCAGCTTCTTTCCACTATGAAACATTTTTGCATAATTGATGTGATCTTGATGTACTCATTAAAGGCCTACTGATATATCTGACCAGAATTATTGAGTGGTGTCAGCTTTATTTTCAAGTTCTGAAATGATTTCTCCCTCCTGTTTACCTTCCTATTCTAATGCTAAATTATAGAACAAGAAATAATATAGCACAGATGTCATGAAATAAGTAAATGCAAAGGGAAACTATGCAAACCTCAGAGAGCTAATCAGTCGTGCTAAAAAACCTGAAAATCTGTTTTATATTCCCAGTTAGAAAAAGCAAGCTGACTCCTCTGCTTTCCTGCTAAGCGCATGAAAAATTGGGAAGTTGCCTAGAAGTTGAGTGTAGTGCAAAGTCAGAAGGATAAAGATGCTCTGTGTGGTAGGATTCATTACAGAAAAGCAGCAAAATACTATGTTTGGTGTATGTAAGCAGAAGATAAAGATTGCAGACAACTGAGCATGAAGGTTGGTGAAAAGGGCAACCATACGAAGAAAAATGTCTTTGCTCTAAGAGGTTAGTTATTTAGTGTCTGCATTACAGAATACAAGTTAATATTATCAGAGCTTTTCAAAATGAAAAGAACTAGAGAGGTTTTAGAAAGATTATATATATTGACTGTTTTCTTAAGACTGTGCATTCAGAAATATAGAAATCTCTCCAGATTCCTAAAGATGCAGAGAACAAAAAATATTCACATCTTCAAGCATTTGTTTATATATTACAGATAAACAGAACTCAGACAGATCTATTCTTATATATATTTAATGTATATGTTCATTTTCAGAGTGTTTTGAGTTGAATAGGCTCACATTCTATCTCACAAGTATTAAACCACTCAAAAGTATCATTATTAAATATAAAGAAAAATGATTTGCTGAATGTTCTACCCCTATTTATTTCACCTTTGTTGTCCCCTATATCTGTTTCACTTCATCACCCATTCTGAGGCAAAAATTCACTTTTTCCAAGTGGCTTTAAATATCCATTATTCTAGTTACTTTTCTGTATTAAAAAACAAAATGGGCTTTAGAAAACTATTGTAGATAAATGTCTAAATCACAACCTTTTTTTATTAGCATGAAACATTTTTCTTATTGTTTTCTAATTCATAAGAGGTTATGAACATAGGAATTTTCAACAAGAACAAATGTTTTTCCAAAGGAAGTAGATGAACTATGGAAAGGGAATAATTAAGAATATAGGAGAAAATACCCCTATTGGCATGATACATGAGTCAGTTGGAAGGGAGGAGACATCAGGATAGGTCAAGAAGATGAAAGACTTGAAAAGATTAAAAACAAATATTGGACACCATCAATAATACCAGAAAAAATGTAGAGAGAATAACTTTTAAAAGATTTTTTTTTAAATTATAATGGTATTTTATTTTTACAAATATATGCAAAAATAGTTTGCAACATTCAGTTTTACAAACGTTATATTCCAAATTTTTCTCCTTCTCCTCCACTTTTCTACTATCCATGACAATAAGCAATCTGATATAAGTTAAACATTGTAAAAATTGCTAATTGTGTGCAATTTTTCTCAGAATACTTTTATATACATTATGCTGAGCCAAAAAAAATCAATCAAAAGGGAGAAAAAGAGAAAGAAAAAACAAAAAAGCAAATAACAAAAACTTGAAAATATTATGTTTTGATCCATATTCAACTTATTAATTCTCTCTCTGAATGTGCAAGGCACTTTCCATCACATTTATTGAAATTGCCTTGACTCACCTAATTGTTAAAAATAACTAAGTCCATCACAGTTGATCATCACATAATCTTGTTGCTATGTATAATGTTCCCTGGGTTCTACTCACTTCATTTAACACTTCATGTAAGTTTTTTCAGTCATTTTTGAAATCAGCTCATCATTTCTTATAGAACAAAAATATTCCATTTCATTCATATAGCATAACTTATTCATCTGTTTCTTAACTGATAGGCATTCACTTAATTTTCAATTACTCCCCACTACAAAAAGGAGTGCAACAAATATTATGCTTGGGTAATTTTAACAACATTGACCGACCCATGCATAACTTTGTGCTGCAAATTTTCCCCTTCTTCCCCCAATCCCCTCCCCTACTTGGTAGGTAGTCCAATACATATTAAATATGTTGAAATATGTATTAGATCCAATATGTGTATACATATTTGTACAGTTATCTGGTTGTGCCATAAAAATCCAATCAAGAAAGAAGAAAAAGAAAAACTAAGAAAAAAATGCAAGAAAATAACAAAGAGAATATGAATGCTATGTTGTGTTTCACCCTCTACTCCCATGGTTCTCTCTCTGGGTGTAGATAGTTCTCTTCATCAGTGAACAAGTGGAACTGGTTTGAATCATCACAATGTTGAAGAGAGCCAAAGCTTCAGAAGTAATCATTATATACTCTTGTTGTTGACATGTATAATGATCTCCAGATTCTGCTCACTGCATTTTCCATCAGTCTATGTAGGTCTCTCCAAGCCTCTCTGAAATCATTCTGCTGGTCGTTTCTTACAGAACAATAGTAGTCCATAGCATTCATTTACAATAATTTATTCATACATTCTCCTATTGATAGACATGCATTCACTTTCCAGTTTCCTGCCACTACAAAGAGGGCTGGCACAAACATTTTTGCACATATAAGTCCCTGTACCTCTTTTAAGATCTCTATGGGGTATAAGTCCAGTAGAAACACTGCTGAATCAAAGGGTATGCACAGTTTGATAACTTTTTGAGCATATTTTCAAACTGCTCTCCAGAATGGTTGTATTCTTTCACAGTTCCCCAAACAATGTATCAATGCCCCAGTTTTTCCACATTTCCTCCAACATTAGTCATTATCTTTTCCTGTCATCTTAGCCAATATGGCAGGTGTATAGTGATATCTCAAACTTGTCTTAATTTGCACTTCTTTGATCAATGTTAATTTGGAGCACCTTTTCATGTGGCTACAAATAGTTTCAATTTTTTCACCTGAAAATTGACCATTTATCAATTGGACAATGGCTTGAACTATTATAAATTTGAGTCAATTCTCTCTATATATTTTAGAAATTAGGCCCTTTTCAGATCCTTTAGATGTAAAATGTTTTCACAATTTATCGTTTCCCTTCTAATCTTGCCTGCATGAGTTTTGTTTGTACAACAACTTTTTAATTTAATATAATCAAAATGATCTGTTTACTGATCAATAATGGTCTCTAGTTCTTCTTTAGTCACAAATTCCTTCCTCCTCCACAAATCTGAGAGGTTAACTCTCCTATGTTTTACTAATTTGCTTTTAGTCTCATTCTTTATGTCTAGATCATGAACCCATTTCAACCTTGTATTGGTATATAGTGTTAGGTGTGAGTCTATGCCTACTTTCATCCATACTAACTTCCAATTTTTGATGACCATGAGTCAAACACCATAACTGCCATGCTCTTTCAGTGGTGGGCACAGACAGCAATGGAACAGATATTTCTTGGGTCTTCTCCTTTGTTTCAAGGCTCTGCTCTATCTCTCTCCAATGGACAAGGCAAATACGGCTTGTTGGCACCCATCTGATTCCTTTTCTACCTGTGGAAATACAAGCAAATCCTCTCCCCCAAGCAGTTAGCCTCTCTGGTCCCTTTCATTTACCACTTTCTGGGTCTCTTCACATCACCTGACAATTATCTAAAGATAGTGGAGCTGCTTGCACTGGACACAGCCCTTCCGCTGGGGTTATAACAGGTTATAAAACCTGTCTTCTGGAGCAAGTGCATCTTTGTCAAAAATCAAGAAATTAATAGTATAAAGAGCTAGATTTAGAAGTTCTCTAGGGTTACCTGTGGCTCCCCCTTTCTTTTGTTTTTGGAAGAGCGTCTTTTTTTTTTTTTTTTTTTTATTTAATAGCCTTTTATTTACAGGATATATACATGGGTAACTTTACAGCATTAACAATTGCCAAACCTCTTGTTCCAATTTTTCACCTCTTACCCCCACCCCTCCCTAAATGGCAGGATGACCAGTAGTTGTTAAATATATTAAAATATAACTTAGATACATAATAAGTATACATGACCAAAACATTATTTTGCTGTACAAAAAGAATCAGACTCTGAATTATTGTACAATTAGCTTGTGAAGGAAATCAAAAATGCAGGTGTGCATAAATATAGGGATTAGGGAATTCAATGTAATGGTTTTAGTCATCTCCCAGAGTTCTTTTTCTGGGTATAGCTAGTTCAGTTCATTACTGCTCCATTAGAAATGATTTGGTTGATCTCGTTGCTGAGGATGGCCTGATCCATCAGAACTGGTCATCATCTAGTATTGTTGTTGAAGTATATAATGATCTCCTGGTCCTGCTCATTTCACTCAGCATCAGTTCTGTAAGTCTCTCAGGCCTTTCTGAAATCATCCTGTTGGTCATTTCTTACAGAACAGTAATATTCCATAATTTTCATATACCACAATTTATTCAGCCATTCTCCAACTGATGGACATCCATTCAGTTTCCAGTTTCTAGCCACTACAAAAGGGCTGCCACAAACATTCATGCACATACAGGTCCCTTTCCTTCTTTATAATCTCTTTGGGATATAATCCAGTAGTAACACTGCTGGATCAAAGGGTATGCACAGTTTGATAACTTTTTGAGCATAGTTCCAAACTACTCTCCAAAATGGTTGGATTCGTTCACAACTCCACCAACAATGAATCAATGTCCTAGTTTTCCCACATCCCTCCAACAATCATCATTATTTTTCCTGTCATCTTAGCCAATCTGACAGGTGTGTGAGTGAGTATCTTAGAGTTGTCTTAATTTGCATTTCTCTGATTAATAATGACTTGGAGCATCTTTTCATATGACTAGAAATAGTTTCAATTTCTTCATCTGAAATTGTCTGTTCATATCCTTTGACCATTTTTCAATTGGAGAATGGCTTGATTTTTATAAATTAGAGTTAATTCTCTATATATTTTGGAAATGAGGCCTTTATCAGAACCTTTGACTGTAAAAATATTTTCCCAGTTTATTGCTTCCTTCTAATCTTGTCTGCATTAGTTTTGTTTGTACAAAACTTTTCAGTTTGGTATAATCAGAAATTTTCTATTTTGTGATCAGTAATGATCTCTAGTTCTCTTTGGTCATAAAGACCTTCCCTTCCACAGGTCTGAGAGGTAAACTATCCTATGTTCCTCTAATTTATTAATAATTTCATTCTTTATGCCTAGGTCATGAACCCATTTTGACCTTATCTTGGTGTACGGCATTAAGTATGGATCAATGCCTAGTTTCTGCCATATTAGTTTCCAATTTTCCCAGCAATTTTATCAAACAGTAAGTTCTTATCCCAAAGCTGGGATCTTTGGGTTTGTCAAAGACTAGGTTGCTATATTTGTTGACTGTTTTATCCCTTGAACCCAATCTATTCCACTGATCAACTAATCTATTCCTTAGCCAATACCAAATAGTTTTGGTAACTGCTGCTCTATAATATAATTTTAGATCTGGTACAGCTAAGCCACCATCATTTGATTTTTTTTTTCATTAATTCCTTGAAATTCTTGACCTTTTGTTTTCCATATGAACTTTGTTGTTATTTTTCTAGGTCATTAAAATAGTTATTAAGTCTGATTGGTATAGCGCTAAATAAATAGATTAGTTTAGGTAATATTGTCATCTTTATTATATTTGCTCGCCCTATCCAAGAGCATTTAATATTTTTCCAATTGGTTAGATCAGACTTAATTTGTGTGAAAAGTGGTCTGTAATTTTGCTCATAAAGTTTCTGATTTTCCCTTGGCAGATAGATTCCTAAATATTTTATATTATCAGTAGTTACTTGAAATGGAATTTCTCTTTGTAACTCTGACTGTTGGATTTTGTTAGTGATATATAAGAATGCTGATGACTTATGTGGGTTTATTTTATAACCAGCAACTTTGCTAAAGTTGTGGATTATTTCTAATAACTTTTTAGCAGAATCTCTGGGATTCTCTAAGTATACCATCATGTCATTGGCAAAGAGTGATCATTTGGCTTCCTCATTGCCTATTCTTATTCCTTTAATCTCTTTCTCAGCTCGGAAGAGCGTCTTAATGTCTCTGTTTCTCCTCTCTACTATTGCCTGTCCTTGAGGATTAAAAGGTATGCCAGTAGTGTGTAAAATCTTATACTGTGCAGAAGTGTGCAAATATTTAGAAGTATATGCAGGTCCATTGTCTGTTTTTATGGCCTGTGGCACACCCATAATTGCAAATGCTTGAATAAAGAACTCAGTGACCACTCAGGTTGTCTCTTTTGCTGCTGGTATTGCAACAGTAAATCCTGAAAATGTTTCTTCCATAACATGGATAAAAGACTGGTGACCAAAAGATTTATAATGGGTCACATCCATTTGCCAAATTTCATTGGGTCTCAAACCACGAGGGTTTTTCCCTGGAGGCAGTGTAGGAGCATGGAAAGGAAAGCAAGCCATACATGCTTTTACTATGCTCCTTACTTCCTCTTTTGTTATTCTAAATTTCAAACGTAAAGCTCGAGCAGCCTAATGATGTTTAAAATTAGATTCTTGGGCTTCTTGAAATAAAGGAGTATTGGCCAGCAGAGTTAGAAGGCTATCTGCCTCTGAATTACCATAAAAAATTGGACCTGGAAGTCCACTAGGAGAGTGACATGCAAAATATAAATCATACCTGGATGGTTTTTCATTTGTTCTTGAAGTTCCTTGAAGAACTGATTATATACTAGAGACTACAAATTTTAATTGAGCTTTCTCAATTCTTTGTACCACACCTACTGAATAGGCCGAATCAGATATTTTATTTACATCTCCTGGATAATAAGTAAGAGATAGAATGATTGCATACAATTCATTCTGCTGAGTGGACTGAAAAGGAGTTTTGACTACTCTCTTTATAGTTAAATCATGAGAGTATACAGAGCAAATATTATGTTTGCATGCATCTGTAAAGGTAGTTGGTCCTTTAAGAGGAACTTTAGAAACCTTCTCTTCAAGAATTCATCGCCAATCATGTAATAGTCTGGTTATCTGTAATGGAGACCCATGTGCAAAATTTGGAGCCATGATCAATAAAATTTGCCATTCTGGGATGGGTTCACAGCATGCATTATTTTGTGCATTAGCATAAAAGGTGTATATCTTGTCAAGTCTTATCCCAGATAATTATACTGCTCGCTTAATGGCCTTTAATAAAATTCTAGCCACCAGCACTGGGTAAGGAGTAAGCCTTTGTTCTGGTTGTGCCAGGAGGTTCACCCACTCTATCACACTATCTCCTTGGTGAAGGACTGCTATGGGTGCCTCTTGTGTAGCAAAAACTGATATCTCCAAGGGATTTTGAGTGACTCTTTCAACCACACTGGATAAAGTCAGTTCAACTTCTCTTAAAGCCTCTTGAGCTTCTTTTTGTAAGCTGACATGGTGAATTTAAAGCACCGTCTCCCCTTAAAATGTCATATAATGGTTGCAATTGAAAGTTAGTCAAGCCTAATACTGGATGCATCCATTGGATATCTTCTATCAATTTCTGAAAATCATTTAAGGTGTTTAGCTTCTCTCTTCTTAAGGAAAGTTTTTGTACTGTGAGCACCTTAGGATATACTTCATATCCTAAAAATTGAAAAAGAGCCATGTCTTTGAATTTTTTCTGGAGCTATGTGCAATTTGTAGTATCTTAGTGTCTCCATGGTCTTTTGTAGACATGCTTCTAACATTTGTTCCTCAGGTGCACATCCTAATATAGCATCCATGTAATGTAATAGCATTACTTTTGGAAATGCTTTTCTTACTGGAATAAGAGCAGCAGCAACATACATTTAACACATAGTTGGGTTGTTTTTCATTCTCTGTGGCAAAAGTGTCCATTCATATCTTTTATAAGTCTCAGCTAAGTTAACAGAGGGCACTGAAAAGGCAAATCTTTTCATATCATCCTTATCCAGAGGGATAGAATAGAAATAATCCTCAATATCTATGACCCAAAGAGGCCCTACTTTAAGCAATTGAGTAGGATATGGAAGTCCAGGCTGAAGAGTTCCCATAGTTTCCATCTGTTCATTCACCTTTCTTAAATCAGTCAACATCCTCTATTTTCCAGATTTCTTTTTTACAACAAATACTGGGGAATTCCAAGGACTTAGAGAAAGTTGTAAGTGTCTTTGGTCAAGTTACTCCTTTATTACAGCTAATAGGGCCTGAATTTTATTGCTACCTAAAGACCACTGTGGCACAGTGCATTATGATCTCTTCTAAAGGAGCATCCTTGTGCAGTCCTACTATAATTCTTCTGCAAACCTCATTAGCATTTTCTTTAGCAAGTTTCCTTGTCATAATGTCTGTTACTTCATTTTCACCATTAGTTCAAACAACAGCAGTCTGCAGATGCCCCACAAAATCAGCAAAGGGTTCATTAGGCCCTTGTATTATTTTTGTGAAGGCTTCACCCTTGTCATTTTTATTGGGAAGTGAAGTCCATACTTTGATAGCAGCAGCAGCAATTTGCCCATAAACTGCTAAGGTGTAATTAATCTGTACTGAAATTTCTGCATAAGAACCTACACATTTTAGTTGGTCACAGGTGACTGGAGGAATAAGTCCACTATGCCTATTTTTTTTGGGCTTTTATCCTATTTTTTTTACATTATAAAAATTTTTTATTATTTATTATAATAACTTTTTATTGACAGAACCCATGGCAGGGTAATTTTTTTACAACATTATCCCTTGCACTCACTTCTGTTCCGATTTTTCCCCTCCCTCCCTCCACCCCTTCCCCTAGATGGCAAGCAGTCCTATATATGTTGAATATGTTGTAATATATCCTAGATACAATACATGTGTGCAGAACCAAACAGTTTTCTTGTTGCACAGAGAGGATTGGATTCAGATGGTAAAAATAACCCTGGAAGAAAAACAAAAATGCAAACAGTTTACATTCATTTGCCAGTGTTTTTTCTTTGGGTGCAGCTGCTTCTGTCCATCATTGATCAATTGAAACCGAATTAGGTCTCTTTGTCAAAGAAATCCACTTCCCTCAGTGTACATCTTCATACAGTATTGTTGTTGACGTATATAATGAACTATTGGTTCTGCTCATTTCACTTAGCATCAGTTCATGTAAGTCTCTCCAAGCCTCTGTGTATTCATCCTGCTGGTCATTTCTTACAGAACAATAATATTCCATACCATTCATATACCACAATTTACCCAACCATTCTCCAATTGATGGGCATCCATTCATTTTCCAGTCTCTAGCCACTACAAACAGGGCTGTCACAAACATTTTGGCACATACAGGTCCCTTTCCCTTCTTTAGTATCTCCTTGGGGTAGAAGCACAGTAGTAGCACTGCTGGGTCAAAGGGTATGCACAGTTAGATAACTTTTTGGGAATAATTCCAGATTGCTCTCCAGAATGGTTGGATTCGTTCACAACTCCCCAATAATGTATCAGTGCCCCAGTTTTCCCGCATCCCCTCCAACATTCATCATTAGTTTTTCCTGTCATCTTAGCCAATCTGACAGGTGTGTAGTGGTATCTCAGAGTTGTTTTAATTTGCATTTCCCTGCTTAATAATGATTTGTAACACTCTTTCATATGAGTGGTAATAGTTTCAATTTCATCATCTGAAAATTGTCTGTTCATATCCTTTGACCATTTGTCAATTGGAGAATGGCTTGGTTTATTACAAATTAGAGTCAGTTCTCTACATATTTTGGAACTGAGGCCTTTATCAGAACTTTTAACTGTGAAGATGTTTTCCCAGTTTGTTGCTTCCCTTCTAATCTTGTTTGCATTAGTTTCGTTTGTACAGAAGCTTTTTAATTTGATGTAATCAAAATTTTGTATTTTGTGATCAATAATGGTCTCTAGTTCGTCTTTGGTCACAAGTTTCTTCCTCCGCCTCAAGTCTGAGAGATAAACTATCCTATGTTCCTCCAATTTCTTTATAATCTCGTTCTTTATGTCTAAATCATGGACCCATTTTGATCTTATCTAGGTGTACGGTGTTAAGTGTGGGTCCAGGCCTAATTTCTGCCATACTAATTTCCAGTTATCCCAGCAGTTTTTGTCAAATACTGAATTCTTATCCCAAAAGTTAGGATCTTTGGCTTTGTCAAACACTAGATTGCTATAGTTGACATTCTTGTGACCTTAACATTTTCCACTGATCAACTAATCTATTTCTTTGCCAATACCAAATGGTTTTGGTGACTGCTGCTTTATAATATAGTTTTAGATCAGGTATAGCTAGGCCACATTCATTTGATTTTTTTTCATTAATTCTTTTGAGATTCTCGATCTTTTATCATTCCATATGAATTTTGTTGTTATTTTTTCTAGATCATTAAAATATTTTCTTGGAAGTATGATTGGTATAGCACTAAACAGATAGATTAGTTTAGGGAGTATTGTCATCTTTATTATATTCTCTCAGCCTATCCAAGAGCACTTAATATTGTTGGGCTTTTATCCTGTAGAGCTCACTATATTCAGAAAGCCACAAGATTTGTCCAGATTCTAAGCATACCCATGCTAACGATTTCCAGTCTCTTGAGGTTAAGATTTCATAAGCCAAATTCTGTAATAATATATTAACATAAGCTGATGTAACCCCATAAAGAGTGCAAGCCTTTTTCAGGTCTTTGAGGATTTCTATATCATAAGGAGTGTATCTTCTACTTTATTGACTTGAAGACTCAAACTCTTGAATCACTGGATACATTTCCAATTGTAAATCACTTAAATTCTGACTTTCATCCCTGGCTTTAAGTACTGTCTTTTGCAATCTAGTCATAGGAGGGGGTGATTTTTTGTGGGGAGGTGCTGGTTGTGTCACAGCCCCTCCTACTACTCCTTCCCCCTCCATAGGGGAAGGTGAAGTTGATGGGGGCATGTCAAGAACAAATTCCAGTGTAGGCAGGGTTGAAGCTGCTCTGTGAGAGTGAGAATCACCACACCCTTCACCAGGACCTTCATCCTCACTTAACTCCTCATGCCCTCTGGTGATATTATTGCTAATTCCTCTTTTTTCCTCCTCATTTTCCTCATACTTCCTTATCCGACCATTCTGAAAACTTTTCTTTTTTCTATAACTTACAGAGTTTTTTTTTTTAAGGCCAATTATATTATGTTGTATATATCTATATCTATATCTATATCTATATCTATATCTATATAGATAGATATATAGATATAGTGTTTCTTTGGTAAGTGACTCAAACCATTGTTATTATAATAGTCACATAATTGATCTCCTACAAGTTTCCAATTATTTAGGCTTATCTCTTCTCCCTCAAAGAACCAAGGGGAGGTACATTCTAATGTATACAGGAATCCATCCATCTGCTCCCAAGTCATAAATAAGCCCTGTATCTTTTCAGTTTGAGTATGCTTCTTGCAGCTCTCCTTTAGGGTGGGGTTGGGATTGGGGGTGAGGGTGGGGCTGGTGTTGGATCTTTTCCCAATATCTGCCCCATTTCAGCTAGAAAAGTTTATTAGTTTAACCCTTAAGAAAGTAAGTTCGCTCATTGATGCATTGTTGGTGGAGTTGTGAACGAATCCAACCATTTTGGAGAGTAGTTTGGAACTATGCTCAAAACGTTATCAAACTGTGCATACCCTTTGATCCAGCAGTGTTACTACTGGGCTTATATCCCAAAGAGATTATAAAGAAGGGAAAGGGACCTGTAGGTGCATGAATGTTTGTGGCAGCCCTTTTTGTAGTGGCTAGAAACTGGAAACTGAATGGATGTCCATCAATTGGAGAATGGCTGAATAAATTGTGGTATATGAATATTATGGAATATTACTGTTCTTAAAATAAACAGGATGATTTCAGAAAGGCCTGGAGAGACAACAACTTTGGTGAAATAGAGGAAGGAGATCATTATATACTTCAACAACAATACTATAATGATGACCAGTTCTGATGGACCTGGCCATCCTCAGCAACGAGATCAACCAAATCATTTCTAATGGAGCAGTAATGAACTAAAAACTATGCCCAGAAAAGAACTTTGGGAATAAAAAACCATTACATTGAATTCCCAATCCCTATATTTATGCCCACCTGCATTTTTGATTTCCTTCACAAGCTAATTGTATAATATTTCAGAGTCTGATTCTTTTTATACAGCAAAATAATGTTTTGGTCATGTATACTTATTGTGTATCTAATTTATATTTTAATGTATTTAACATCTACTGGTCATCCTGCCATCTAGGGGAGGGGGGAGGGGGTAAGAGGTGAAAAATTGGAACAAGAGGTTTGCCAATTGTTAACGTTGTAAAGTTATCCATGCATATAACCTGTAAATAAAAGGCTATTAAATTAAAAAAAAAAGTAAGTTCCCTGTTTGTCTATTTAAATACTCACTCTATTTCCTGGTCACCAGATACTTCTTCAGTGAAGTTAGGATCCTCGGTTCCCACGCTTGGACACCAAATGTAACGACCATGCTAGTACTCAGGATGCCCCAGAATCAGCCAGAGTCAAGATAAGTAAAAGTCTGTCTTTATTCTTGGTCTTTAGGGATAGAAGTGAAGGGGATGGAAGAGAATCTCTGCAAGTACCTTCTCCCTCGTCTAACCTGGAGAGTGTGTCCCTGGCTAGCTTTACTCCACCCCCTAGTCCCTCCTACAATCTTTTGTATACACCAATCACTGAGCCAGTATGGATAGTGGAAAGGATCATTTTCCAAACATATGCCCACAGAGTATTGTTCAAACAGTAGTTAGCCTCATGTGCTTGGCAGTCCTGACCTCAGTGCACTGATTCAATAGTTTCAGCCCTCTACACCTTTCTGTCTTTGATTTTGAGGTCTTTATGCCCTAATATATGGTCAGTTTTTGTATAGGTTCTGAGAAGAAAGTGTACTCCTTTCTGTCTCCATTCAATTTTCTCAAAAGATCTATCATATCTAGTTTTTTCTAGTATTCAATTTATCTCTTTAACTTCTTTCTTATTTATTTGGTGTTTTGATTTATCTAGTTCTGAGATCTTCCACTAATTATATTTTTGCTGTCTATTTCTTTTTACAACTCTCTTAACTTCTCCATTAGGAATTTTGATGCTACACCACTTCGTGAATGTATGTTTAAAATTGATATGGCTTCATTATCTATGGTACCCTTAAGCAAGATATAGTTTCCTTCCTTATCTCTATTAATCAGATGATTTTTTTTCCCTTTTGTTTGCTCTGAGGATGGCTACCCTGCTTTTTTTTTTTTTTTATTTTACTGGAATCATAATAGATTCTACTCCAGCCTTTACCTTTACTCTGTATGTATCACTCTGCTTTGAATGTGTTGCTTGTAAACAATATATTACAGGATTCCAGACAGCTTTCCACTTACATTTTATGGGACAGTTCACCCCACTCACATATACACTTAAAACTACTAATTCTGTATTTCCTGTCAGCTTATTAACTCCAAATTATACTTTTCTCTTTCGTTTTTCTCCTTTCCCTCCTCCTCAGTATTTTACTTCTGAACACTACTTGCTTCAAGCAGTCCACCCCCTTTAGAGACTCACCCCCTTTCTTATATTTTCCCTGCTATTTCTATTTTCCCTTCTATTTGGCCTATTCCCTTTTCTCCTTTCCCTTTTCCCCTGCCACGTTCTATAAGATGAGAGATGTTTCTTTGTGAAACCAAATATATCTAATATTCTTTCTATGGGCCAGATCTGAAGAGAGTAAGATTAACACAATATTTGTCATCTTTCCTTCTTTCCCTCAATTATATTGTTTTCTTTGCCTCTTCTTTAGATGTAATTTCCCGCATTTAACCACCACTTTCTCCCCCTTTTTTCTGTTACAATCCCTTTTCCATCTCTAATTTATTTATTTATTTTTATTTTAATAGCTTTTTATATACAAGTTATATGCATGGGTAATTTTACATCATTGACAATTGCCAAAACTTTGGTTCCAATTTTTTTCTTCCTTCCCCCCACCCCCTCCCCTAGATAGCAGGATGACCAATACATGTTAAATATATTAGAGTATGAGTTAAATACAAAATAAGTATACATGTACTTATTATTATTATGCTGTACAAACCATTATTATGCTGTATAAAAAGAATCAGACTCTGAAATATTGTACAGGTAGCCTGTGAAGGAAATAAAAAATCCAGGCGTGCACAAATATAGGGATTAAGAATTCAATGTGATGGTTCTTAGTCATATCCCAGAGTTCTTTCACTGGGTATAGCAGATTCAGTTCATTACTGATCCATTAGAACTAATTTGATTCATCTCATTGCTGAGGATGGCCAGGTCCATCAGAACTGGTCATCATATAGTATTGTTATTGAAGTATATAATCATCTCCTGGTCCTGCTCATTTCATTTAGCATCAGTTCATGTTAGTCTCTCCAGGCCTTTCTGAAATCATCCTGTTGTTCATTTCTTACTGAACTATAATATTCCATATTATTCATGTACCACAATTTATTCAGCCATTCTCCAATTGATGGGCATCTACTCAGTTTCCAGTTTCTAGCTACTACAAAGAAGGTTTCCACAAACATTCTTGCACATACAGGTCCCTTTCCCTTAAACATTCTTGCACATACAGGTCCCTTTCCCTTCTTTAAGATCTCTTTGGGATATAAGCCCAGTAGTAACACTGCTGGGTCAAAGGGTATGCACAGTTTGATAACTTTTTGAAGTAGTTCCAAATTGCTTTCCAGAATGTCTGGATGTATTCACAATTCCACCAACAATGTATTAGTGTCCCTGTTTTTCCACATCCCCTCCAACATTCTGCATTATTTTTCCCTGTCATTCTAGTCAGTCTAATAGGTGTGTAGTGGTATCTCAGAGTTGTCTTAATTTGCATTTCTCTGATCAATAGTGATCAATAGATAATAGGAATACTTTCATTTCAATTTCATCATCTGAAAATTATCTGTTCATATCCTTTGACCATTTATCAATTGGAGAATGGCTTGATTTCTTATAAGTTAGAGCTAATTCTCTATATATTTTAGAAATGAGACCTTTATCAGAACTTTTCACTGTGAAGATGTTTTCCCAGTTTGTTGCTTCCCTTCTAATCTTGTTTGCATTAGTTTTGTTTATACAAAGGCTTTTTAATTTGCTATAATCAAAATTTTCTATTTTGTGATCAGTAATGATCTCTGTTTCATCTTTGGTCACAAATTTCATCCTCCTCCACAAGTCTGAGAGGTAAACGATTGTATGTTCCTCTCATTTATTTATAATCTAAAAAATCATGGATCCATTTTGATCTTATCTTGGTATACAGTGTTAAGTATGGGTCCATCCTACATATTTTTGAAATAAGACCTTTATCAGAAATCCTACCTGTTAAATTTTTTTCTGAGTTAAGAATTCATTTCTTTTTTTTTTTTTTAATTTTTTTATTTTTATTTTTATTTATTTATTTATTTTTTTTTATTTAATAGCCTTGTATTTACAGGATATATACATGGGTAACTTTACAGCATTAACAATTGCCAAACCTCTTGTTCCAATTTTTCACCTCTTACCCCCCCACCCCCTCCCCTAAATGGCAGGAAGAATTCATTTCTTTTTTGAAGAAATGGTGCTTGAGTGAGATTGGAGAACTAAAGACAATTTTACATGCACAAAATTTGTAAAAAACCTAGGAATCATAATCATTAAAGTCATCCTCAAAGACAAAGAATAATATTAATTTAAATGGAGAAAGGTTCTAGGCAAAATCTTTCAGTAATGATAATTATGACCAATGATTATATAAATAGATAATTTTAATATCAAATACTTTATGCTCCATTAGGATTTCCTTCTGTTTATTCAGGTATCTAAATTGTAAAAATGAAAAACATAGATATAAAACACCAAATAAATGTTTGTTTGTAACACTGCAAAATATAACCTTTTCCAGAGTAAATTAAGAAAAGTAATGGAGTGTAGTCCTGACGGCAATTACAGGATCAACATATGTGAAAATAATCATAAATATGTGTCACTCTTTTTCCTAATAATGTTTTATAAATAATTATAATATTTGTTTTAAAATGAAATAAAGTTAACCTCTTTAACCATTTTAAGACTTTGGTTTCCCATCAATATTTTTAGATACTGCAAGAGTCCTAGTATATATATGGGGAGAAAAATCGCACCTATCTTTTAGAATTAATTTTAGTTCCAGACAGTTCTCTCAAGATCTCTTACTAAAAGTTTTGTGCTAATAGCTTGATGCCCAGAATCATAAATGCTAAAGGAACTCAACATGACAAGTGAGGGAAATAGATAGCCAAAAAAAGAAGACTTTTTCTAAGAAGTGATTTGTATTTCTGTTTGCTAGAGGAAATTGCAAATTTACTCCAAATCCTAGGCATTCTCTGAATCTTAAAAAAGTTAGTGGTTTTATGTCCCAATACCGAATAATATTTTATCATCCTTTGTGTCTCATACATTCATTGCACTACCTGCCAGCTTTTTTCTGTCCCCAGAATTTACGAAAACTCTAGCACATAAAAGTGTTTCATAAATGTATTTGTCCTACTCATCTCCACCTAAAGTGACAGCCATGTCATTATGCAATATTTTGGTATTTTTATTAAGATCATATTTATTTGTGCATTCTCATTTCAAACATAAAATGTTTTTTTTTTAATTTTAGACTAATAAATAGTAACTTTTGACTACTAAGTGGTGACTTTTCACTTATGCATTCATTAATTTATTATTTTATTCATTAAATCAGCAGTTTTAAAGTATTTATAGTACATTAGGTGAGATATATAAAATATGTATAATAAGAAAAATGTCTCACTATCTCCTACACTGTAGACGACTCCATGAAAATGATTATGGAGACCACCTTTCTTTTGCAAAAGTCTTCATCTTGTAATTTAAATGGAGTTAAAAATCAGTTACCCCTAACTTTTTAAACTGAAGTTTCTTTATATATCAATTTTGAAGGTATAGCTATTTTCCATTCTTTTTTATTGCTATGCTACATTGTATTTGCATGGGCATGGGTTTAGAAAAAGCCACTCATACATGCAAGTGGATATACATATGTATATGGATATAATAGAAATGATATATGTAAAAATAAATTGTTATTATCAAGTGATATATCCACATATAACTTGTGAAGAACGTGTACTTTTAAAATCAGCAGGAGTCCGGAGTTCAGGTTAGGGGAAAATCGTCAGTCTTTATTCTCAGTGAAGAAGGATCGTAGGCGGAAGAGAATCGGCAATAGCAATGTGTGCAGCTGAGTCAAGAAGCTAGCTAGACCCGCAGCCACACGACCAGCAGCCAGGAGAATTGGCACCCAGGCCCAATCTCTTCCAGCTTTTCTTCCTGTTCCTCTCTCTGCCTCCACCCACCAAAATAATCATTTCCTGTACAACACATCAGGACTTGCACAGAGAGTGGGCAGGGACCATTCTTTATCTAATCATGTATATTAATAGAGTATAGTCCAATTACTATCTAGCCTCATGTACTTGGGACCTCAGTGCATTAACTCAAGCCTCAGCCCATTACATCTCCCGCTTTCTTTTATTTTAGAACACAGGTATCATGCCATCCCCGACTCCTCAGGGAGGTCAGAGCCCCCAAGGGGAGATGATCACAGCCTCCCTAACTTCTCAGGGAAGGAGGTGAAAGTACTAAAAAGGAGATGATCACGCCCTCCCTGACATTTCAGGAAGGGAGATAAAAAGCACCAAAGGGAAGTGGGGGTTGCTAGCGGGTTTCTGGGATGAAGGGTCTTATTATGCACAAACCCATCAGCATGGGAGGTATTACACAAGCACATAGCAATAACGCAGAGGCTATTAGGGATGACTCTCCCCACAGTCAGTGCAGGCTCAATGTGGTGTAACAAACATGAAATGTACATGCAAGTAGCAGAATAGCAAACAATATAAATCAACATGGTGTTGGAAAAGATCACCAGAAGTCCTAGAAGGAGGGTATGTAAACAACAGTCACACATACACCTTCTTCAGCAGCCAAGAGATATTCCAAAACCAATCTATTTACCATTGCTTCACATGTCAGGGAATCCAATGATCTCCCTGAGTTTTTGAAGTCCTGCAAAAGTCTTTTTATGTGTTAGGGAATCCAATGATTCCAGCAAATTTTGAAGTCCTGTAACAGTCTTATCATTCCTGAGAGTTTTCAAGTCCTATGTCTCAGAAAATCCAATGATTATTGAGGGTTTTGAAGTCCAACAATCTTTGATGTCCATGAGTCAAACGCCGTAACTGCCACACTCTTTCAATGGTGAGCACAATCAGCAACAGAGCCACCTGATATTTCTTGGGTCGTCTCCTTTGTTTTAAGGGTCTGCTCTGTCTCTCTGCGATGGACAATGTGAATATGGTTCGTTGCCACCCATCTGATTCCTTCTTCACCTGTAGAGATACAAGCAAACCCTCTCCCCAAAGCAGTTAGCCTATCTGGTCCTTTCCATTCACCACTTTCTGGGTCTCTCCACATCACCTGGCGATTATCTAAAGATAGTGGAGCTGCTGTCCAATATATTGCTGGATTTTGTGATCTGAAATCGGAATCTGGGTGACTATCACCAAGCTGCTTATTAGGATTCTGTATGAGTAAACCTGATGCTACTATTTCTCCTGGGTGATAAGTCACACATTGTCTGCCTGTATTGGTGACTGGGATATTATCTACACATTCCCCAGTTTCCCACATCAGTGTGTGGATGGACACTGTTTTGTACATACTCTCAGGAGGTAAAATGGTCAAGCCTACTGTGCCTAGAGGCAAGGGATCCATAGGCTGGAGAGGAACAGATTTCACCTCTCCAGGGGGTATCTCTGTTGTCTCAGCTGCATACAACTCTATTTTCCCTAATTGTAATCCCTTTCTCCCATCATGTTGCTTCCTGGCTGATTGATTGTGTAATCCCTTTCTCCCATCATATGGCTTCCTGGCTGATTGGTCATGTCTGGGTATTGGACTTCTAGGCACTCTCCAGGGTTCAAGTCCCTGTTCGGGCACCAAAATGTTGGTGGTTATTTTTGGGGGGCCAAAATGTTGGTGGTTTTTCTTGGGGGCCAGCCTTAGTCTTAGTTGAAATAAATAATTACTTCGAAATCTCAGCCAGTTGGTAAAAGTTGCAAATGTTTATTTCTCCTTACAAATTTGCCCAGTTAGTTGAGGCCTATCTCTCTGCCTGGCTCCAAGAGATCTTTTAGCTTTGTCCTTGGTTTCTGCCTCTGCTTTCTTCAGCCTCCAGCCAGCTCTGACTCGTGGCTTCTCAATCTCCAGTCTGTGGCGAGTAGTCTTTTCTTCCAGAGTGTTCTTTCTCAGAGCCCTGTTGATGTTCCAGAGAAATTCTCTTCTCACTCCAAGAGCTTCCTTCATTTATGTGATCTCCCAAAGATTAACTCCGCCTTCTGGAAGGAGAGAGATTCTGGGTTATCTCCCAGAGTGCTCTCTGGTCCTAAGGGAGGTGTGAATTCAGCTCTCATACTAGCCCTGAACTCTCATGTGAACTCCATTGAGTACTTAGATACTTGAGCTCTCTAAAGGTGTGAACACAAGCATTGTTCAATCAGTTCCACCTAATATCTTGTTTCAAGTTCTGGCCCAAAATCAGATCAAATCAACTCCAATGTCTTCACATTTTGTAAAAGATTCCAACAATAACATAAATTAAAATACATTATATATTCATATGTGTTTAAAACACAAACATATATATTAATATATTATATATGTATTGATCTACATATATGTCCATTAATATATAGCATTTGGATTATTACTTCTTCTGCTACTGTTATGCCATCCAAATTAATTAAAACTTTAATCAGAAAATAATCATGAATCTCTGAAAATGCCAGATTTATGTTTAGGAAAAAAGTTCTTTACAACATATGATGAAGTACAAAATAGAAGGATCAAAGAATACAAAATAGAAAAAAAAATGGAATTTTTTTTTAGTTAAAGCTTTTCATTTCCAAAGCATACGCATAGACACTTTTCAACATTTATCCTTGGAAAACTTTGTGTTCTGATTTTTTTCTCTCTCCCTTCTCCCCAAAAACTCCCCCCTAGATGGCAAGTAATCCAACATATGTTAACCATGTGCAATTTTTCTATTCATATTTACAAAATCATCATGTTACCTTCCCCAAAAAATATCAGATCCAAAAGGAAAAAATGAGAAAGAAAACAAAATGCAAGCAAACAACAAAAAAGTGAAAATACTATGTTGTCATCCAAACTCAATTCCCACAGTCCTCTATCTGGGTGCAGGTGGCTCTCTTCATAACTAGACCATTGGAACTGCCCTGAATCACCTTGCTGTTGAAAAGAGCCACACTCACTACAATTCATTATCATGTAATCTTGTGTTGCTGTGTACAATGTTCTCTTCATTCTACTTACGTCACGATTTATTAATTCATGTTAACTCTCTCCAGAAATCATCTTTTTGATTGTTGCTTATAGAATAACAAAGTCCCATAACATTCATCTACCATAACTTATTGAGGCACTCTTTGATTGATGGACATCCACTAAGTTTCCAGTTCCTTGACACTACAAAAATGGTTACCAGAGACATTTTTGCACATGTGGATCCATTTTTCCCTTTTTTAGGATCTCTTTGGGATGCAGAGCCAGTAGAGACACAGCTAGATCCAAGTGTATGCACAGTTTAATAACTCTTTGGGCATGATTCTATATTGCTCTGCAGAATGGTTGGATCAGTTCACAACTGATCAACAACGAATTATAGTACCAGATTTACTTCATCCCCTCCAACATTAATTATTATCTTTTCCTGTCATTTTAGCAAATCTGAGAGTTGGGGGATGTAACTCAGCATTGTCTTAATTTGCATTTCTCTGATCAATAGTGATTTAAAGCATTTTTTTCATTTGATTAGAAATGGTTTTAATTTCTTCATCTGAAATTTTTCTGTTAATATTCTTTGACCATTTATCATTTGGAGAATGGCTTGTACAGAATAGTATTTTAGGCAGCTATTACAATGTAATCCATGTAGGAGGCTATCAGATTCTGAGATGCCAATGGGAGTAAAGAGAATAATTATGGTTAAGAGTATTTAGAAATGTTTTATATATGAGAGATCAAGGACCAGAAAGCATGAAATATAGAACAAAGGATTCATGGAGCACTGCAATAATGATGGCACTCATGATAGCAATATTAATATCACATGGAAGAACAAGTTAAAAACAAAATTTTGAATATTTTCAATGAGAGTATGGAGCTGATGGGTCACAAGTATGCATTGCACTATTAAACATGTTCTATATATTGGCTTATTTTGCTTAACTATAACTATAATACCAATGGGGGTTCTTTAATATTTCTTTGGGAGATGGTGTTTTGTTTGGTGAATTATTTTCTCATGTGTGTACTCAAATTTTATATTTTTAATTGTAAGGGAAGATTATCATTCAAAGAAAACAAGGTGTAAAAGGCAGAGAACATCAATGTTTGAGGGGAGGGAAGAGGATGTTTAATAATCACAAGTAAGGCAACAACAATGTAGCCACATGAGGACTGACTTGAGCCATAATGATTGCAAGGAAAAGGTGGCTTGTCCACAGTGATTGAAAGTTTGAAAAAAATAGCAATATTTATTGATTATTTTTGCCTACTAGTAACTTATGGGGCTTTTATTGGAGCCCTAGATGCTACTTGATACCTTTTTTCTCTGTTATTTACCTTATTTTCCATTGCAATTGTTCCAAATATTTTTCTCTCTCTTGAAAACTGTGTCTCTTATTCTATTGTTAGAGCTGGAAGGAACTTTAAGGAAAGAGTTTGACAATCTTCCATTACTTATTTTATTTTGATTTATGCAACAATATTATAGCTTTATATTACTCGAGTTTAAATTGAATATTTTGTTAACATTCACTTAACTTCCCATTCCTCCCTCCTCCAAAGAACTATTAACTAACTCTCATCACTTCTAGAAGCAATGATGATGATGTAAATAAAGCATTATTAAACCCTCCCATGTTAACCTCTGGGAAACCACAAAATAGTACCCAGAGACATGTCCTAAAACAGCAGAACCAGCAAGAAGACAGGGCTACATAATCTTTTAGCCTAGAAAATTTGGAAGAATAGTAAAAGGGGTATCACTCATTTGAATAAGGGTGATGCATATATTCCTTCAAGGGGAAAATGGAGAATGGATCTTCCATGAAATAGAGAATTTTCAAATATTTGTGACAAAACATCGGAGCTCATTAACATTCCTAGATTAGAAAATTATATCTGCATGTCTTCAGAACTTTATTTCTTAATTGGTCAGTTAGAGGGGGCATACATGAACAGAAAGTGTAGTTGGACTCTAATGTGAAATCAAAGAAAAAATAAAGAAATGTAAGTGTGCAAAAATGTTTGTGGCAGCCCTTTTTTGTAGTGGGTAGAAACTGGAAAGTGAATGGATGCCCATCAATTGGAGAATGGTTGGGTAAATTGTGGTATATGAATGTTATGAAATATTATTGTTCTGTAAGAAATGACCAGAAAGATGAATACAGAGAGGCTTGGAGAGACTTACATGGACTGATGCTAAGTGAAATGAGCAGAACCAGGAGATCATTATATACTTCAACAACAATACTGTATGAGGATGTATTCTGATAGAAGTGGATTTGTTCAACAAAAATAAGATCTAGTTCAGTTCCAATTGATCAATGATGGACAGAAATAGCTACACCCAAAGAAAGAACACTGGGAAATGAATGCAAACTGTTTGCATTTTTGCTTTTCTTCTCGGGTTATTTTTACCTTCTGAATCCAATTCTTCCTGTGCAACAAGAGAACTGTTTGGTTCTCCACACATATATTGTATCTAGGATATACTGTGACATATTTAACATCAATAGGACTGCTTGCCATCTGGGAGAGGGGGTGGAGTGAGGGAGGGGAAAAGTCAGAACAGAAGTGAGTGCAAGGGATAATGTTGTAAAAAATAACCGAGGCTTTGGTTCTGTCAATAAAAAGTTATAATTATTTAAAAAAAAAGAAAGTCATAGATATAAATGGAAATGATTTGGAAAGCAGAAACATCAGTGGATATTGTGTAACTATTTCTTCTCACCTAACTGCATGTTCAATTGAAAAGTTCATTGATTGGCTCTGGAGGCTTTCAAAAGAAGCTATCAACTTTCACATACAGATTTTGACTTCTTTAATGGTGATATCCTGTGAGAGATAATGCTATAAGGAAAGAAGACTTGGATCTCCAAATTTGACATGTGGCCTTCTAAAAGTCAGTCTAAATTGTCATCTAGAAGTTTTTCAGTCTATTCACAATCAAAGAAGCTCTTATTTACCTTATGATGAGCTGACCAGAATCAGATGTAGATCATCATTATTTTCATGTTTACAAACTATTTCTTATAGTTACATACTGGTAGAGAGATTTTTTTAATGTGCTAATCCATATGCATATTCCTACCATAAAATTAAAGTTCAGGGATAAAAATTCCTTGAAAGAATAAGATTAACAAAACCACTAACATTTTATCTCTTTTCATAAGATGTGATGATTTCATATTCTAAAAACATCTGAAAGATGGTAAGGAAGCATTATGTAGAGAGATCTAAGACATTGGTGTTAGCCATTCTGTATGTAAGATTAACTGATGATGGTGCATTCTCCCCATTATAATTTAATAGTGGTCTACCTAATAAATGATGTATAAATATTTAAGAATTTAGTACTGAGGTTAAAAACAATATGTTTCATGGCTGACAAAATAAATAATAATGTATTATAAACTACGTAGAAGGTGCCTCCTCCATCCCATTTCAATACAAGTAAAATAAAATTATTAATATGGTGGATAGGACACACATTTCTTTCTGGCCTTCTCTCACAATCCACAGAAGATAATTTTGAAGACTGTCAGAAAAGGTCTGTTTTAATTGGAATGGAGATAGGCAGGCCAAGCAACAAGCAGGCTGAGCACAGACACCAGCACAGAGTGCAGACCAGAGTTGGGGGAAACTCCTCAAGGTAGTGAAGATTCTATGGGGAGAAATCTACAGAAGTGTTTGCTATTCTACCCTGGTTGCAAGCCAGCAGATTAGCTGAGAAGTTATAAAACATAAACACAAATGGTAAAGAGTGAACCCAGAGATGGGGGACCTAGCCATGCCCACACAGAACCTGGAGCAATTTAGCACATTCTCAATCCAGCCATTGAGGCTTCTAGAGGAAGCTTGGAAAACTTTCCCTGCCCTAAAAGGAGACTATAACTTTAAAAAAAAGAAAAAGAAAAAGAAAAGAAAAATAGTAAAAAAGCAAAGAGAAAAAAGACCATAGATTGTTTTTATGGTAAAAGAGGAAAACAGATTTCAAACCCTGAGGAGACTAAAAGCAGAACATCTCTCCAGATGAAGCCCAAAAAGGTAATATAACCTGGTTCCCATCACACAATGTTCTCCTAGAAGAAATTTAAAAAGGATCTTAAAAGAGAGCTAGAAGAAAATGAGGAAAGAAAAGGAAAACTTTGCAAGAGGGTTTGGAAAAGGCATATGACTCAATAATTTCATTGAACATAATCATTTCTCTGGAGAGCATATTTATCTTATAACATCAAATTTGTCCTATAGACTAATGATTACAAAATCGACATTCAACTTTAAATTAGATTCATGTGTCTCTAACTAATTTCATGAAATCTCCAACTGGATTTTTAATTGACATATCAAGATCAATATTTACCAATCTTGATAAAGTGTTTTTCTTCAAAATGTCAGGAATACTATTTCTTTCTATGCAACTAACCTAGAAATCTTGGAGTATTATTTGACTCCCCTTTCTTTTTTTAGAGCCACTTTATAATTAATTCTTTTTGTTCTTTTGAAATACCTTCTGGGACCCACATGTACAAAAATGCTTGTGGCCGCTTTTTTATAGTGTAAAGAAAATGGAAACCCAATGGATGCCCATCAGTTGGAGATAAGCTAAATAAGTGATGTCATATGAATGTTATGGAATATTATTGTCTCTATAAGAAATGATAATGATGATGATTTTAGAAAGGCCTGGAGAGACGTATATGAACTGATGCTAAATGAAATGACCAGAACCAAGGGATCATTCTACATAACAACATCAATACTATATGACAATCAATTCTGATAAACGTGACTCTTTCCAACAATGTGATGATTGATGTCAGTTCCAAAGATCTGGATGAAGAGAGCCATTTATACCCAGAAAGAGACTGTAGGAACTGAATGTGGATGACAATATAACCTTCAACCTCACTCTTGTTTTGTTGTTGTTCGCTTGCATTTTGTTTTCTCATTTACTTTCTTTTTTTATCTCATTTCTCTTGTGCAGCAAGAAATTGTATAAATATGTTTATGCATATTGAATTTAACATATATTTTAACATGTTTAAAATATATTGATTTGCTGGACATCTAGGTGAGGGGATGGGGGGAAGGAGGAGAAAATCTGAAACACAAGTCTATGCAAAGGTCAATATTGTCAAATTATCCATGAATATGTTTTGAAAATAAAAGGTTTATAAAAAATATAATAAGACAAAAAAGAGAAAAAAAATTGGAACACAAAGTTTTGCAAAGATGAATGTTGAAAACTGTCTTTGCATGTTTTTGGAAATATGAAATATTCTTAAAAATACAAATTTTAAAAATGCAAAAATAATATTTCCCTTTCTGGAAAATCAATTCTGAACTCTACCTAATAGATTCCAAAACTATATTTCATATTTTCTCTCTCTCTTTTTTTTTTTTTGGTATTACCAATAATAATCAATTAATAAACATTTATCCCAAGAAGACAAAAAAAAATGAAATAACTTCTGAATTTTTCACTTCCTCTTCTGATAACAAAATTCTATCCCAAATCTAAATATTACATCTCCCTTAGAATAACAATCAAATAACAGGACTCCCTATCATCGTTTCTCCCACCTCACAATCCATCTTTTGTCATTTGGCTTCCTTTTTGCTAGATTATTTATTCCAGATAGAACTTCCGATTTTCCTTTCTTTATATAATCTAATTTCATCTGCAAATTCTACAAAAGGTAAATTGAGTGGAAAAGGAAAGACTTCTCATAAACAGTGACAAATAATTTTGACCTTGAAGGAAGCCAGGGATTTTAAAAGGTAGGGACAAACAAGTAGGCCATTCAAAATAAAAGAGACAGGCTGTGCAAAATAATGAGAAATGAAAATTGCATTTCCAGTTTATGTCATTATAATCAAGCTAGTTAGAATAGAACATAGCATTTATTAAAGGGAGAAAGATGCATTTAGTCTAAAGAGTTGGGTTAGATTCAATCTATACAAAAAGTTTTTAATGTCAAACTAAGAAATTTGTATTTTATCTTAGGAACAAATCAGCAAACATGAATAGTTTTTAAGCAAAGGAATCCCATGATCAAACTCCCCGAAGATTATTTTGGCAATTGTTTGGATGATGAGTGGGAAAATAGAAAGATTGGAATCACTGTCAATACTTCTGGTGAGATGTGAGCCACTAGATTGTGAAGCTTAAAAAAAAAGCTCAGATGTTAGAAATTGTATAACAAGTCTTGGTGACTGATGGGATATGGAAGAGGAAAACAAAGTAATATTTAGTACCTTAGAATGTCATCATGTCCCATTGAAAGTGTGATACTGATGAAAGTTATCACAGGCATTTATCAGGCACTTATGTGGTTCCAGGAAGTATAAATATGATTTCATTTGAACCTCACATTAACCCTGTGAAAATAACATGAAGTACATGTTATCCCCTAGTTGCAGTTAAAGAAATTGGGGCAAATGGAAAGTAAATAAGGTGCCCAAGATCACACAAAAATGTATTATCTGAAACCAGCTTTGAATTCAAATATTTCTAATTCCAAATCCAGTGCTCTGTTCAGAGTCTCTCTAAGTGCCATTATAATTAACAATGATGATGATGATGATAATAATAATAATACATAAGAGATATTTGCATATCTATATAACACATTTTTATACAGTAGGGTTGGTACTAAGAAATTTACAATTACTGTCTTTTTAATCTTCATAATATAACATAATAACTCTGTGACTGACATCGATGCTATTAATATTATTAGCTATTTTGTTTAATATTACATTTTACTTCCTATCTTCCTGTTTTTGCACTGGCTGCCTCTCATACCTGAAATTCACCTCTTCCATATCTTTGTTTCTTGTATAGTCTTTATTTAGTTTAAAACTTACCAGAAAGATCTTCTAGCTAAAATACCTCCCCAATTTAATTTCATTATATCTCCTTATATTTGTTTTTTAAAATATGTATATATTCATATATATTTTCTCAAGATAATATAAGCTATTTCACATCAAGTGCTGTTTTTGTTTTTGTTATTAGTTGTTTTTTCCTTTGTTTTTCTTATTCTTATTTGTTTTGTATTTGTCTTTGTATTTGCAGTACTGTACATGAAGTCTTAGCTAATAAATAAGCTCTTAATAAGTGATTGCTGATTGGCTGAATTTTGAGTACATTTCTTTTTAAAAAAATGTGTTTTTGTCATATTAGCAGTTGTGAAGATTTGAAATAAGCACAGACTAAAGTAACACAGTAAGGAATGATTGAGGATTTTTACTTAATTATATCAAATTCTGACATTTTTATAAAGAGCGATAAAAATATATGAGAGCTAATGTTTAATGGCTGATTGACATTTAAAGAAAGCTCCAGAGTTACTGACACCTTACCTGTGGAGGGAAGTGATTTTATTTACCAGAATGAATAATGAGCAATTATAGAGAAAATTAACATTATATAAGGTGCTATATTTTCTTTTAAAATATTTCTCTTTTTAAGTTGTGTTTTCTTTTGGCATAACTACATGTTATAACTGGCTCATCCACTGAATTCTTAGGGTCTCAAGTTAAAGAGAAGAATTAATGATTCACATGCTCATACTTATCATTCATATCTGAGATGGCAGCTGTTCAATTTATGAGGACAAATTCTCTAGAAAAGAATCACTGCAAAACAATAGTTTTTCAAGTCAATAATTTTTCAAAAATAATAAATGTTTACTTACACTTTCATATTTAACAGGTCACTTAATTTAATGCAAGTGTAATATTTTTGAAGTCCATAATTTTGTGAGAAGACATTAAAATTAAGTTTTACTTAACCAACTGACACCATTAAGACTTCTTGTTTTTATATGGTTATGGATACTATAGGTAAATCTAATTTCTTCCAACTGTTTTAAGACTGTATTATTACATATTTACAAGGAACAGAACCACTTTCTTCAAAAAACTTTTCATGATTATCATATGAACTATTAACTTATTTTCTCTGTGAAATACCTTTGTTTTACCTGAAGTAGACAGAATAAACATGTAATCTTCTCTCATTGAGGTTTCCTTAGGGGTCTCTGGAGTCAGACTTCCTTTCAGTTCAGTAATCACCCCAAATGCAGCCAGGTGTTAAAGTCCAAATCCTTTATTGTCTCTTTCAAAGTCTTGTCTCCTTCATTTTGGGCTTGACTAGTTTTTCTGAAGGCCTTCCGGATCTTCGTTTCAGTGGAGAAGTGAAGGAAGAAAGCCTGCCACCACTTCTCTGGTCTTCCCTGGTCTTCTCCCTGACTGAATCCTGGCTGAAGCTCCGAGAGCTTCTAAGTGTGCTTGTCTTTTTGGCCCTGGGAGTTTCTTGCATATATGCTGTACACTGAATATACACCAATCATTGTATTACTAAGAAACCATTATTTGTTGTAGGATTAAATCAGAGCTAAACTAGATTTAACCATTGCATCCTCAATTCCCCTTAGTACCTTGTTTCAAGTTCTGGCCCATAACATCTCCTTGTAGGAGTAAATCAATCATACTGAACCAGGCTAAATTAGATAACTATTCTCTTTATCAATTCCACTGATTTAGTACTTTGTAAGAATCCTTTGTTTCAAGTTCAGAATTCTGGCCCATCACATAAGGACATATGCATGTACATGCATTTGCATATATGCATATATATGAATATATATACATTATTCATTTATTATCTATGCATCAATTATATGTGTATATATACACATATACATATATACGTGTGTATATATATATACATATGCATGTATGTGTGTATATATGTATGTATTTACATAAATACAGACATATCAAATGGTTTAACTGGAGTAAAACAAATTAAAACTAAATGCTGTGTGATAGTAATAACTAAGGTTTTCTTATAAAATAGATATGAAAATGAAGATCCTTTTTTCTGACTTAATAAGGACCCTGTATGCTAAAGAACATTTTTATTCATGGACTTGATTATATGTCGATTATTTTTAATGCATTTTTTTCCTCTCGCTTTTTAATGCTTTATTATAAGATTTGCATCTTTGGCTTGGCAAATATAAGATATCTTTTGGGAAATAAAATACAATAAAATGTATTTTTAACAAGTTCATTATTACTTGGTATATAACTGTGAAGTTTCCAAATTGCACAACTGTGTACATATATTAGTATAAAAAAGGATCTATGAAGATATATATATATATATATATATATATATATATATATAAATTTTTATCCCCAAACAAGTTTGTTTGGGGATATTTTTTTATGGCCAATATGTATTTTTACTTCTAGTGAATCACTTGCCTGGTTTATTACCCTGCCAAGTTTTTAAACATTTTATTTTATTTTATTTTTTTCTGGCTGTGCTAATTTTATTTTTTTAATATAGCTTTTTATTTACAAGTTATATGGATGGGTAATTTTACAGCATTGACAACTGCCTTGATATTTTCTCATCCTTCCCCTCATCCCCTCCCCCTGATGGCAGGTTAACCAATACATGGTAAGTATGTTAAAGTATAAATTAAATACAATATAAGCATACATGTCCTAACAGGTATTTTGCTGTAGAAAAAGAATTGGACTTTGAAATAGTGTACTATTAGCCTGTGAAGGAAATCAAAAATTCAGGCAGACAAAAATATGGGGAATGTGAATTCTATGTAATGGTTCATAGTCACCTCCCAGAGTTCTTTCTCTGGGTGTAGCTGGTTCAATTCATTACTGCTGTATTGGAGTTGATTTGATTCATCTCATTGTTGAAGAGGGCCATGTCCATTAGAAATGATCACCATATAGTATTGTTGTTGAAGTATATAATGATCTTCTGGTTCTGCTCATTTCACTTAGCATCAGTTCATGTAAGTCTCTCCAGGCCTTTCTGAAATCATCCTGCGGGTCATTTCTTACAGAACAATAATATTCCATAATATTCATATACCACAATATATTCAGTCATTCTCCAATTGATGGACATCCACTCAGTTTCCAGTTTCTGGCCACTACAAAGAGACCTGCTACAAACATTCATGTATCGTGTCCCTTTCCCTTCTTTAAGATTTCTTTGGGATATAAGCCCAGTAGAAACATTGCTGGGTCAAAGGGTATGCACAGTTTGATAACTTTTTGAGCATAGTTCCAAATTGCTCTCCAGAATGGCTGGATGTATTCACAGTTCCACCAACAATGTATTAGTATCCCTGTTTTCTTGGGGATAAAAATGTTAAAATATATTTTTTGTATTATATGATGTCATCCCATTATTAATTCCATTATTAAGATAATTTTGTTCACCAAAAGACACAAGTTGAAATGAGATGAAACTAAATTCATCTTGTGTTCCCCAATGTACATAGTTAGTAAATAAAAAGTTCACAATTAATTTTTCTTCTGAAAATAATTGATTGAATAAATCTGAATAATGGCTGCAACTTTGTTCCTAATATGAATAGGAAATTAGAATAAATTATATTTATCTGAGTGCATCTAAATTTTTCTGAGTTTATATATTTTATAAGTTCATATTTTAAAGGTTGTTTAAGTGATCTTAATGTATATGTGAATTTATAATCATGGAACTAGAGCAAGATATTTTTTTTTTTATCTAGCCCAGATATATTATATAAATTAGAAAACTAAGGTCCAAACAAATTATCTAACTTGCCTGAAATGGCATAATTTATAGAGCAGGGGTCAGATTCAGATTTAGTCCTTGTATCTTTATTTTTAGCATTCTTTATTATATATGAAAAGAAGCTAATATGTGATTATAATGTATAAAAGATTAAAATCATAACTTTTGCCTCAATAATTTGCCAATAGGATGAATATTTAATATTTAGAATCTGTATATTGAGTTCATTCTCTCAGATAGGGCCTTCATCTTGTCAGTGGGGGAAAATAAATTGTCTTTCGATTAAAAGATGGATCAATTCTATTAATCTACTGAAATCCAAGTCTTGTACATGATCTTTGCATGGTTGTGTTATGATTTTGAATTTGAAAAGGCTTTATCTGAATAATCCATATCTGACTCTATTAAAGTATACTGAACTATGCCACCATAAAACCAAATTAAAACAACAAAGGGGAAAAAGTCACCTTCATTAATTTCACTATACTTTAATAATCCCTGTATCTTTCTTCCCTATTTTTAATCACTCATATGTTACTCATTATGGAACTCTTTATAGTCTATTTTCTTATTCATCATACTGCTGAAACTTTCCAGGACAGTGTCAAAAGATTTAAAACAAATAATTTACTAGGAAGAGATTTTTCTTCTGTATTTTTTAAATTTTGTATCGTTATGAAGATTGGACATATTCTGTTTCTTGTTGTGAATACTAAAATCTACCACTAATTAGAAATAGGGAAACTTCCAAATGTCTTGATTGGTTCAGTATTTATCCTTGGTATTGTGGAGAATCAATTCACTTATAGAAGAAGCATTCCAAAATGGCTCTGTTATTTAAGACTATTTGTATAACAGACTTTTGTTTTGATGAAACAAACTTTTCACTGTCTTACTACAGTGGAAGGAATATTGTCTTTGAGATCAGAGGTTTTCTATTCTGTTCTATCTATATAATGTGGTACTTTGGGCAAATCCATTTAATATTCCTTGTACTAAATTTTTTCTTTGTAAAATAAGGATGTTACATCAGGTGAAAATGTTTCTATATGTGTGCATGTGTATGTTTACACATATATGTATATGTGTACATATGCACATATATATTTATATAAATACATGCATATATATGTTCATTGACAACTTAGTGGTAATTTTGCTTTTATCTTTCTTTCTGCCTTTCTGCTAAAGGAATTCCAAAAGAGCAGCAGATGTGACCTTTGTATTTTCTGTGGTGATAAATAGAATTAGTCATAGATTAAATAAATAAATTTATTATCTTAAAGTTTTGTGTGCATAGTAAAATCATATCTTGTTTTTGTCTTTCTGATCAACTCTGTTTCTGATCAATATAATAAATAAATTTATAAGTAGTCAATGTAAACTGTCAATAGTAGGAAGCAAAATTGGAAAGGGAAGCCTATAAGAATGTATAAAAAATTGTATCAAAGATCTAGGGAGTATATTCTATGAATTCTGTGGTATATCAAACAAAAATTATATCGCGGTAGTATGTGCTGACTCAAGGAAAGCCATCTAGACTGTACTGTTAGGATCTCTTTGTCTTATGATATGTAGACGTATTATCTTTAAAGTTTTAGTGACAACTTTGAAATTATTTGTATATATTAATTAACAAAAGTCAAGGTGGCACAGATAAGAATTAGTCAATTCCCCTGAGTAAATGCGATTAATGGAACAGCAAATGGCAGTGGGAATTGGGTGAACCATATTGGCACCATCTTGAGATTCAATTTTGGAACTATGTTAACTTCATTTCTGTTTAATTGTAGATCTAGTTCAATTTTTGATTTCTTAGAAAATATGATTGAATTGTTGGAATTGTGAAAAGATTTTCTTGTACAGTATGAAATTAGCTCTTGAACATTTTCACCTGTTGGTGGAGTCCTTTAACTAAGGAGGCAGATTAGGCTGATCAGAAACAAAACTAGATGCTAAATTTGATAGAGGGAATATTCTCACTATTGCATATCCTGAGCAACCCATGTACCCTATATGAAAACTGGCCTCATATGTATGAACCAGATATTGCTACCTTCTTCCTTTGTTGCATTCAGACATTTGGGGCAAGTGGGACAATTTTTTTTCTGATTTTAGAAAATTAAGCCTGTTCACTCTCCCCCTCCCAACTTATAAAGTTCCCAATCTTTCTACCAATTAGAAATTCAAATATCTAAATTTTGAGGTCTGGTTAATTATTTTATTTTATTTAATTGGTCATATTATATTATTTTTCATGTATAAAGATCTGTCTCTGTCTGTATTCTGGATTCAGCTTTAATTTTAATGCAATTGGCATGCATTAATCAATCTATATGATCAGAAGGTCAGACTTTTGTGTCCTCAGTCATTTCATTTTTCATTCAAAAAAAAAAAAAAAAAAAAAAAGAAACTTATACAAATGAGAACTCCTGTGTCCCTTCTACCACTCTCATCTTCTAATGGCCCAGGTTGCTCAATAACTCCTGACTCTAGTATCTGGTTGCATAAGTAACTCTTCCCCTGCCAATCCCCTTAAGCATATTGACTGCTTTCCTTTATCACCTTATTCCCTGTTACCATGCAATCTGCTTTTGTATTATTTTTTTCTTCTCTTCTTAGCTGTTAGTGTGATTTTCCCTTATACCTTCTGTACTTTATTAAAGTGATATTGTTATTTTGTTTACATCTGCTATTGTCTTCTTTCCCAGAAAGTATCCCCAAATGGGGTACATCTGTCCCTTTTCACAATTTTATAAATTATCAAGTTAACACAAGAGATGAATACCACTTTGACATATAACTGTAATAATCTAGACTTGACTTCTAGTCAGTGATGAGCCCAGAGTAAATTTTGAGTTGGGACAAAAAGAGTTAAAGGATTTATAAATTATAAGGCTACTTCTGAGGTCAATGAATAAATGGGATATGGATATGGAGAGTAAGATAGGGGGCAGATAAAGTGAGTGCTGGCAATACAAAAAAAGACTACTGGTATTTATGGATTTCTACAGGATAGCACAGCTACTGTTGGCCTTACATATTTAACTGAAAGGTTCTTCAAAAAGCACCTCAATTTAGAATTGTCTAGAAAGACATGCTATTCAAAAAAAAAAAAAAAAAAAAAAAAGAAAGAAAAGGTTTCTAATACAGTGTAAAGATGATTGGATACATGTGGGATATTGATTTTTTTTTAATTATGTAAAAAAGTCATTCTGTATGTTTTCTTTCCTACTTATTCTGAATGTGTGTTGCCTCTGCGGAACTGAGACCTTTTCAAGAACTTAGTTTAAAAAATTTATTGTCTCCCACCCATTTCTAGTAATTCTGATCTATATCTTACCACTAGACCCCCAGGAGAAAGGGAGGCTTTGTACAGTCCTCCCTAATTTAAATCCAATTACCTTGCACACTGTATCATGGTCCTCTTCAAGAATGAAGGATAGAGCACCACCATCACAACAATAAAAATTAATGGCTTTGGAGTAAAAAACTGGGTTCAAATTTGGCTTTTTTGTCACTTTTTACCTATGTGACCTTAAGAAAATTACTTAACCCTCCTTGTTCTCAATTTTCCCTTTCTTTAAATAAAAAATCTTTGGACTAGATAGCCTACAAAGTTGTTGTTCTCAATATGTGATTCAATGTTGCTATATTTCTACTGTTTTCATATGATGTCATAGCCCCTCTTCTTGGTGAAAATATATAAAAAATTAATCTCTTTGCCATATGGATTATAACTTGCTATGAAGAACCAAACACTTAAGGCAATAGAGAGATTGTTGAATCATTTTCTTCTTGAATATTTAGTTTAATTTGTTCTCACTGTAAATAATGATTTATCTAATTAATAATTCAAATGAAATATCTTCATATATATGCATGTATATAGGCATATACATATACATGTATACACACATACATATATATATATATATATGTGTGTGTGTGTGTATAGATATAGACTTATTATTTCCTTACTATGTATCAGGCATATGCGAAGAGCTTCTTAATGAGCTTGCTTTTTCATTTGAAAGATAAATATAAATATCATTTGGTTATTTCAAAATGATAAGGAACTGGGTCAATAGGTGAGTTAGAAAAGAAAATCTGAAGTGCTGATAAAATTACTCCCTGAAGCAAGCAGAGAAGGTGCTTATGAGGATCAGCTGAGCCTTATATTTTCCCTTCTGAGGGGGTAATACCATCTTGTTGTATACAATCAGAAAACCAAATTATGTCAAACCTCCAAGGTTAAATTTCCCCTATAAATCTATTTATGACCCATGCCATCTTTGCTCAATCCCTTTTTGCTTAGCTCATAATGGTATTTTACTTCATGGAATATTTTTCCTTTTCCCTCTCTCATGCCTCATGTTAACTTTCCTCTCATCATCCCACCATGCCTCATGGTGTCTTTGTCTTTCTTTTATTCTAGCAAATGTACTTATTTTTAATACAAACTGTTTTAGGAATAATATTGAGAGAAAGTAATCAGAGCAAAAGAGAAAAACCATGGGGGAAATTAAAAAAAACCTGAAAAATGAAATTAACGTAGCATGTATTGCTTTACATTGTCTCCTTAATTATTTTTCTGTATTCAGATGAAATATTCTGTCCATAGTCTATAGGGATTGCTTTGGATCACTGAACAAATGAGAAGAACCAATCCCTTCATAGTTTATTTTTACAAATTCTTGCTATTATTGTGTAAAATGTATTTCAGGTTCTGCTTATTTTGCTCAGCATCAGTTTGTGTAAATCTTTCTACATCTTTCTAAAATCAGCTTGTTCATCATTTTTTATACAACAATAATATTCCATTACCTTCATATACCAAAACTTGTTCAGCCATTCTTCAATTCATGGGCATCTACTCAATTCTTTGGTAGAAAAAACTGCCACCAAGGGTTTTGCAGAGGTGTGTCCTTTTCCCTCCCTTAAGATTTCCATGGGATTTGGGAATCAGTGATGGCACTAATGGTCAAAAGGTATGCAGAGTTTTATAACCCTTTCGACATATTTTCAGATTGCTCTCCAGAATGGTTGGATCATTTCACAACTCCACTAACAGTGCATTACTGTCCCAATCCTCCCAAGATCACTTCCAACATTTTTCATTATTCTTTTCTGTCATCTTAGCCAATTCGAAAGCTGTAGGGTGATTATTCAGACTTGTAATTTGCATTTATCTAATCAATAGTAATTTAGAGCATTTTTTATATAACTATAGATGGCTTTAATTTCATCATCTGAAAATTTTCTGTTCAAATCCTTTGACCATTTATCAATTGGGGAATGGCATATATTCTTATAAATTTGACACAGTTCTATATATATTTTAGAAATAAATAAAATCTTTATCAGAAATATTAGCTGTAAAGATTTTTTCCTAGGTATCTATATCTGTTTAAACTTATTTCTATTGGTTTTGTTTGTGCAAAACCTTTTTAAATTAATGCAATCAAAGTTTTCCATTTTTCTTTTCATACTTTTCTCTGTTTCTTCTTTGGTCATAAATTTCTCCCTTCCTCAAAAATATGACACGTAAATTATTGCTTGGTCTCCTAATTTGTTTATGGCATCATCCTTTATGCCCAAATCATGTACCCATTTTGAACTTATTTTGGTAAGGGGTGTGAAATGTAGGACTATGCCAAATTTGTGACACATTATTTTCAAGCTTCCCCCCAAATTTTGGGGGAATAATGAGTCCTTTGTATTTCTATTTCTTACTAATTAACTCTTTTAGGCTGCTAAATCCCTGTATATGTTCAGCCTGCCAGGCAATGGCATGCTCACAGCTCATAACATATTATTTTTCCCTAGACATTTTTATTAAAGCTTTTTAATTTTCAAAAGATATGCATGGATAATTTGTCAACATTTACCCTTGCAAAATTCTGTGTACTAATTTCCCTCCTTTCCTCTGTCTCTCTGCCCTTGATAACAAGTAATTCAATATATGTTAAACATGGTAAAAATATATGCTAAATTCAATATATGAATACATATTCATACAATTATCTCAATACACATGAAAAATCAAATCAAAAAGGAAAAATGATAAAGAACATATAATGCAAGCAAATATCAACAAAAAGAGTTAAAATGATGTGTGGTGATCCACACTCAATTTCCACAGTCCTCTCCCTGTTATAGATATCTTTCTTTATCACAAGATTATTAGCACTAGTTTAAATCATCTCATTGTTGAAAGGGGCCACATGCATCAGAAATGATCATTGTATAATCTTGTTATTGCTGTGTTTAATAATCTCCTGGTTCTGCTTATTTCACTTAGCATCAGTTCATGTAAGTCTCTTCAGTCCTCTCTGGAATCATCCTGCTGATCGTTTTTTATACAATAATATTATTCTAAATTGCTCTTCTAATTTTCTTATAATATCATTCATTATGTTTAATCATGAACCTATTTAGACTTTATCTTAGTATAGGGTATTAGGTGTGGGTCAATGCTTAGTCTCTGCCATATTAGTTTCCAATTTTCCCAACACTTTTTGTCAAATAGTGACTTTTTATCCCAAAACCTTGGTTTTGGTGGTTTGTCAAATCCTAAATTGCTATAGTCATTGGCTGTTTTTTCCTGCGAACTTAACCTGTTCCACTGATTCACTAGTTTGTTGAGTAGGCAGTGCCAAATGATTCTGATGACTACTGCTCTGTAATATAGTTTTAGTTATGGCACATCTAGGACACTTTCATTTGAATTTTTTTTCATTAATTCCCTTGAAAATTTTGACCTATTTTTTCTTTTTGTTTTTTCTTTTAATTACAATAACTTTTTATTGACAGAACTCATGCCAGGGTAATTTTTTTACAACATTATCCCTTGCACTCACTTCTATTCTGGTTTTTCCCCTCTCTCCTTGCACCCCCTACCCAGATGGCAAGCAGTCCTATATATGTTGAATATGTCACAGTATATCCTAGATACAATATATGTGTGCAGAACCAAACAATTATCTTGTTGCACAGGGAGAATTGGATTCAGAAGGTAAAAATAACCCGGGAAGAAAAAGAAAAATGCAAACACTTTACATTCATTTCCCAGTGTTCTTTCTTTGGGTGTAGCTGCTTCTGTCCATCATTAATCAATTGAAACTGAATTAGTTCTCTTTGTCAAAGAAATCCACTTCCATCAGAATACATTTTCATACAATATCGTTGTTGAAGTATATAATGATCTCCTGGTTCTACTCATTTCACTTAGCATCAGTTCATGTAAGTCTCTCCAGGACTCTCTGTATTCATCCTGCTGGTCATTTCTTACAGAACAATAATATTCCATAACATTCATATACCACAATTTACCCAACCATTCTCCAATTGATGGGCATCCATTCATTTTCCAGTTTCTAAGCACTACAAATAGGGCTGCCACAAACATTTTGGCACATACAGCTCCCTTTCCCTTCTTTAGTATTTCCTTGGGGTATAAGCCCAGTAGTGGAACTGCTGAGTCAAAGGGTATGCACAGTTTGATAATTTTTTGGGCATAATTCCAGATTGCTCTCCAGAATGGTTGGATTCATTCACAACTCCACCAACAATTCATCAGTGTCCCAGTTTTCCTGCATCCCCTCCAACATTCATCATTAGTTTTTCCTGTCATCTTAGCCAATCTGACAGGTGTGTAGTGGTATCTCAGAGTTGTCTTAATTTGCATTTCTCTGATTAATAGTGATTTGGAACACTCTTTCATATGAGTGGTAATACTTTCAATTTCCTCATCTGATAATTGTGTGTTCCTATCCTTTGGCCATTTATCAATTGGAGAATAGCTTGTTTTCTTATAAATTAGAGTCAATTCTGTATATATTTTGGAAATGAGGCCTTTATCAGAACCTTTAACTGTGAAGATGTTTTCCCAGTTTGTTGCTTCCCTTCTAATCTTATTTGCATTAGTTTTGCTTGTACAAAAGCTTTTTAATTTGATGTAATGAAAATTTTCTATTTTGTGATCAATAATGGTCTCTAGTTTATCTTTGGTCCCAAATTTCTTCCTCCTCCATAGGTCTGAGAAATAAACTATCCTATTTTCCTCTAATTTATTTATAATCTCCTTTGTTATGCCTAAATCATGGACCCATTTTGATCTTTTCTTGATATATGGTGTTAAGTGTGGGTCCAAGCTTAATTTCTGCCATACTAATTTCAAGTTATCCCAGCAGTTTTTGTATAATGAATTCTTATCCCAAAAGTTAGGATCTTTGTGTTTGTCAAACACTAGATTGCTATAGTTAACTATTCTGTTTTGTGAACCTAATCTGTTCCACTGATCAATTAATCTATTTCTTAGCCAATACCAAATGGTTTTGGTGACTGTTGCTTTATAATATAGTTTTAGATCAGGTAAAGCTAGGCCACCTTCATTTGATTTTTTTTTTCATTAATTCCCTTGAGATTCTCGATCTTTTATTATTTCATATGAATTTTGTTGTTATTTTTTCTAGATTATTAAAATATTTTCTTGGAAATCTGATTGGTATAGCACTAAATAAATTGATTAGTTTAGGGAGTATTGTCCTCTTTATTATATTTGCTCGGCCTATCCAAGAGCACTTAATATTTTTTCCAATTATTTAAGTCTTACTTTATTTATGTGGAAAGTTTTTTTTTTTGTAATTTTGGTCATATAATTCCTGATTTTCCTTTGGTAAATGGATTCCCAAATATTTTATGCTGTTATCAGTTATTTTGAGGAAATTCTTTTTTTTTTTTTTTGCTGTTGGATTTTGTTCGTGATGCATAAAAATGCTGAGGATTTATGGGGATTTATTTTATATCCTGCAAATTTGCTAAAGTTATGAATTATTTCTAATAGCGTTTTAGTACAATCTCTGAGGTTCTCTAAGTATACCATTATATCATCTGCAAAGAGTGATAGTTTGGTTTCCACATTGCCTACTCTAATTCCTTTAATCTCTTTCTCAAGTCTTATTGCCGAGGTCTAGTATTTCTAATACAATATTGAATAATAATGGTGATAGCGGGCAACCTTGTTTCACTCCAGATCTTACTGGGAAAGGTTCCAGTTTTTCCCAATTGCATATGATGCTTACTGACGGTTTTAAATATATGCTCCTGATTATTTTAAGAAAAAGTCCATTTATTCCTATACTCTCAAGTGTTTTTATTTGGAATGGATGTTGGATTTTATCAAATGCTTTTTCTGCATCTATTGAGATGATCATATGGTTTTTGTTAGTTTGGTTATTGATATAGTCAATTATGCTAATAGTTTTCCTAATATTGAACCAGCCCTGCATTCCTGGTATAAATCCAACTTGGTCATAGTGTATTATCTTGTGGATGATTTTCTGTAATCTTTTTGCTAATATTTTATTTATGATTTTAGCATCAATATTTATTAGGAAGATTGGTCTATAATTTTCTTTCTCTCTTTTCAGCCTACCTGTTTTTAGGTATCAGTACCGTGTCTGTGTTGTAAAAGGAGTTTGCTAGGACTCTTTCAATGACTATTTTTTCCAAATAGTTTATATAGCATTGGATTTAATTGTTCTTTAAATGTTTGGTAGAATTCACATGTAAATCCATCTGGTCCTGGGGATTTTTTCTTATGGAGTTTGTTAATAGCTTGTTCTATTTCTTTTTCTAAGATGGGACTGTTTAGGATATTTACTTCTTCCTCTGTTAATTTGGGCAATCTATATTTTTGAAGGTACTCTTCCATTTCATTTAAGTTGTCTAATTTATTGGCATAAAGTTGGGCAAAATAATTCCTAATTATTGCTCTAATTTCCTCTTCGTTAGTGGCGAGTGCTCCGTTTTCATTTTTAATACTAACAATTTGATTTTCCTCTTTCCTTTTTTAATCAGATTTACTAAAGGTTTGTCTATTTTGTTGGTTTTTTCATAGAACCAATTTTAGTTTTATTCATTAATTCAATAGTTTTTTTTTTTTTTTTTTTTTACTTTCAATTTTATTGATCTCTCCTTTTATTTTTAGAATTTCAAGTTTAGTGTTTGACTGGGGGTTTTTAATTTGTTCCTTTTCTAGCAGTTTTAGTTGCAAACCCAATTCATTGACCTTCTCTTTCTTTATTTTATGCAAGTTGGCCTCTTGAGATATGAAATTTCCCCTTATTACCACTTTGGCTGCATCCCACACATTTTGGTATGGTGTCTCATTATTGTCGTTTTCTTGGGTGAAGTTATTAATTATGTCTATGATTTGCTGTTTCACCCAATCATTCTTTAGTATGAGATTATTTAATTTCCAATTATTTTTTGGTCTACTTTCCTCTGGCTTTTTCTTGAATGTAATTTTCATTGCATCATGGTCTGAAAAGGATGCATTTACTATTTCTGCCTTCCTGCATTTGAGTTTGACGTTTTTATGTCCTAATATATGGTCTATTTTTGTATAGATTCCATGAACTGCTGAAAATAAAGTGTATTCCTTTCTGTCTCCATTTAGTTTTCTCCAGAGATCTATGATATCTAACTTTTCTAGTATTCTATTTACCTGTTTGACTTTTTTCTTATTTATTTTGTGGTTTGATTTATCTAATTCTGACAGTGCAAGGTTGAGATCTCCCACTATAATAGTTTCTTTATTTCTTCTTGCAACTCTCTTAGTATCTCTTTTAAGAATTTAGATGCTACACCACTTGGCGCATATATGCTTAATATCGATATTGCTTCATTATCTGTGCTATCCTTTAGCAAGATATAGTCCCTTTCATTATCTCTTTTAATTAGATCAATTTTTGCTTTTGCTTGATATGAGATAAGGATGGCTACCTTTGCTTTTTTGACTTCACCTGAAGCATGGTAGATTTTGCTTCAACCTTTTACCTTTACTCTGCATGTATCTCCCTACTTCAGATGTGTCATGAAATGAATTCCGAGAGAAAACGCAGAGCTTACATAGCTGTGTGCCTTCTCTCTGCCATCTTGGCTGCAAGTCCCCTTTTGTTTTTCCTAATGAATTTTGTTATTATTTTTTTCTATATCTGTAACATATTCCTTTAATGTATTCTTCTAAACTCCTTTCCTTGTAACCCTAATGTTCTCTCAGGACTATTTTGTATTTACAGTCCTGTGTTCTATTATATCTCTTCTTTTGATTGATAATCTTTTCTTGTAAATAAACTTACTTTTTTCCAAAGGGGAAAGAAATTGTGAATTCTTAACTTGACTGAACCCTAAGATTTAATGTAGTGTTATGGGTAGCTTTCTGCAGGTCCTTGGGATCAGCCTGAGTCCTTGGTCTTAGTGGAAAGGTGATGAAGGCAGGACAGCCACCACGAGGTTGGTCAAAAATGAAATGAATAATTTCCTTTCCTTCTTGGCCCTTATATAAGCTTGGTCCAATTACATCATTACAGCATACTGAATATGTGGGAACTGGAGAACCATTACATCACATACTAAATACTAAGTATATATGTGAACTAGAGAACCATCATCTCATCAATTCCATAGAGTTAACACCTTGTTTCAAATATACTTCTCCAGAGTTCTGGCTCTCTGCAACTTAATGCCAATTGCTTTCCTGAATCTCATCATTTGGTGGCTACATCAATCTCAATATTTGGTGCTATATCTCAAACATATAAAACATATTGGCAAATTAGATGGAAGGTAACATGGAAGCAGAATGCATTAATCATTATGAGGGACCGGGAATGTCTCTTGCAGAATCCAGCATTTGAACATAGTCTTGAAGAAAGTCAGGCAAACTAGATTAAGCATGAGCAGCAATTTGGAAAAACCAAGGGAAATGTACAAGAGATGGGAAATGAAAGATCATATATGAAAAACTGTGAGTAGACCTTTGTATTTCACTGGATGGTAAGTTCCTATGCATTCTTCCAAACCAAAAGGTTTTGAATAAGAGTTCACATATATACATTTGTAAATGTTGTACAAGAAAAATAAACTAGGGGCAAAGTAGGGGATGGGAATAACAAAAAAGGGGGGAAGATCTTTTTCAGTTTGGGAATTAGTAGATACCACCTAAGCTGGTTTTCCATAGAAAAGAATAACTTTAGCTATGAGAGAAAAGAAAGAAACAAGTTTCAGGAGTAGGGGATAGCTTTCAAATCCAAGGAGCAGGGTGAATAGGATAAGACCAGAACGACTCTTGCAATCAATTTAGCTAGAAAGTTAATAAGGTATAAAGAGTTGGAGGAAAAAATAAATTTAGAAAAATAGTTTGGAAATAGCATTTAAACATTTTCTTTAGGCCCACAGGCTTACTGAGACATTTACTAGCTCTGTACCCTGGTTAACTCACTTAGATTCTGTTTGTTTCAATTTCCTTAACTATAAAATATGGTGAGGAAGAATAATAGTACCTATGTGCTGCATCATTTTAAAGCCCAAATATGATAATATTTGTAATAAATAGGTAGTGCAGTACTTGGAACATCTTAGGTATTTTATAAAAGTTTATAATCTTTCCTGTTTATCATTGAATTAAAAGTCCACCTCAAAAATATCAACCCTCATACAGTTTATTTTCCTAAAGGATTTTTTTTTCTGATTATTAAGTTATGTGAAGGGGGTGGAAGGGGAAAGAGAATTAAAGACTTATTAAAATTCTCTATAATATATATTAAAGTTTAAATATTTAAACAGCATCTTTGGAGGATTTAAAAAAAAATCTCTAATTCTGGATACCACTAAAATTCTATACTTCTTCTATGTCTTTATGATTATCCTTAGTACCTGTGTGTAAACCTGGGGTGTTGGTAGTGACAGGGATAGAAACATGTATTATTTTTAAGTATGTGGTAATACCCAAATGGGGACTACTTTTTAAATAAGGAGAGGATAAAGAACTGTGACATATTATCTACCATTCATGTCCCTGTTTTTTTCAGCTAGCCTATTATTTTACTTTTGTCAATAAAGACTCATGATTTGATTGGTCAAATGATGGTATTTTTTTTTTCTGCAACAGCCTTTCAATTTTTACCAGTGTATAAAGAAACTTTGAAATAAAAAAGTTAAATGTGAATACCTAAGTCTGGTATTTAATATCCCTTATCACCAATTTCCTACCAACTTTTTCAATATTAATAATTACAAATAAATTAAATGTGAATTTAGCTTAGAAGATGCCTGAAATACTCTCCTTCAACATCTCTACTTGTTTCTAATCACCAAGGTGGCCTTATTACTTCTTAAATTGATACTCTTATTTGACCTTACCATTGTCAATCTTTTCCCAGAGTTTAGCCTTAAAAATCCAAATTTAGGTTGTATCCATGGGTTTATTCCTCCTCAGTAGTCAGACATGTATATATGCGAGCACAATTATAACTGAGCTCAGGGTGGTCATAGGCATCAGAGATTATAAAATAAAGAAATTAGTGAAGGGGATAATCATATTGTAGTCTGATCCGGTTACCAAAAAAAAAAAAAAAATAGAGGTCTGGGGAAGGATTATTGTAGTAGCTTGGGGGTCTTTTCAGATTTCCCCTGGGCTTCGTTAATTTTCAGACCTAGAACCGAAAAGAGTTAGTCTGAACTGGTTATCTGATGTAGAATTCTGTGTTCATTATGACAATGCATGGGTAATGTCTGATGTGTGGATACTGAAAAAATCTTCATATATGCCCAGCTTAAGAAATGGTCAGTTTTTCTTTTGCTTGGCTTTTTCTGATTCCTAGGTCAATCTGCCCTCTTCTTGATAATAAGAGTGCCAAAGTAAATCAAGGTGATTAGAAAAGTTATTAACAATTCCATTTTCATACCATATTCTATCCATATATATATATAATGATACTTGTTTACATATGTACCTTATCATTTTATTGGACTCTGAGATCATTAAACAAAGTAATTATATTTTGGACAAGATTCGTGATTTTATTGAGAGAATTAACAGTAAGGAAACTATCTTATATCATTAGTTATACAAGGAAAAAAAACTGATAATTTTTATTGTAAATATCTGGCTTTTATTTACAGGTTAGAAGTAGCAACTTTTTTATTAAAGCTTTTTATTTACTAAAAAAATGCATGGATAATTATTCAACATTGACCCTTGCAAAACTTTCTGTTTCAAATTACTCTCCTTCCCTCCACCCCCCTCTCCTAGATGGTCAGTGCCCTCTCCTACAATACATGTTAAATATGTTAAAATATATCAAAACCAAATAACCTGTCTAGCACAGGTTCATGTACATAGTGGATGCTACAAACCTGATTGAACAATAGTAATTCATTTAAAATATTAAGTTACAGGAAAAATTAAAAACACAATCTGATCCCAGAAGTAGAAATGACAAATATTAAGATATATTTCATTCATTAGGAATTGGAATATATGAAAGAGTTTGTATATATATAATTATTATTATTATTAAACAAGGGAATCTTGATTGAACAGAAAATTTCACTTGTCCTTAAAATCTTTTTTCCCCTTATTTAAAATATTTAATAATTTTCAATCAATTTCTCAAACAGAATTGCAATAAACATTGGGAAAAGATTGTGTGGGTCTTTAATATTTTGGGCCTTTTTTATTTTCAAAAGGTTCAATATTCTTGATCTTCTTTTGCTCTTTTTGGCTCATTTGACCTATATATAACTTTAAATAGCTCCCTGGCTGACAAACAAGGCCATCTCATCATATGGTAAATGGTAATATACTCCATTACACAGTGACTTTAAAATCATAGCCCCACTGAGAAGCTTCACTCAGAGTGTAACAATTCCCTTGGCAGAAATCAGCCAACAACTATATGTGTTAGCAATGGAAAATCTATTGACCACAGAAGGGTTTGGGAAGGGAGAAAAGAGAACAAAGGAGTGTCTTATTGAAATTCCCTATAAAACAGTTTAAACCTAATTACTTAACAGAGAAAATATGAATCATTTAAAGGAAAATGATAGTAACTGGAAAATACTTCAAAAGCTCACCTGCAGTGTCCTTATGATTAATACTGCTTTGACTCTATGTGATATGGAAGGGTAAATGTGTTATTTTTAAAATGTGTGTTAAACATTCAAAATGCTAACTTATTTTACACAGACTGGGTAAGAAGTGGCATTTAAGTGAGTGTATAATCTGCCCGTGTACAAAAGAAGCCAAATCATATTCAGAGTTGTAGGGAGAAGACTTGCTATGAATTATTCTTCTCTTGTCCCCATGGATTTAATGTGCTCCCACCAAGGAATAATACTATATGACACTGTTAAAAAAATGGACACATAGATTTGGAAGGAAAATATACACTTATTCTTCACCATTATTTCTAGAATAGAGACCTAAAAATTCAACTATTTTCCCTAGATATTTGGAATAATTGATTTCGGCTAATAGGTGTTCATGTTCTGTATGTATTTATGCACACACACACACACACACACACACACACATATATATATATATACATATACATATGCATCTCCCTACAGATAAATGCTATTTTAACACTTTTTTCTGAAAGAAATCATGCATTTAAGCATGAACCTAAGCTTTTTAGAAATAACTATTATACAGAGAAATGTATGCAACAAGGCACATATAAAAAAGTTGATTTAAAAAAAATACTGAACTGAGATTGGCTTAGTACTAATTTAAGAACACTCATAATAAAATAAAAATTATTATTGCTTATTATATTTAATCATAGAGAAAGGGATATGAGTTTTCTATAGGGCAAATCAAGGAGTTTCATGCCTTAGCTGTGAAGTGTTTTTATAAAAAAACAAACAAAAAAAAAAAAAAAAAAAAACACAAGACTGCATTGCCTACTCTTCAGCATTTCTAATTTCTTAGATTCAAAGACTCCATGCTGAGTTACCTTTCTCTAAAGGAGAAAGACCTGCCTACAAATGCATTGCCATCATTATTCCAGATAAAGTGGCTATTATACCATAGTATGCTCTAAATAGACAGTATGTCATTGAAAAGGATAATGAGAAGATCCACTGAGAAGAAGCAAATGAAGATTTCAATTGTGTGTCCTACCTAAAGGACAAATATTAACTCTATGATGAGTTTTCTCTTATTTACAGGTGAGGGTAAGGCCAAAAATGCAAAAGCAGAATTGTTTCTGCAGTGTATGAAGGAAGGAGAAATAGTTTGCTAAGCTCATTAGATACTTTTTATTTGCCATTCTCAAATGTGTATCCAGATAGGTTGGAACTGGATAATAATGAGTCCAAGATCGCAGGTTCAGTTCTTGTTAAGATTAGTTACCTTCTCACAGAAAGAAACTCTTCCTTTAACATAGACTGTTCTTTTAACCCTTGCCAACCTTCTTGGAAATATGGAAAGGAGCCTGGATCACAACATGGTTACATAAGCACAATCTCTCAAAACTATGGCAAGGGGGGAATCAAACCTTATCTCTTACTGGTAGTGTTGAATAACTTTCACATTCCAAAGTTATTATATGATTTTCTCCTGGAGAAATTCAAATATATTGCATTATGCCACTGAATGCAATTAGAATAACATAAATAATGAAATTTACTATAATGAGGAATACCTCCATCAATCTTTTCTCAATACATATACCACATTTCACTTTAAAATCAATCAATTCATGCTTAAAATAGATCTATACCAAATTTAAAACAATTAAAATTAGTATATTTTATAAATATTAAGAAATTATGATCATACAGGTACTAGAATAATTAAGTGCTCTATTTGGAAATGCATCCCTTCACTTATATATCAGAACTAGTTCATTTAGAATGTAACAAAACATTTGAATATAATAAACATAATGCAATTCAATTTACTTATAATTTTAAGTATCATAATTAAACAAATAATGTTATTTCCTTCCAGCTTTACCTTTTCTAAGACAAAAAATGTTGGGTAAGAAAGATATCCAACAGAGAAATCAAATTCTGTTTTCTGGACCATCTTTCCTAAGTTTGGGCTGCATCAGTCAGTGAGGACTTGACTGCAATGATGGAAGTCCTATACATCTGAACAAAAAGTATTTCTTTTCTGCCCTTCCCAAAAATTTACACAGCTTCAGCAAAATAGTTCCTCTTCTATCTTTTAATTTCCAATTCCTATCTCTAAGCTTGGTTACTCACTTAGAGGGTCATTGCAATGCTTAAGTGGATGGAGACCATTACCAAACTTCTTTGATTTTGGAAAGAATCAATCACAGGATTACCTTTAACACAAATATAAGGAAAATAAAACTATCAAGCTATATGGAAGTATTTTTGAAGCATGGTGTGACATGGTATGACAGAGCAAGTACATGATAGGTCTTCTGTTATCAATAAAGTGTAATAGTTCTAATAATATTGAGATTAAACTATCAGGGAGGATTTTTTCTACAAATCCCTAATCCTGATTGTAGATGTCATCTTTTTTTGTTGTTTTTGTTATTTTGTTATTTATTTATTTTTTAAAGTTTTAATAGCTTTTTATTTACAAGCTATATGCATGGGTAATTTTATAGCATTGACAATTGCCAAACCTTTTGTTCCAATTTTTCCCCTCCTTCCCCCCACCCCCACCCCTAGATGGCAGGATGACCAATACATGTTAAATATGTTAAAGTATAAATTAAATGCAAAATAAGTATATATGTCCAAACCATTATTTTGCTGTACAAAAAGAATCAGACTATGAAATAGTGTACAATTAGCCTGTGAAAGAAATCAAAAATGCAGGTGGACAAAAATATAGGGATTGGGAATTCTATGTTATGATTCTTAGTCATCTCCTAGAGTTCTTTTGCTGGATGTAGCTGGTTAAGTTACTGCTCCATTGGGACTGATTTGGTTCTTCTCATTGCTGAAGATGGCCAGGTCCATCAGAAATGATCAGCATATAGTATTGTTGTTGAAGTATATAATGATCTCCTGGTCCTGCTCATCTCACTCAGCATCAATTCATGTAAGTCTCTCCAGGCCTTTCTGAAATCATCCTGCTGGTCATTTCTTACAGAACAATAATATTCCATTGTTGGCATTCTTACAAAGTGTTAAGTCTTTAGAATTAATAGAGACAATAATTATCTAATTTAGCATGGTTCAGTATGATTGATCTGATCCTATAAGGAGATGTTATGAGCCAGAACTTCAAAAAAGGTGATAACTCAATGGAATTGATAGAAACAATGCTTAAGTTAACATCTTTGAGAGTTCACACATCAGCTGACACATTAGTTCACGCATTTGGGAGATTTCAGGGTTCAATAAGAAATATCCAAATTCACACCTCCCATAATCCCACTCTCAGAGGAGGAGTCAACCTTTGAGTTTACACCTCTAAAAAAGCATAAAAACAGCTGAGCTCAGTCAGGAGAGTTCAGTTGAAAAAGATTGAGAGGGGAGTGTCAATTGGAGATTGAGAAGCCACAAGGCGCAGTTGAACTAGAGGCAGAAGCTAGGAGAGCTAAAAGACAAGCTGCAAGAACTCTTAGAACCAAGGAGGGAGATAGGCCTCTAAGAAAGCTACCCAGGCCCAAGGAAAGAGACAAGACTTGATAGGAGACAATAAACGTTTGTATTTTAACAGCTATTTGTGTTTGAAGTGATTATTACTCTGAACTGAAACTAAAGTTATCTCCAGAAACCTCTCCAAGAAACAGGCTCCCAGAGAATGATAATTTATTATATAATAGAAGAGAACACCACCTTCCATAATATTCATATATCACACTTTATTCAGCCATTCTCCAATTGTTAGGCATCTACTCAGTTTAAAATTTCTGGCCACTACAAAGAGGGCTGCCACAAACATTCTTGCACATACAGGTCCCTTTCCCTTCTTTAAGATCTCTTTGGGATACAAGTCCAGTAGTAACACTGCTGGATCAAAGGGTATGCACAGCTTGGTAATTTTTTGAACATAGTTCCAAATTGCTCTCCAGAATGGTTGGATGTATTCACAATTCCACCAACAATGTATTGGTGTACCTGTTTACGCACATCCCCTCCAACATTCCATATTATCTTTCCCTGTCATTCTAGCCAGTCTGACAAGTGTGTAGTAGTATCTCAGAGTTGTCTTGATTTGCATTTTTCTGATTAATAATGACTTGGAGCATCTTTTCATGTGGCTAGAAATAGTTTCAATTTCTTCATCTGAGAATTGTCTATTCATATCCTTTGACCATTTATCAATTAGAGAATGACATGATTTCTTATAAATTAGAGTCAATTCTCTATATATATTATGAAAATGAGGTCTTTATCAGAACCTTTCACTGCAAAAATGATTTTCCCAGTTTATTGCTACCATTTGAGTCTTGTCTGCATTAGTTTTGTTTGTACAAAAACTTTTCAATTTGATAAAATCAAATTTTTCTATTTTGTAATAAAAAATAATCTCGAGTTCTTCTTTGGTCATAAATTCCTTCCTCTTCCACAGGTCTGAGAGGTAAACTATCCTGTGTTCCTCTAATTTATTTATAATCTCATTCTTCATGCCTAGGTCATGAACCCATTTTGACCTTATCTTGGTGTATGGTGTTAAGTGTGGGTCAATACCTAGTTTCTGCTATATTATTTTCCAATTTTCCCAGCGAATTTTTGTAAAACACTGAGTTCTTATCCCAAAAGCTGGGGTCTTTTGGTTTGTCAAACACTAGAGCATTAAAGTAATTGACTGCTTTGTCCTTTGAACCTAACCTATTGCACTGATCAACTAATCTATTCCTTAGCCAGTACCAAATGTTTTGGGTAACTGCTGCTTTATAATATAATTTTAGATCTGGTACAGTTAGGCCACCTTCATTTAATTTTTTTTTCATTTTTTCATTTTTTTCATTCTTGAACTTCTTGACCTTTTGTTTTTCCATATGAACTTTGTTGTTACTTTTTCTAGGTCATTAAAATAGTTTTTTTGGGAGTCTGATTGGTATAGCGCTAAACAAATAGATTAGTTTAGGTAGTATTGTCATCTTTATTATATTTGCTCGCCCTATCCAAGAGCATTTAATGTTTCTCCAATTAGTTAGATGAGACTAAATTTGTGTGGAAAGTGTTTTCTAGTTTTGCTCATAAGGTTTCTGATTTTCCCTTGGCTGATAGATTCCTAAGTATTGTATACTATCAATAATTACTTTAAATTGAATTTCTCTTTGTAACTCTGACTGTTTGATTTTGTTAGTGATATATAAGAATGCTAATGACTTATGTGGGTTTAATTTGTATCCTGAAACTTTGCTAAAGGTGTGGATTATTTCTAATAACTTTTTAGTAGAATCTCTGGGGTTCTCTAAGTATACCATTATATCATCAGCAAAGAGTGATAATTTGGTTTCCTCATTGGAACTCTAATTCTTTTAATCTCTTTCTCAACTCTTATTGCCACAGCAAGCATTTCTAATACAATATTATATAGTAATGGTGACAGTGGGCAACCTTGTTTCACTCCTGATCTTATTGGGAATGGTTGCAGTTTATCTCCATTATATATGATGCTTACTGATGGTTTTAAATAGATGCTACTGGTTAGTTTAAGGAAAAAGTCCATTTATTCCTATACTCTCAAGTATTTTTTTAATAGAAATGGATGTTGGATTTTATCAAATGCTTTTTCTGCATCTATTGAGATGATCATATGGATTTTGTTAATTTGGTCATTAATATGGCCAGTTATATTGATAGTTTTCCTAATATTGAACCACCCTTGCATTCCTGGCATAAATTCTATTTGATCATGGTGTGTTATCCTCAGGATGATTTTCTGTATTGTTTTTGGTAATATCTTATTTAAGACTTTAGCATCAATATTCATTAGGGAAATTGGTCTATAATTTTCTTTCTCTATTTTCAACCTTCCTGGTTTATGTATTGGAACCATGTCTATGTAATAAAAGGAATTTGGTAGGACTCCTTGTTTCCCTATTTTTTCAAATAGGTTATATAGCAATTTGGCTAATTGTTCTTTAAATGTTTGGTAAAATTCACATGTAAATCCATCTGGTCTTGGGGATCTTTTGTTAGGGAGTTGATTAATAACTTGTTCTATTTCTTTTTCAGAAATGGGACTGTTTTAGCAATTTACTTTCTCCTCTGTTAATCTTGGAACCCTGTATTTTTGGAAGTAGTGACACATTTCACTTAGATTATCAAATTTATTGGCATAAAGTTGGGCCAAGTAACTTCATATTATTTCTATAATTTCCTCTTCATTGGGGAAAAGTTCTCCCTTTTCATTTTTAAGACTAATAATTTGATTTTCCTCTCTCCTTTTTCTAATCAGATTTACCAAAGGCTTATCTATTTTATTGGTTTTTTCAGAAACCAACTCTTAGTTTCATTTATTAGTGCAATAGTTTTTTTTTTTACTATCAATATTATTAATTTCTCCTTTTAATTTTAGAATTTCAAATTTAGTATTTGATTGGAGGGTTTCAATTTGGTCTTTTTCTAGCTTGAAAAAAATTGAAAATTTACAAACCCAATTCATTGATCTTCTCTTTCTCCATTTTATTCAAGTAAGCCTCTAAAGATATACATTTTCCCCTTATTACCACTTTGGCTGCTTCCCACAAATTTTGGTATGATGTCTAATCTTTATCATTATCTTGAGTGAAATTATTAATTGTGTCTATAATTTGCTGTTTCACCCAATCATTCTTGAAGATGAGATTATTTATTTTCCAATAACTTTTTGGTCTATTTATCCCTAACTTTTTATTGAATATAATTTTTATTGCATTGTAGATCTGAAAAGGAAACATTTATTATTTCTGCCTCCTGCACTTAATTTTGAGGTCTTTATGTCCTAATATATGGTCAATTTTTGTATAAGTTCCATGAACTGCTGAAAAGAAAGTATATTCCTTTCCATCTCCATTCAGTTTTCTCCAAAGATCTATCATACCTGACTTTTTAATATTCTATTTATATCTTTAATTTCCTTCTTATTTGTTTTGTGGTTTGATTTATCTAATTCTGAGAGTGCAAGGTTGAGATCTCCCACTATTACAGTTTTGCTGTCTACTTCTTCTTGAACTTCTCTTAACTTCTCCTTCAGGAAGTCAGATGCTATGCAAATTAGTGCATATATGTTTACTATTGATAGTGCTTCATTATTCATACTACCCTTTAACAAGATATAGTTTCCTTCCTTATCTCTTTTAATTAGATAATTTTTTTCCTTTTGCTTGACCTGAGATAAGGATGGCTTTCCCTGCATTTTTTACTTCATCTGAAGCATAATAGATTCTGCTCCAGCCTTTTACTTTTACTCTGTATGTATCTCCCTGCTTTAAATGTATTTCCTGTAAACAATATATTATAGGGTTCTGACTTTTAATCCAGTCAGCTATCTGCCTCTGCTTTAAGGGAGAGGTCATCCCATTCACATTTATGGTTAAAATTACTAATTTTTTATTTCCTGCCATCCTAATATCCCCAGATTATGCTTTTCTTTTTCTTGTCCACCTCACCTCCTTCCCTAGTATTAAACTTATGGTCCCATTTGCGTCATACAGATGTCCCTCTTTAGGATCCCTTCCTCCTCCCTTTGAATCCCTTCCCCTTTCTTGTATCCTTCCCTTATTACTCCTTTTTCATTTCCCTTTTCCTCTCCTACTTTTCAATGAGGTGAGAGAAGATTATCTGTAAAACAAATATGTCAATTATTTCCTCTTTGAACCAACTCTGATGAGAGTAAGATGCACGCAATGTTCCTCCCCCTCTCTAAGTTCCCTCAGATAAGATAGGTTTCCTTTTCCTCATTGTGGGATATAGCTTCCCTCTTTTTATCTCCCCTTTTCCCTTTTTCTGACACTGTCCCCTTTCCATTTCTACTTCCCTTTTTATGTAACATCAGTAAAAATCAAATTATACATGTGGTTTTTATGTATATCCACAACAGAAATACAGTTCTCAGGAGTTCCTTTTATCTTTTTTCTACTTCTCTTGAGTCCTATGGTTGGAGATCAACATTTTTGTTTAAGTATGTTTTTTTTTTTTCCTTAGAAACAAATGGAATTCCTCTGTTTCATTAAATGTCCATCTTCTTCCATGGAAAAAAAAATGCTCAGCTTAGCTGGATAGTTTATTCTTGGTTGAAGTGCAAGTTCTTTTGACTTTCGGACAATCAGATTCCAGGCCCTTTGATCCTTTAATGTTGTGGTAGCTAGATTTTGAGTGACCTTATTGTGGCACCTTGGTATTTGAATTTTTTTTTTCCTGGCTGCTTGTAGCATTTTTTCTTTAGTCTGAAAATTCTGAAATTTGGCCACAATATTCCTTGGAGTTTTTATTTTAGGGTCTTTTTCAGAAGTTGTTTGAAGAATCCTTTCAATGCCTGTTTTAGGTTCTGGTTCTTTTACTTCTGGGCAGTTCTCTTTGATGATTTCTTGTAAAATAGTATCCAGGCTCTTTTTTTATCAAAATTGTCGGGTAGTCCAATGATCCTCAGGTTATCTTTTCAAGATCTGTTTTTCGGGTCTGTTGTTTTTCCAAGTAAATATTTGACATTTTTTTATAATGTTTCTTTCTTTCTTTCTTTTTTTTTTTTTTTTTTGTTTTGCTTTGCTAATTCTTGATGTCTCAATGAATCAGTCATTTCTGTTTGTTCAGTTCTGATTTTTACTGAGTTATTTTGCTCAGTAGTTTTTTTTTTTACTTCTTTTTGTATATATCCAATTGAGTTTTTAAATGAGTATTTTTAGTATATGCATTTTTTTTTTGTATTTCATTATTTTTTTAGTGAGTTATTTTCTTTTTCCATTTCACAAATTCTGTTTCCTTGCACTTCTTGGGAGTTTTTACCTTTTCCAATTCAAATTTCAGGATGTTGTTGCTCTCTTGCATAGCTTCTCTTTCCTTTCCCCATTTTTCTTCTAGTTCTCTTTGAAGTTTTTAATAATCTTTTCTAGGAGAGCCTTTTCTTTTGGGGACCAACAATTGCTGGGAGACTGTCTGCTATTAGTCTCCTCGGGGTTGAAAAGCTGCTCTCTTTCTACATAGAAGCTATCAATCATCATTTTGGTTTTTTACTCATTTTTAAATCCTGTAGGGTCTTCCTTTAGGGCCAGGAGGTTTCCAGCTTCCTCTGCAGAGCAGTGATATGTGTATGGTGGTAGCTGTCCTGCCAGCTGGCTATGAAGAGTAATGTGGTACTGGAGTGCTCTGGGAAAGAGTTCCCCACCTGGAAGTTACTCAGGCCTGTAGGACCGAGCTGGAAAGTGCCATGTAAAGAACCCAACTACCCTGGGGTTAGATGTTGAGCAGTGAAAGTTTCACTACCCCAAGTCAAATCCCACCATTGGGTTTGTGTATTAGCAGCTGAGCAGTGAAGAGCCCTGCAGGGACTGGAACTGTGTCTGCCCTGGGAAGCACAGTCATGCTGGGGAAGTTCTATTGCCATAGGCTGAGCCCCCCACTATGCAGATTAGAAGCTTCCTGGGACTGTGTCCCCCTACTGTGCAGATTTGTAACTGCCCCCCCTAAAAGCCCCATACTGCAGAATGTGGCTGCAGGGCTGTGTTATGGGTCTGCCTGAGTCACTTCCAGGTTTGAGTGGTTACAGTCAGATCTTCTTAGGTTCTGGTAGTTTTTAAATTGTTTTAGGCTTTATTTTCTCTGCCAGTTTACTGCTTTATAATCAAGGCAGAGCAGTTAGCCTATAACAGTGTCATCTCTATAACTTCTCTTGCCACAGCAATCACCCCCACCCCTGGTCTGCTCAGGACGCTAGTCTCTCCCTGCCTGCTGGTCTGTTCCTGAACTGGACAGGACAGGAGAAACCTTTCCTGGTGATCTTCCAGATTATTTTTGGCTGGTGAGTTGTTGTGCTTCTAATCTTCATAAGTTTTACCAGTCAACGAATATTTTTGAGGCTGAATTTAATAGTTGGTTGTGAGGGGATGAGAGGAGCTTAGAAAGTTGCATGTGCCTTCTCCACCATCTTGGCTCTGCCTCCCATGTTCAATTTTTTTTAAAGAGAATTTTAAATTATTGGATGGTGTGTTTTAAATAAGAGATTACAATTATCCCTGTAGAGAAATATAACTCATAAGAAAATCAAGATGTTGTTGTCTGGATGGCAACTTTACTTTTTACTGAATTTTAAGAGGGTCTAAAACACAGGTAAACTTGTGAGAGTGGGGTAGAGTGAGGGAAGCATGGCTGCACAAATCTTTAAACAGATGGGAAATTAGAATCTTTTGAGAAATAATAATAGGAGAATCAATAATTGGAGAATCATTGTAGAGATAATTGTTGATACATTTGGATGGAGTAATGAACAGAGAAAGTTCCATGAAATTTCCATGAATCAAGAAAACCTGAGTTCAAGACTGACCAGAGACAGTTATTCGCTATTTGATACTGGGAAAAGTACTTAACCTTTTTTTTTTTTTTAACTCTTATTTTCTTCATCTGCAAAATTGTGAAAATATTAACACCTTCCTTGCATGGATGTTGTAAATACCAAATGAAACAACAATTACAAAATACCAGCACAATGGTTGGCACAAAAAAGGCTCTCTCTGTGTGTTAACCATTGTTATTAATATTAATAATTACATTATAATATATTATTTCCAGATGTATATGATTCTGTTAGGTAGGTCCTTCATTTTGGAGGTGAAAAAAAAGATACTCTAATCAAAAAAAGATGATATCATCAAAAAAGATGATATGGTTTTGTGTGCCATTTGTATTTTTTTATGTGGTGGGAAAAGCTATGATATATGATAATATATTCATTTGTCCCTGCAAATGTTTTTAAAGGAGTTAGTTGTGCTGTTACCCACATCAATAAAGACTTAAATTTGAGATCTATTTAGAGATTTTCCTAATATAAGCCTAGAATGTAGACACAATGATTTAAAGAGACAAAACTCATTTTGGGTGAGTTCTCAAAGTTACCTGCAGTCAACCAAATTCAGAGCATGGGACCCTGATCACATGCTTTCATTTTCCCTTTTGTCTCCCCCTGATTAGATTTCCTTTCAGGAAAGTACTTTTTCTTTTTCGAAATATGAATATATAACATTTAGCACAATACTTAGCTAATGGTAAGTGCTTAATGAAATTTTATTGAATGGCCTTGTATATTGTATCTATATCTATATATATCTATATATCTATATCTATATATATATATATATATATATATGACATACAAGTGTAGACAGATAATAATTAATTTTGGCTAGCATTTATATAGCTCTTTAACATTCACAAGTACGCTGAAAATATAATTGAATTCTCAAAACCACCTTAGGAGTTAGGTCTTATTATTATCTCCCATATTACAGAGGAGAAAACCAAGTTGGACAGAGGTTAAATGACTTAACTAGGATCACATAACTAATGTTTAAAGATGGATTTTAATTCAGATCTTTTTGATTCCTGATTTTATAGATATATAGATATAGCTATTGGATACACATTGATTCAGCTATAGATTAATGTAATGGTCTGAAGTTTGAGTTGATGCACTGAGGTCCCAAGTACGTGAGGCTAAATAGTAATTGGGCTATACTCTATTACTATACATGATTGGATAAAGAATGGTCCCTGCCCACTCTCCATGCAAGTCCTGATGTGTTGTATAGGAAATGACGATTTTGGTGGGTGGAGGCAGAGAGAGAGTAAGGAAGAGAAGCTGGGATAGATTGGGCCTGGGTTCAAGACTCCGAGCTGCTGGTTGTGTGGCTGCTGGTCGAGCTAGCTTCTTGACTCAGCTGCATACATTGCCATCGCCAATTCTCTTCCACCTCCGATCCTTCTTCACTGAGAATAAAGACTGATGATTTTACCCTAACCTGAATTCCTGACTCCTGCTGATTTAAAAATACACGATCTTCATAGATTTATATGTTTATGAAGTGGTTATGGATACATATATAGATTATTTAAAACTGGAGATAAAATAGAAATATATCACAATTTCATTATTTATAAGATAATTTATAAGATAAATGTATAAGATAAAATAAAGATATAAGATATAAATTAGGGAACTAGTAATCAATATTTTAAGAAATGAACAATCTAATGACACGCAGAAAATAATGAAAAGAATGAGTTTAGAAATGATTCTTCTGAATTCAAATCCAAAACACTTTTTACCTTTTCAGTTCAGTCCTACATAGTTAATAATACAGGGTTGCAACCTTTGAGTAGATGTAACCTGTGAACATTTTCTTTGAATCCTTATTCTTGGTCTCTTCCATAGCCAACATCCATAACAAATAATAATAATAATAATAATTGAAAAAAATAAGTTCTTGCCATAAATGATACATGAATGATATTGAAGAAGATGAATTAACATATGTTGTGTTACTGTAACAATGAAGGCTTTTGATTTGTAGTTAAAATTTTCTATATACATTCCAATATATTACTATTATAATGTGAACTCCTTGAGAGCAGACATTTTCTGGTTGTTTTGTTTTTTGTAGTGGTCTCCAGTGTTTAGCACCTAGATTTGCATATAATAAATGTTTAATAAAAATAGTTTTACATTTGTTTATTATCACATTTGAGTATGCATATGTAGATAAACAGAATTAGCTAAGCCTTATTGAAATAATTTACTCTTGATCTTTCATTCAGGAGTTTCTCCCCAAATAAATATATTCACACCTTCAAACATATGCACATACACACATACACACATACTATCAAACATATGCACATACACACATACACACATACACATACACACATACTATCCATAATAATAAAGATTTCATATTAACTACGACTTTACAGAAAGACTTTTTTTGTACTTAATTGAGTTTTATAAGGAGGAGATGAAAATGATAATGCTGATAAAAGGCATTCTTGTTTCATTTTTGATCTTACTGGGAACGCATACAACATCATTCCATTACAAATAATACTTGCTAATTTAAATAGATGTTGCTTATTATTTTAAGAAAAAAATCCTTTATTCTTAGGATCTCTAGGTTTTTAATAAGAATATAAGCTATATTTTATTAAAGGCTTTTTCTATTGAGATTATTGTATGATTTCTCTTGGTTTTGTTGTTGATATGGTATATTTTCCTAATAGTGAACTAGCCCTATATTCCTGGTATAATATCTCTTGCTAAGAGTGTATTGTTCTGCTGTTAAATTGTTGTACTATTTTTACTAATATTTCATTTAAAACTTTTGCATTAACATTTTGGCTCTTGCTAGTTTAGATACTGATACCATATTTATGTCATAGAACAAATTTGCCAGGGTTCCTTCTTTCCCTGTTTTTCCAAATAGTTTGCATAGTATTGCAATTAATTGTTTTTTAAAAGTTATGTAAAATTCACATGTAAATCCATATGTCTCTGAAGACTTTTTCTTAGGAAGCTAATTGATGGCTTTCAATTTCTTTTTTTCTTTTTTTTTTTTCTAAAATTTCATTATTTAAATAATTTATTTTCTCTTCTGTTAATTTGGGTAATTTATATGTTTTGTAAATATCCATCCCTTGCAATTAGATTGTCAGATTTGCTAGCATACAATTGGGCAAAATAGGTCATAATTATTGTTTTCTTTTACATTCATTTGTCCCGCTGGTAATTTTTTTCTGTCCTTTTTCTAATCAAATTAACCAAAAACTTATTTTCCTGTTTTTCCTCATAAAACCAACTCTTAGTTTTATTCATTAATTCAATATATTTTTTCTTAATTTCAATTTTATTAACCTGTCCTTTGATTTTCAGAATTTCAAATTTGATACTTATTGGGAGTTTTTAATTTGTTATTTTTCTAGCTATTTTAGTTGCATACCACCATTCAATAATCTTCCTTCCCTCAATTTTATTAATGTAAATATTTAGATATAAAAAATTTCCACTAAGAATTGATTTCACTTCATTCCATAGGTTTTGGTATGTTATCTCATTATTGGCATTCTCTTAGATTAAATTATCAATTCTTTCTATGAGTTGCTGTTTAACCTACTCATTATGTAGAATTATTTCAAATGTATTTCTTGTAACAACATATTATAGGATTCTGTTTTTTTTTTAATCCATTCTGCTGTTCACATTTTTTTTCCTGGGAGAGTTATTCCCATTGATATTAAGAGTTATAATTATCACTTCTGTATTTTATTTTATCTTATTTTCATATATATATATATATATATATATCTTTGTTCTCTTTTTTTATCCCATCCTTCTTTAGTAGTGTTTTGATTCTAACCAACACTGAGCTCTATTAGTGCTACAATCTTACACCCCTCCTCCCTTCTCTTACCCCTTTCTCCTAGCGTTTCTGCCATCCCTTCTTCCAGGCCCTTTTGCTTTCGCCATTCTCTTCCTACTTCTTTCTTTTAAGCTTTTTTATTATATATTTTTATTTCCAAAACATATGCATAGGTAATTTTCAATATTTTCAATATTCACTATTGCAATACCTTGTGTTAAAACTTTTCCTTCCCTTTCCCTCTACACCCTTTATTAGATGGCAAGTAATTCAATTGATATACAATAGGTGCAATTTTCTATACATATTTCCACAATCATCATGCTGAACAAGAAAAATCTGATCAAAAAGGAAAAAATGAGAAAGAAAACAAAATACAACCAAACAACAACAAAAAGAGAGAAAATGCTATGTTGTGAATCCCATTCAGTTCTCACAGTCTTCTCTCTGGGTGTAGTTGGCTCTGTTCATTACTGAAAAATTGGATCTGGTTTGAATCATCTCATTGTTGAAAAGAGTAACATTCATCAGAAATGATCATCATATAATCTTCTTGTTGCCATGTATAACGATCTCCTGGATCTACTAACTTTATTTAGCATCAGTTCATGTAAATCCCACTAGGTCTTTCTGCAATCATCCTGCTTGTTGTTTCTTTTTTCTCAATTTTTATTTTTTCTTTATTAAAGCTTTTTTTTAATTTTCAGAGCATATGCATGGGTAATTTTTCCAACATTGACCCTTGCATAATCTTTTGTTGCAAATTTTATCCTTCCTTCTCCTACCCTCTTCCCCATCTAGCAGATAATCAAATCCATGTTAAATATGTGTATACATATTTATACAGTTATCTGGATGTGCAAGAAAAATCACATCATAGAAGAAAGAAAAAAAACTAAGAAAAAATGCAAGCAAATAACAACAGAGAGAGTGAGAATGCTGTGTTGTGTTCCACTCTCTGTTCCCATGGTTCTTTCTTGGTATAGAGGATTCTTTTCAATACTGCACAAGTAGAACTGGTTTGAATCATCTCAGTGTTGAAGAGAGTCACATTCATCAGAAATGATCCATGGATGTCCATCAATTGGAGAATGGCTGAATAAATTGTGGTATATGAATATTATGGATTATTACTGTTCTGTAAGAAATGACCAACAGGATGATTTCAGAAAGGCCTGGAGAGACTTACACGAACTGATGCTGAGTGAAATGAGCAGGACCAGGAGATAATTATATACTTCAACAACAATACTATATGATGACCAGTTCTGATGGACCTGGCCATCCTCAGCAACGAGATCAACCAAATCATTTCCAATGGAGCAGTAATGAATTGAACCAGCTACACCCAGTGAAAGAACTCTGGTAGATGACTATGAAGCATTACATAGAATTCCCAATCCCTATATTTATGCCCACCTGCATTTTTGATTTCCTTCACAAGCTAATTGTACAATATTTCAGAGTCTGATTCTTTTTATACAGCAAAATAATGTTTTGGTCATGTATATTTATTATGTATCTAATTTATATTTTAATGTATTTAACGTCTACTGGTCATCCTGCCATCTAGGGGAGGGGGTGGGGAGTAAGAGGTGAAAAATTGGAACAAGAGGTTTGGCAGTTGTTAACGCTGTAAAGTTATCCATGCATATAACCTGTAAATAAAAGGCTATTAAATAAATAAATAAATGAATGAATGAATGAATGAATAAAAATATATAAATAAATTTAAAAAAATGATCATCATACAGTCTTGCTGTTGCCATGTATAATGATCTCCTTATTCTGCTCATTTCACTTTGCACATTGTACTTCTTGCCACTCTTTGTATTTGCAAGAAACTGGAAACTGAATGGATGCCCATCAAATGGAGAATGGCGAATAAATTATGATATATGAATCCTATCGAATACTATTGTTTTACAAGAAATGACCAGCAAGATGATTTTGAGAATATTGGAGAGACCTACATGAACTGATGCTAAGTGAAATGAGATGAAACAAGATATCATTATACACAGCAAAAACAAGACCATATGTCTATCCATTCTGATGTACCTGGCTCTCTTCAACATTGAGATTATTTAAACCAGTTGCACTTGTTCATTGATGAAGAGAGTTATCTACACCGAGAAAGAGAACCATGGGAATAGATTATAGAATACAACATATCATTCTCTCTTTGTTGTTATTTGCTTGCATTTTGCTTTCTTTCTCAGTTTCTCTTTTTCTTCCTTCTTTATCTGATTTTACTTGTGCAGCAAGATAACTGTATAAATTTGCATACATATATTGATTTAACATGTATTTCAACATATTTAATGTGTATTGGACTACCTGTCAGTTAGGTGAGAGAGTAGAGGGAAGGAGGGGGAAATTTGGAACAAAAGGTTTTGCAAGGGTCAATATTGGAAAAATTACCCATGTATATACTTTGTACATAAAAAGCTTTAATGAAAAAAAAAGAACACAGTTAACTGGTAAAGATACAAACTCAGCAAAACAGACTCTTTCTTGTGAATTATATTGAAACTTGGACTACATTCAGCACTTTAAGGAGAAAAAGACACCTCTATTTTGCAATTAATGGAAAAGCACATAAACACTACCAAGTTAAAATGAGAAAAACACTGTCAGTCATAGCACATTTGAAATTATCTTCCAGCATGATAATATTTCTGTTCTTGGACTCTTTCGCTGGCTACCACATTATAAATATTCTTTGTCAATCTTCCATTACTCCTTGAAACACAGGAAAACAACTTTATTTCAGTGTTTTCCATTACAAAATCTTTAAATCTGATCTTTCAAATAACGTGGTAAAAGAGAAATTCAAATCACTAACCAAGATTGAATACAGACTCCACATTCAGTTTTTTTTATTTTATTTCCATTTCCAAGCTGTTGACTCTCTCTTGAAAACCTCTTATTTTTTCTCATTTTTCTCTACTTCTCTTATTTGCTTTTTAATTTATTTTTCCTTTGATTTATTTATTTTTATTAATAAAACCTTTTGTTTTCAAAACACATGCCTGTATAATTTGACAACATTGACTCTTAAAAAGCCTTGTGTTTCAGATTTTTCTCCTCCTTCTCTCAAACCTCCCCTTGATGGAAAGAAAACAAATACAAGTTAAACATGGTTAAAATATATATTAAATCCAATTTATATAAACATATTTATACAATTCTCTTTCTGCAAAACAAATATCTATAATATTCAGGCTGGCTTTCTGGAGGACCTCAGACCAGCCTGAGTTCTTGCTCTTAGTGGAGAGGTTATGCAGGCAGGACAGCCACCACAAGTGTGGTCAAAGATGGATTATCTCATTTCCAGTCCTTCTCAACCCTTAAATTTCTAGGTATGATTACTTCATTACAGCACACGATGTATGTGTGAACTAGATAACTATTACATCACCATGCAAAGAACTATATATATATATATATATATATATATATATATATATATACTAAAGAAGCATCATCTCATCAATTCCACTGAGTTAACACCTTGTTGTAAGTAACCTTGTTTCAAGTATGCTTCTCCAAAGTTCAGGCCCTCTACAAATATCAAATAAAAAAAGAAAGTAAATGAATAAGGAAACAAAATGAAAAAGACAAAAAACAAAAAGAGTGGGAATGTTATAATGTGATTGAAATTCAGTTCCCACAGTTCTCTCTTTGGGTGTAGGTGGCTCTCTTCATCATAGGATCATTGCAACTGGCATCAATCCTCTCACTGTTGGAAAAAGACATATTCATCAGAATCAATCATTATATAATATTGATGTTACTGTGTACAATGATCTCCCGATTCTGCTCATTTCATTTAGTATCAGTACATGTAAGTCTCTCCAAACCTTTCTAAAATCAACCTCCTAATCATTTCTTATAGAAAAACAATATTTCATAACATGAATATATCATAACTTATGCAACCATAATCCAACTGATAGGCATTCACTCAATTTCCAGTTTCTTGCCACTATGAATAGGGCTGCCACAAACATTGTTGCACCTGTGTGTCCCTTTCCTTCCTTTAAGGTCGTTTTGGTGTATAGTCCCAATAGAAACACTGCTGGATCAAAGGGTAAGCAAAGTTTGATAATTTTTTGAACATAGCTCCAACTTGCTCTCCAGAATGGCTGGATACATTCACAGTTCCACCAACTCAGTGTCTCCATTTTCCCACATCCTCTCCAACATCTGTCTTTGTCTTTTCCTATCATCTTAGCCAATTTGAAAGATGTGTAATGGTATCTCAGAGTTGTTTTAATTTGTTTGTGTTAATTTGCATTCTTCTGATCAATAGTGATTTAGAGCACCTTTTCATACAGTTTCAATTTATTCATCTGAAAATTGTCTGTTCAGATCCTTTGGCCAGTTATCTATTGCAGAATTGCTTTAATTCTTATAAATTTCAGTAAATTTTTAATGTATTTTAGAAATGAGACCTTTATCATAACCCTGAAATGTAAAAAAAAAAAAAAAAAAAAAAAAAGATTTCTCAATTTGTTGTTTCCCGTCTGATTTTGTCTGCATAGTTTTGTTTATAGAAAAACTTTTTAACTTAATATAATCAAAATTATCTATCTGGTATTCAATTATGAGTTCCTGTTCTTCTTTGATCACAAATTGCTAAATTAGATAACAATTTTCTCTATCAGTTCCACTGACTTAGTACCTTGTAAGAATCCTTTGTTTCGAATTCAGAGTTCTGGCCCATAACATTTTTTGCTTTCTTTTGTTTTAGAACATAAGGTAGCCACTCTCCCTGATTTCTCAAGGAGGTGAGAACTCCCATAAAGGAGGTGATCACGCCTTCCCTGACTCCTCAAAAAAAGGGGTAAAAACACCATAAAAGGAGGTGATCAGGCCTTCCCTGACATCACAGAAATGGAGATATAAACACTAGAGGAAATGGGAGATCAAATCAGATTAGCAGGTTTCTGAAGGGTCTCTCTTTTTTTAGAAGTATTTAATTTTTTTTCATAATTATAACTTTTTATTGACAGAACCCATGCCTGAGTAATTTGTTTACAACATTATCCCTTGCACTCACTTCTGTTCCAACGTTTCCCCTCCCTCTCTCCCCCTATATATGTTAAATGTCACAGTAAATCCTAGATACAATATATGTGTAGAGAACCAAACAGTTCTCTTGTTGCACAGGAAGGATTGGATGCAAAAGGTAAAAATAATCTGAGAAGAAAAACAAAAATGCAAACAGTTTACATTCATTTCCCAGTGTTCTTTCTTTGGGTGTAGCTACTTCTGTCCATCATTGATCGATTGAAACTGAGTTAGATTTCTTGATTGAAGAAATCCACTTCCATCGGAATACATCGTCATACAGTATCATTGTTAATGTATATAATAATCTCTAGGTTCTGCTCATTTCACTTAGCATCAGTTCATGTAAGTCTCTCCAAGCCTCTCTGTATTCATCCTGCTGGTCATTTCTTACAGAACAATAATATTCCATAACATTCATATACCACAATTTACCCAAACATTCTCCAATTGATGGGCATCCATTCATTTTCCAGTTTCTAGCCACTACAAAGAGGCCTGCCACAAACATTTTGGCAAATACAGGTCCCTTTCCCTTCTTTAGTATCTCCTTGGGGTATACGCCCAGTAGTAGCACTGTTGGATTAAAGGGTATGCACAGTTTGATAACTTTTTGAGCATAGTTCCAAATTGCTCTCCAGAATGGCTAGTTGTATTCACAATTCCACCAACAATGCATCAGTGTCCCAGTTTTCCCACATCCCCTCCAACATTCCGCATTATCTTTCCCTGTTATTCTAGCCAGTCTGACAGGTGTGTAGTGGTATATCAGAGTAGTCTTAATTTGCTTTCTCTGATTAATAATGACTTGGAGCATCTTTACTATGGAACTTACCATGAAACTATTTCTAGTTTCAATTTCTTCATCTGAGAATTGTCTGTTCATATCCTTTCACCATTTATCAATTGGAGAATGGCTTGATTTCTTATAAATTAGAGTCAATTCTCTATACATTTTGGAAATGAGACCTTTATCAGAACCTTTAACTGTAAAAATGTTTTCCCCATTTATTGCTTCCCTTCTAATTTTGTCTACATTAGTTTTGTTTGTATAGAAACTTTTCAATTTGATATAATCAACACTTTCTATTTTGTAATCAGTAATGATCTCTAATTCATTTTTGGTCATAAATTCCTTCCTCTTCCACAGTTCTAAGAGGTAAACTATGCTATGCTCTTCCAATTTATTTATAATCTCATTCTTTATTCCTATGTCATGAACCCAATTTGACCTTATCTTGGTGTACAGTATTAAGTGTGGGTCAATGTCTAGTTTCTGCCATACTAATTTCCAATTTTCCTAGTAATTTTTGTCAAATACTGAATTCTTATCCCAAAAAATGGGGTGGGATCTCACTTTGAAACAGTTATACATAAATCCATCAACATGTGAAGTATTTCACATAATTACATAAATTACATAAGCACATAGTAACACAGGCTAGTAGTGATGTAACAAATAACATGAATCAAAATGAGGAATTATACATGTTTATAAGTCTTAGAAGTAATCCAAAAGGAATCTATTGTCCATTACTACATGTGCCAGGAATCCAATAATTCCTGCAAGTTTTGATGTCCTGCAATAATCTTATTATATGTTAGGGAGTCCAATGATTTCCGATGAGTTTGAAGTTCTGTAACAGTCTTATTATCAGCCATGCTCTTTCAGTGTTTTATGTTTCTTAGGTCTTCTCCTTTGTTCCGAGGTTTTTCTCTTTTTCTCTCTCTCTCCAGGTGCTCATTGGTACCCATCAGGTTCCTCCTCCACCTGTAGAAATACAAGCAAACCCTTTCTCCCAAGCAATTAACCTATCTAATACCTTCTATTTACCATTTTCTGGATTTCTCCACATCATCTGGCAATTATATTGAAGCTGCTTGCACTGGACACTGCTATTTTATTGGGTTAAAAAGCCTATATTTTCTACAGTTGTAATCCCTTTCTGCCATCTGATTGCTTTTTGCCTGACTGATCATATCAGAATCCTGAGGCTTTCTGGGTGTAACCTTGGCTGCCATAATGCTCCACCTGGGGCCCTGAAGCAAGGCCCACCTCTCATTTCCCTGGGTAAATCTATATTCTGAGGCTCAGTGGAAAACTTGGTTGCATTTTGGACATAGGGTTTTAGGTCTTATTCTCTCACCCTGCTTTCTCTCTTCATCTCTATACCTACATTCAGTTTTCAGATGTCCAATTTTTCCACACTGAAAGCATTGACAAGTTTCTCTAGAAGTTGCTTGCCAAGAGAGACCCTGTCTTTCCATGTTCATCATAGTCTGGGTATAATAATCATTTGTGCCCACTGTGGCACAACGTCTTATGATTTCCGCTAAAGAAGCATCTTTGTATAGTCCCCATGTAATTCTTCTGCAAACTGTATTAGCATTTTCCTTAGCCAGTTGTCTTATCATAATTCTTGTAACTGCATTTTCTCCAGTGGTTCTTGTGACAACTATTTGCAAACATCCTACAAAATCAGTAAAAGGTTCATTGTGACCTTGCTCTATTTTTGTGAAGGCTTCCCCTTCATTTTTCCTGGGAGGGTGCCCCAGGCTTTTATAGCAACAGTAGCAATTTGCTCCTATGCTTCTATGGGGTAATTAGTCTCTGCTGAATTGTCTGCATACTGACTTTCACCTGCTAATTGGTCAAAGGTGACTTGTATATTAACTCAAGTTTGCTTATTTTACTGGGCTTGAATCCTACATAATTCACTATATTCAGAAAACCACAACAAGTTTTGTCTAGGTTCTAAACATGTCCTTGCTATAGATTTCCAATCACCAGGGGTTAAAATTTCATAAGCCAAATTATCTAGTAACATCTTAACATAAGATGATGTAGCCCCATAAAGAGTGCAACCCTTTTTCAAATTCTTATTTTTTCCCAGATCAAAAGGAGTGTATCTTCCCCATTGTTGACCTGAAGAGTCAAGCTCCTCAATCACAGGGTATGCATTTCTTAAATCAGATATATCCCTTCTCTTTTTTAGCGTTAATCAGTGCCTTTTGTATCTTGTCATAGGCTGCTTCATAGGTGGTGCTGATTGTGTTACTGCCTCTCCCCCTGCTCTTCCTCTCTCCAACCATGGAGAATTAATTGAGGGAAGTAGGTCAGGATATTGAGAATGCCCTATTTTATCCTGCTGTGAAGTACCACACTCAGAATTGTACTTAACTCCATTCTTATCTGATTCTTCATCCTTTTCACCTATTTTATCTGGATCCTCCCCTCCTGAACTTTCTTCTTTTTTCTTATTCCAATACTAATCTAATATTCTAATTAATCTAATTAATATTCTAATAATTATATAAGTATATAATTTCTTAAAGCCAGATTTATTAAATTATATGTTGAAATTGAGTCAGCTCCATTATCACTGTAGTATTGATATAGTTGCTCTCCTACTAATTTTTACTCATCTTGATTCAATTCTTTTTCCTTAGAGAACCAACGAGATATGTGCTGTACTGTTTCTAAAAGTTCAATGATCTGCTCCCAAGTTACAATTAGACCTTGATTTTTATCAGTCTGACCAAGCTTTTGACACATTTTCCTTTTGGATGGAGAAATCTCTTTTCTAAACATTTGTCTCATTTTAGCTGGAATACTACTTTAACCCTTTACAAAGTTTCCTTCATGTACTCACCCTAAATTCTGGGTATTGAGACTTTTCCAATAAATCAGGATTGGAGGCTTTTCTCATGAAATGAGGATCATGTCAGCCCCACATTGGGTGCCAAAAATGTAATATTCTCTCTAAAATGTAATGTTCTCTGTTGAGGTTTTCTTGGGATCTCTGGAAGCACCCTTTGTTTTGGTTCAGTAATCACCCCAAGTGCAGCCAGGTATGAAAGTCCAAATCTTTTATGGTCTCTTTCAAAATCTTGTCTCCTTTCCTGGGCCCAGTTAGCTTGCTTATACTCCAGATCCTTTATTATCTTCTTCCTGGGGCTGGGCAGCTTTCTGGAGAGCCTTTCAGTTTGGACTTGATCTTAGTGGGGGAAGTGCAGGAGTCCAGGCCAGACACCAGGAAGATAGAATATCAAATTGAGTTTCTCCCCTTGTTTCTGAGAGCTTAAGCTCCTGCCCCAAGTCTTTTGCCTTCTCTCCGAATGTCTCTTCTGGCTAAGGCTTCTAGCTTATATGGTCTACACTGAGTATACACCAATCATTATATCATTAGGAAACCATTATTTGCTGTAGGATTAAATCAATGCTAAACTAGATTTAACCATCATCTTCTCAATTTCACTTAATACCTTGTTTCAAGTTCTGGCCCATAATATCTCTTTGTAGGATTAAATCTATCAAACTGAACTATGTTAAATTAGATAACTATTGTATCTATCAATTCCAATGATGTACTACCTTATAAGAATCCTTCGTTTCAAGTTCAGAGTTCTGGCCCATAACAACAAATTCCTTCTTCACAGATCTGAGAGGTAAAATATTCTATTTTCTTCTAAATTTCTAATAATTCCACTCCTTATGTCTAAATCATGAACCTATTTAGATCTTAGTTTTGGATGTGTTGTTTGGGGTGGGTCAATCCCTAATTTCTCCATACTAATTTCCAATTTTCCCAGCAGTTTTTGTCAAATGGTGAGCTCTTATCCCAAAAGTGGGGGTCTTTAGGTTTGTCAAACACTAGGTTACTACAATTCTTGGCTATTTTGTCCAGTGATCTTAACTTATCCCACTACTCCATTTGTTAGTCAGTACCAAATGGTTTTCTTGACCACTGCTTTATGATATATTTTTAGGTGTGGCAAAGTTAGGACACCTTAATTAATATTTTTTTCTTTAATTGCCATGAAATTCTTGACCTTTTGTTCTTCCAAATGAACTTTATTACTGGTTTTTTAGGTCTGTAAAATAATTTCTTGGGAGTTTGACTGGTATGGCACTTAATAAGTAGATTATTTTAGGTAGCATTGTCATTTTTAATATATTTTTTTGGCCTACCCATGAGCACTTGATATGTTTCCATCTGATTAGATCTGACTTTATTTGTGTGGGAAATGTTTTCTAGTTGTGTTCATATATTTCCTTACTTTCCCTTGACAGATAGATTCCCATATATTTTATATTATGAATGGTTATTTTGAATGAAATTTATTTTTGTAACTCTTGCTGCTTGACTTTATTGGTAATATATAAAAACACTAAAGATTTATGTGGATTTATATTGTGTTCTACAAGTTTGTTAAAGTTGTGTTTTGTTTTCAGTAGTTTTTTAGTAGATTCTCTAGGGCTCTTTAAGTATACCATCATATCATCTACAAAGAGTGATAATTTGGTTTCCTCATGATCTATTCTAATTCCTTTTGATGCAATTAGTGGCAGTCTAGAGAGTTGTTGGAACCCCCTCTGGTTCAACACAGGTCCAATGTGAAAAGAATTCACGAAACCAAAAAGTTTGAATGGTAAAAGGAATTTTATTGTGTTGGCACTGAGAAGCCAACTTTTCTAGGAAGACAGACTTCTTAGTGATAAGGTCCTGGCAGAGAAATAACAAAAGGTTATCACTGAGAAGAAGGTCTCTTTACATCAGGCAGGAGTCCTGGTAGGCAGCTGTACCAAGAAGAGAGGTCCCTTGGCAAAGTATAATACTTCAGACTTCTGCAAAGTAAAACTGTCTTTATAGGAAATCTGAGACTGGGGTTTCAATTGAATGAGATTCCTTGAATGTTGTCACTGCCCAAAGGCCTAGATCTCCAGTTGAATGAAACCACTTAAGTTATATCTGGTTCAGATTTCTAGCTGAATGACACCAGTTAAGTTCCAGCTAAATAGGAAGTCATCCTGGGCTAATCTTAATGAAACCACTTAACTGCCCTTAAGGGTGGGTCTCTGTTAGAGAAGAGTTTCAGAAGTCACCCCAAAAGTCAAGAAGGACAGTTTCAGGGCTCAATCTATCATTTTAATCTCTTTTTCTTCTCTTATTACCAAACTAACATTTCTAATTCAATATTGAGTAGTAATGGTGATCCTGGCCAGCCTTGTTTCACTCCTGATTTTATTGGGAATGATTCTAATTGGTCCCTATTATGCACATCCAATTTTGAAAAGAAATTTAGAAGATTTAACAATTCCATGTAGATGGACATCTAGGTGGTGCATAGAGCACCAGCCCTGAAGTCAGGAAAATCTGAATTCAAATCTGGTCTCAGACACTTAACATTTCCTTGCTGTGTGACCCTGGCCAAATCACTTAACTCCTATTGCCTACACACACACACACACACATACACACACACACACACACACACACACACAAATTCCATGTAGAAAGTGAAGCCAAGAGGATAGAGAATCTCAGCTCACTTCCTCTAATTTTCCTCCAACCAAATCTAAAATTAGCCTTAAATTGAATACTAACGTGGCAGAAGTAACAAAAATTTGATTAAATAATGCTCTAGGCAAGACAACTTACAAGATGAGCAGGAAAGTTCTACTTTACTGGGAAGCAAGTAAGATCTAAAATTCAGTACAGATCATCTGTAGAAGACTTTGGATGCAGTTGAATTGATCCTGGAAGAAGCTTCAAGAGTGCTTAATCCATTCATGGTAGGGGAAATCAGAGATTAATGGAAATGCTTTGCTGGTATTGAGTTGAGATTTGTTTTGTTGCCTACATCCAGTTCTATGTCAGAGTACCAAGGCCAAAAGGAATTATAGCAATTATGGTTGCTTATTCTAGGTTTTAGCTTAATCAGTTATAAAATAATGGATTGGAAGAGTTGACAAAAGCAAATAAATCAAAGTAGAAAGTCCTACAGAGAAAAGCATAACATTTTCAATCAAGATAGATTATTATTCTAAATCAATCATGTACTCATTGATTCATTAACTATTTGATCAATATTGATTATCGCTTAGGGTTTTCTGTGTATGTTTTTGGTAGTAGGTACACAGAAAGCTTTGGAGGAGGGGTTTTGTTTTTTATTTTAAGGTGGAGAAGCATAATTAAAAAAAACAAAGAACTATTTCTGCAAATAGCAGAAGGCAAAGCATGAAATTTTGGACAATGTTCTCTCTAACTCTTTAGCAGATAGCACCTTTAACAATGCACTGTTTACAACACACACAGACACACACACACACAAAAAAAAAAACACACTTAAAACAGAGAGATTCATTTAGAATGAAAACATGTGACTAGAGTAGGAAATTATTATGTTTCCATTAAAGAAATAAAAAAAAAATCAGGTAACAAAGTAAAAAAAAAAAAAGGATAATAATTATGCTTTTAGACAAAGTAAAAGCAAAGAAAAGAGATAAGTAGGGAAACTACATTTTACTAAGAAGTACAATAAACACAAGGAAATCAATAACACAGCATTCCATTTTTTAAAGAAAAAATGTAAATGAGTTATAGGAGGAAATAGAGAATAAGCTGATATTAGGCAGGCTTCTCAATATATTGTATGCAGAACTGGAGAAATCTAACCATAAAATAAATAGCAAAGAAGTTAAGGTGATGAATAGTGGCTTTTCTTCTCTTTTTAGCCATCCTATAGCTTCATATGTGAAAGACGCAATAATTTTATTTTTGAATGTTTAAATTGTTTAATATTTTAATGATACATACATATCATAAACAAATATGTGTGCATCTATCAATAAATCAATTAAGCTAGTTAACTAGCTACCTATCAATGTCATATATTTACTAGAGGCAGGGACTGATTATTATCTTAGCCTTCTGTGTACCCTACCTAAAACATACACAGAAAAGCTTCAGTGCTAATCAATTTTGGACAAAATGAGAATGATTCAATGATTAGGTGAATGATTTAGGATAATATCTACCTTGGAGATGCTTTTTCTCCTTAGGACTTCCTACTTTGATTTATTTGTGTTTGTCAACTCTTCTAATCCATTATTTTACACATGAGTAAGCTAAAACCTGGAATAAGGAAAGTACAAGTCTATTTTTTTTATTTCTTCAAATATTTAACAAATCTAAGTGAGAAAGCAAAACAAGTGAAAGAAAGTTATAACCAGACTTTTTAAATCTTATTTTCTAATATTTTTTCCTGATTCTCTTCTCTTTTTTATTTCACACAAACCAAAAAAAATTAAAATAAACATAGATTTTATTTCATTATAATTAAATATCAACAGGAAATATTCTCTCAATGAGCACTGAGTGTGAATATTTCTCTGTACGTGTTTGGGAATAGACTACTATAAGAGTAAGGCCACTATCCTGTATTTTTAGGAAGAATAAATCTATAAGAAGTATAAGAATCAATAATTGTATTTCAAATTATTTTATTGAGCCAAATTACATAAAAGAGTGAAAGTTTCATTGAATTAGAAGGAAGAAAAAATGATGTCAAAAAAGGCAGAAGTTTACAGCTTTATAACATCCTTAATTCTTACCATAAATATGTTTGAACAATCTCAAAATAATTCACATTTAGTACCTTGATGGATAAATTAAGGAAATTTGACAACTGATTTTTAGAACAAAAATGTAATAATCTATTATACACTGTGTGTGTTTCCCTTTTGATGGAAGATAAAAACCAGAAAAAATGCAAAATTGGACCAAATGGGTGCCTGCGCGCACGCACACACACACACACACACACTCACACAGAGGTTATGTCTATTGAAAAATATAAAAGAAAAAAAAAGCACCTTAATTACAATGAATATGTGAAGCAAAATTGATTTGAATCAGCAAGTAGAGGAGATATAACTATAGAATTGTTTCACTTTCTTCCTTTAGTTCTTCCAATTAAGTAAACTAATGTTTAAACTAGATTTCAAAGTTTAAATTACCTTCTTAGTCAAAGAGCTAACCATATTTATAGTGTCCCAGTTTTTACAAAGAGAAAATGTTCTGAGTGTAGAAATGAAGAAAAAAGTGGGAGAGAAAAGAAGAGAACATAATGCTGCATTGAATATCCTAAGGAAAAATTTCCTTTGAAAACATAAACATGAATTTGATTAATAATAATTATTAATTATTTATATATCTTCTTAAACTTGCTCTTTTTTAATCATGATTTATAATTTTTTTGTTTTAATGCATACTACTTTATGAATTACGTTTTAAAAGAAAAATCAGAGCAAAAGGGAAAAGCTATAAGAGAGAAAAAAATAGAACAAAGAAGTAAAGATAGCATGTGTTGATTTACATTCAATCTCCATAGTTCTTTTTCTTGATGCAGATGGCATTTTCTGTCAAAATTTATTGGGATTGCTTTGGATCACTGAACCACAGAGAAGAACCAAGTCTTTCATATTTGATCATGATACATTGTTATGGGCCAGAACTTGAAACAAGATGCTAAGTCCCCGGAGTTAATAGAAACAATGCTTATGTACTTGGTTCACACCTTTGCAGATCACACCTTAGGGAGAGTTCACACATTAGCTCACACATTAGAGTTTACACCTCTCACACCTTTAGAGTTCATGCCTTTAAGAGATTATATATAAGGAACTTCCACAAGCCAACTAGGAACTTTGGTAGATTCACAAATCAGTATTCAGTGGAGGAGATTAACAAGTTAAAGCTCCCACAAACCCACTCTTTCGGAGGAGGAGTCAGATCCATTTGACATTCCATCATTGTGCTGGCTGGAGGTTTTGGATTCAGAGAGAGCTGAAGGCTAAAGCTAGCAGAGGCAAAGAACTAGCAACAAGAGCTCTCAGAACCAAGGAAAGCTAACTGTACTATTTTGGAAGAGAAAATAAAGGATTGGACTTTAACAGCTGGCTGCATTTGAGGTGATTATTACACTGAATTGAAACTAAGGCTTCCTCCAGAAGCTCCCTAAGAAATCTGCTCCCAGAGAACAATCATATTTTAGAGAACATTACAATACATTTTTGCTGTTATTGTACAATGTATAATGTACAATGGATTCCTAGTTCTGCTTTTTTTTTTTTTTTTTTTTTTTTTTTTCGCTCAGCTTCAGGCTTTTCTAAAATCAGTTTGTTCATCATTTTTATAAAACAATAACAATGCATTTTCTTTATATACCACATCTTATTCAGCCATTCTCCATTCCTCAATTTATGGTCATCCACTCCTTTCCCTATTCTATGTTACTATAAAAAGAGCTGCTACAAACATTTTTGCATATGTTGGTCCTTTTCTCTCTTTGATGATTTTCTTAGGATACAGACCCAGTCAAAAGGTAAGCTCACTTTTATAACCCTTTGGACATAGTTTCAGATTTCTCTCTTGAAGGCTTGGATCATTTCACAATTCTACCAAAAATTCTCCCTTCTCCAAAAAATTTAAAAATATAATATCCCTTGCTCTCTTAATCTGTATATGAGATCATTTTATGCCTAAATCATGTACCTATTTTGACCTTATTTTGGTATGAGGCATGAGATATAGGTCTATGCCAAGTTTCTTACTTTATTTTCTACTCAATTTTGTCAAATACTGAGTTTTTATGTCAGAAACTGGAGTTTGGGTGTTTTTTAAATAGTAGTTTATTATAGGCCTTAATTATTTCATATATATTATATATATTTCACTGATCCACCATTCTATTTCTTAGCCAGCAACAAATGGTTTTGATAATAGTTACTTTATGATATAATTTTAGTTTTGGTAACAAGCCACCATCTTTTTTTTTTCCTTTTTTCCATTAATACTCATGACCATTTGTTCCTCCAGATTGATTTTATTATACTTTTCTTCTAGTACTATAAAATATTGTTTTGGCTGTTTGATTAGTATGGCACTGAACAAGTAAATCAATTTAGACATAGTTGTCATTTTTATAATTTATTATATCATTTTTATATAAGGTATACATATTATTGTATTATATATTATCTATAATTAATACAGAATGTTATTATATATATATATATATATATATATATATATATATATATTATTATTACATAGATTGGTCTCCCCATGAGAAAATGATATTTTCCTATTATTTACATCTCACTTTATTTGTGAGAGAAGGGTTTTGTAATTGTGTTCCTATAGTTCTTGGGTTATCTTGGCAGATAGTAACCCAAATATTTAATTTTGTCTATAGTTATTTTAAAAGGACTTTATTTTTCTATCTCTTGCTAATGGGCTTTGTCAGTAATGTATAGAAATACTGATGACTTGTGTAGATTTATTTTAAAAGCTGAAACTTTGCTAAAGCTGTTAATTGTCCTGGATAGATTTTTGGATGACTTTCCAGGATTCACAAAATATATCATTACATCAGAGACAAAGAGTGGTAGTTTTATTTCCTTGCAACCTATTCTAATCATTTTTTTCCCTTTTCTTATTGCTAAAGCCAACATTTTTACTAGTATTGAATATCACTGATGATAGTAAACATTCTAGTTTTACCACTGATCTTACTGGGTATGTGTGAGCTTCACTCTATTACAAGTAATGCTTGATTTTGGGTTTAGATAGATATTTCTTATTATTGAAGGAAAACTCCCTTTATTCATATGTTCTCTAGTGTCTTAATAAGAATGGAGGCTTCATTTTGTAAAAACCTTTTTCTGCACCTATTGAAATTATGATTTTTGTTGGTTTTGTTATTGATATATTTAACTATAGTAATTGTTTTCTTGATATTGATTCAGCCTTGCATTCCTGATATAAACCCCACTCATTCAAATAGTATCATCTTGTTGAAAAATAACTGTGATATTTTTGTAATTTTTATTTAAAATTTTTGCATCAATATTCATTAGGGAGAGTGATCTGTAATATTCTTTCTCTGTTTTGGCTCTTCCTTGTTTTAGGTGTCAGTATCATATTTGTGTCATTGAAAGAATTTGACAAGACCCCTTCTTAACCTATTTTTCCAAATATTTTACATAGTATTGGAATTATTTGTTTTTCAAAAGTTCAGTAGAATTCACTTCTGAATCCAACTCACCCTTGAGGTTTTTTCTTAGGGAATTCATTAGTGACTTGTTAAATTTATTTTTCTAAAATGGGACTAATCCTGCACACTTCTCATTTTGGCTAAGATGACAAGTAATGGTAATAATGACTATTGGAGGGGATGTGGGAAAAGTAGGACACTAATACATTGTTGGTGGAGTTGTGCCCTGATCCAACCATTCTAGGAAGGAATATGGAACTAAATCCCAAAAGGACTATCAAATTATGCATACCCTTCGTTTCAACAGTGTTTCCACTGGGTCTGTGTACCAAAGAAGGGAAAGGACTTCCATGTGCAAAAATGTTTTAGCAGCCTTTCTTTTAGTGGTAAAAAAATTAGAAAGAAATGGAACAGACATCCCTCATTTAACAAATGGCTGAATAGATTATGGTATATGATTGTCATAGAATACTATTGTTTTAGGAGAATCTTTCACAGTATGATTTCAGAACGGCCTATGTGAGGTGATTGCTAAATGAAATGAGTAGTACCAAAGAAACACTGTACACAGCAACAACAACCAAAAAAAAATGTGTGTGTATATATATATATATATATATGATGAACAATTCTAATAGATGTGGCTCTTTTCAACAGTAAGATGACTGAGGCCAACTCCAATGGTGTTGTCTTGGAGACAGCAATCTGAACCTAGAGGGAGGTCTGTGGGATCAAGTGTAGAACACAAAAATAATATTTTTGTTGTTTGCTTGCACTGTGTTTTATTTCTCATTATTTCCCCTTTTATCTATTTTTTCTTGTTCAACATGAAAATTGTGGAAACGTGCATAGAAGAATTGCAAATGTTTAACATATATCAGATTGCTTTCTGTCTGGGGGGGTGGGGCAAAGGGAGGGAAAAATTGGAACACAAGGTTTTACAATGGTGAATGTTGAAAACTATCTATGTATATGTTTTGAAAATGAAAAAAGCTTTATTAAAAGTAAATATAATAGGATGAATTAATTACTTTATTTCCTCTTCTTTTAATGTGTGTAATTTGTATTTTTTTAAAAAATATTCATCCATTTTAATTAGATTGTCAGACTTGCTGGCAAAGAAATGGGCAAAGTAACTCCTAATTGTTGCTTTAATTACTTTTTCATTGGTGGTATATTCAACCTTTTTGTTTTTGAAACTGGTAACATGGCTTTTTTCTTTCCTTTCTCTAATCAAATTAAAAAAATGTTTATCTATTTTTTTTTCATAAAACATCTCTTAGTCTTATTACTTAGTTTCAATTTTAGTAATCTCTTTGGAATTGAGAATTGCTAATGTGGCATTATTTTTTTTTTTTATTTGTCCCTTTTCCAGATTTTTTAGTTGTATGTCCAATTCATTGCTTTCCTCTTTCTCTCTTTTATTCAAGTAGATATTTAGAGATATAAAATTCCCCCTAAATACTGTATTTGCTGCATCCAATGTGTTTGGTATGTTTCCACATTATTGTCAATCTCTTGGTTGAAATTATAAATTGTTTCTGGGATTTGTTTTTGATTGTCATTATTTAGAATTAAATTATTTAATATCCACTTTGTTTTAGTCTATCTTTCCCTCCCCTATATTGAATATAATATTTATTGCATTGTGATCTGAAAAGGAAGTGTTTGCTATTTTTGCTTTCTCCATTTGATATTGAGGTTCTGCTTTATGTGTCATCCCACTCATATTCAGTTATGATTACCAGGTTTGTATTTCCCTCCATTCTATTTTCTCCTCTATACATACTTTTGTTCTTCCTTTCCACTTTGTCCTTAATCATGTTTTATTTTTATCACACCCCACCCACTGCTTTATGTCCTATCAACCCTTTCCCTCTCTTAGTTATATTTTTTAACCCATCCCACCCACTACCTCATCTTTTATTACTCCTATCACTTCTCCTACTTTTTGCCCCCAATTGTAATGGGCTAAAACTCTTGAAGCTCTCCTTGCACTGAGGTCCCAAGCACTTGAGGCTGGTTAGCAATTGGACAATATTCTATTAATATATGCTTCAAAAAAGAATGGCCCCACCTACTCTCTATGCAAATTGGGTGTGTTGTATAGGAGATTGCAGGATTTGGTGGGTAAAGTGAGAGAGGCAGATGCACTGCTGGCCGGTTCATGTTGTGATTGCTCTCACTTCATATTGCCAATTTCCTTCACCTCTGCAAAGAATAAAGATGAGGGATTTTCCCTTTTTCTGATTCCAGCTGATTTTAATATACTCTGGGTGCTAAATGCGGTCATCACATCCAGTATTTCTGCCTTCACTTTTATTCTTCCCCTCTCTATTCTGCCCTCTTTTTCTTCCTACATCTTTAGAGGATTAAATACATTTTTATACCCAACTGAATGATTAAGTTATTCCCTCTTAAACTCAAAACTGATGAGATCAAATTTCAGAGAATGCTCATCCTCCTCCCTTCTTTCCATCCTTTGTAATAGGTCTTTTGTGCCTTTTCTTGTGATCTAATTTGTCTCATTATAAGTTCCCTTATTCCTTCTTCCAGTACAGAATTCTGTACCACCCCTTAATGACTTTTTTTTTTGTATGTTATCATATCACAAGAGATTTACAACTGCAACTTTCATCCATGTGTCATATTTCTCTGTCTTCCACAGGAACAGTCACAGTTCTCAAGAATTACAAATATCATTGTTCTATCTAGGGATGTAAATTAGATAACATTTAAATTATATAGATAGATAGATAGAGATAGAGAGACAGAGAGATAAATAGATAGATTCTTTTGTTTATTTTTCTAAGCTTCACTTTAGTCCTGATTTAGTAGATTAAATTTTCTGTTTAGTTCTGCTTGTATCAATAGAAATGATTGAAAGTCTCTTACTTCATTAAAGATCCATCTCATCACTTTCCACCAAAAAAAGAGGAAATTAGAGCAATAATTAGGAGGTATTTTACTTCATTATATATGAATAAATTTGATAATCTAAAGGAAATAGAGGAATATATATATATATATATATATATATATATATATATATATATATTGCCCTGGTTAACAAAAGAAGAGATAAATTATTTAAATAGCCCAATTTTAGAGAAAAGAAATAGAACAAGCTAATAATCAACACCCTAAGAAAAAATCTCCAGTGACAGATGAATTTACATGTGAATTCTACCAAATATTCAAAGAAAATTTAAATCCAATATTATATAAATTATTTGAAAAAATATGTTCTACCATAATTCCTTTTATGATGCAGATATGGTGCTAATACCATACTAGGTAGGGTAAAAACAGATCAAGAAAATTTTAAACCAATATATTTAATGAATATTGTTGCAAAAATCTTAAAATAAAATATTAGCAATGAGATGGCAGAAAGTCTTCCCCAGGATAATACATCATGAGCAAGTAGGATTTATACCAAGAATGCAGGGCTGGTTCAATATTAAGAAAACTTAGCATAATAAACTATATCAATAAGTAAACTAAAAAAAATCACATGATTATCTTAATTGATGCAGAAAAAAGCATTGGTAAAATCCAATACCCATTCATATCAAAAACACTAGAGAGTATAAGAATAAATGGACTTTTCCTTAAAATGATCAGTAGCATTTATTTAAAACCATCAGCAAGCATTATTTGTAATGGCAATAAACTGGAACCATGTAATGGGGACAAACTAGAATCATTACCAATAAGATCAGGAGTAAAACAAATTTGCCTTCTATCACCATTATTGTTCAATGTTTTATTAGAAATGTTATCTTTTTTTTTTATTTAATAGCCTTTTATTTATAGGTTATATGTATGGGTAACATTACAGCATTGACAATTGCCAAACCTCTTGTTCCAATTTTTCCCCTCTTACCCCCTCCCTCCTCCCCCAGATGGCAGGATGACCAGTAGATGTTAAATATATTAAAATATAAATTAGATACACAATAAATATACATGACCAAACTGTTATTTTGCTGTACAAAAAGGATCAGATTCTGAAATATTGTACAATTAGCTTGTGAAGGAAATCAAAAATGCAGGTGGGCAAAAATATAGGGATTGGGAATTCAATGTAATGGTTTTTTGTCATCTCCCAGAGTTCTTTCGCTGGGCATAGCTGGTTCAGTTCATTACTGCTCCATTGGAAATGATTTGGTTGATCTCATTGCTGAGGATGGTCAGGTAGAACTGATCATCATATAGTATTGTTGTTGAAGTATATAATGATCTCTTGGCTCTGCTCTTTTCACTCAGCATCAGTTCATGTAAGTCTCTTCAGGCCTTTCTGAAATCATCCTGTTGGTCATTTCTTACAGAACAATAATATTGCATAATTTTCATATACCACAATTTATTCAGCTATTCTCCAACTGATGGGCATCTATTCAGTTTCCAGTTAGAAATGTTACCTTTGGCAGTAAGAGAAGAAAAAGAGATTAAAGCAATTAAAGTAAATCATGAGGAAACCAAATTAACACTCTGTGCTGATGAGATGATGATATACTTAGTGAATTCTATACAATCAACTAAAAACTACTAGTTTTTTATCAAAGTTTTTTTTTGTCAAAGCTGCAGGATACAAAATTAATCCATATAAACTATCAGTATTTTTATGTATTAACAACAAAGTCCAGCAACAAGAGATACAAAAAGAAATTCCATTCAAAATGATTGTTGATAGTATAAAATATTTGGAAATCTATCTCCCAAGGGAAAGTCAGGAACTATATGAAAACTATAAAACATTTTCCACACAAATAAATTCAGATCTAATTAATTGGAAAAATATCAAGTGCTCATGGGTAGGCCAAAGAATATAATAAAACTGACAAAACAGATAATAAGAACTCACTATTTGAGAAAAACTTCTAGGAAAATTGGAAACTAGTATGGAAGAAATTAGGTCTTGACCCACATCTAGCACCACATACCAAAATAAGATCTAACTAGGTTCATGATTTAGAGATAAATAGTGATGTTTTAAGCCAATTAGAACATGAGATAGTTTATGCTCATATCTGTGGGAAAGGAAGAAATTTGTGTCCAAAGAAGAAGTAGAACTTATAATTAAACACCAGATAAATAATTTTGATTATATTGAATTAAAAAAAATGTTCACAAACAAAACTAATGCAGATAAGATCAGAAGGGAAATGATAATTTCGGAAGTCATTTGACAGACTTTAAGACAGACAAAGTTGTGGTGGTCTTCTTGCCTCCCCCACAAAAATCAAGACACATTCTGGAGGACCTCCAGAACTCTAGCCAAAGCCCCAGGCAAGGAGACAAGACTTTGAATGAGATATTAAACAATTTGGACTTTAATACCTATCTATTCTTGTGGTGACTACTCTGCTGAAACAAATGCTGGTCTAGAGACTTCCAGAAAACCAACCAGAACACTACAGCTAACAAAATACAACAGCAAGAGATACAAAGAGAAATTCCATTTAAAATAATTGTTAATAGCAAAAAAATTTTGGGAATCTATCTGCCAAGGGAAAGACAGCAACTACATGAGCAAAATTGCAAAACACTTCACACACAAATAAAGTGAGATCTAAACAATTAGAAAACTATCAAGTGCTCTTGAATTGGTTGAATGAATATAATAAAGATGACAATACTACCTAAACTAATCTATTTATTTAGTTCTATGCCAATTAAACTCCCCCAAAAAAACCTATTTTACTCACCCAGAAAAAAATAGCAACAAAATTCATCTGGAAGAACAAAAGGTCAAGAATTTCAAGGGAATTAATGAAAAAAAAAGCAAATGAAGGTGGTCTAGGTGTACCAGATATAAAATTATATTATAAAGTAGAAGTCATCAAAACTGTTTGGTACTGGCTAAGAAATAGAGTAACAGATCAGTGAAATGTCATAGAACAAAATAGTCAATGACTATAACAATCTAGTGTTTGAAAAACCCAAAGAACTCAGCTTTTGGGATAAGAATTCATTATTTGACAAAAACTGCTGAAGAAATTAGAAACTAGTATGGCAGAAATTAGGCATTCACTCACGCCTAATAACATATATGAAGAGAAGGTTGAATGGCCTCTTTGGGTCATAGATATTAAGGATTGTTTCTATTCTATCCCTCTGGATAAGAAAGATATGAAAAGATTTGCCTTTTCAGTACCCAGCGTTAACTTAGCTGAGCCTTATAAAAGATATGAATGGACAGTTTTGCCACAGGGAATGAAAAACAGCCCTACTATGTGTCAAATGTATGTTGCTGCTGCTCCTGCTCCAGTAAGAAAAGCATTCCCAAAAGTTATGCTATTACATTACATGGATGACATTTTGGGATGTGCACCTGAGGAACAAATGTTAGAAGCATGTCTACAAAAGACCATAGAAACACTAAGGAATTACAAATTATACATAGCACCAGAAAAAAATTCAAAGACATGATCCTTTTCAATATTTAGGATATGAAGTATACCCTAAGGTGCTTACAGTTCAAAAACTGTCCTTAAGAACAGAAAAGCTAAACACATTGAATGATTTTCAGAAATTGATAGGAGATATCCAATGGATGTGACCAGTGTTAGGTTTGACTACCTATCAGTTACAACCGTTATATGACATTTTAAGGGGAGGTGGTGCTTTAAATTCACCACGCCAGCTTACAAAAGAAGCTCAAAAGGCTTTGAGAGAAGTTGAACTGGCTTTATCCAATGTGGTTGAAAGAGTCACCAAAACCTTGAGATATCAGTTTTGCCACACAAGAGGCACCCACAGCAGTCCTACATCAACGACACAGTATGATAGAGTGGGTGAATCTCCCGGCACAACCAGAACAAAGCCTTGCACCCTACCCAGTGCTTGTGGCTAGAATTTTATTAAAGGCCACTAAGCGAGCAGTACAATTATCTGGGACAAGACCTGACAAGATATACACCTTTTATACCAATACACAAATTAATGTGTGTTGTGAGACCATCCCAGAGTGGCAAATTTTATTAGCCATGGCTCCAAATTTTATACATGGTCTCATTAAAGATAACTAGACTATTACATAATTGGCGATGGATTCTTGAAGAAAAAGTTTCTAAAGTTCCTCTTAAAGGACCAACTATCTTCACGGATGAATCCAAACATAATATTTGTGCTGTGTACTCTCATGATCTAACCATAAAGAGAGTAGTCAGAACTCCTTTTCAGTCCACTCAGCAGAATGAATTGTACGCGATCATTCTAGCTCTTACTTATTATCCAGGAGACATAAATATAATATCTGATTCGGCCTATTCAGTAGGTGTGGTAAAAATAATTGCCACAGCCCAAATAAAATTTGCAGCCTCTAATATATATCAGCTCTTTAAGAAACTTCAAGAGCAAGTGAGAAAGCATCAAAGTAAGCTCTATATATTACATGTCCATTCTCATAGTGGACTTCCAGGTCCCATATTTGATGGCAATTCAAAGGCAGATAGCCTTCTAACTATGTTGGTCAATACCCCTTTATTCCAAGAAGCCCAGGCATCTCATTCTAAATATCATCAGGCTGCTCAAGCTTTACGTTTACAATTTGGAATAACAAAAGAGAAAACTAGGAGCATAGTAAAAGCCTGTAAGGCTTGCCTTCCTTTCCATGCTCCTACACTGCCTCCAGGGAAGAACCCTCGTGGTTTGAGACCCATTGAAATCTGGCAAATGGATGTGACCCATTATAAATCTTTTGGTCATCTATCTTTCATCCACGTTGTGGTAGACACCTTTTTGGGATTCACTTTTGCAGTACCAGCAGCAAAAGAGACAGCCCGAGTGGTCACTGAATTCCTCAAACAAGCATTTGCCATTATGGATGTGCCACAAGCAATAAAAACAGACAATGGCCCTGCTTATACTTCGAAACATTTTGCACACTTTTGTGCACAGTATAAGATTTTCCACACCACGGGCATACCTTTTAATCCTCAAGGACAGGCAATAGTGGAGAGGAGAAACAGAGATATTAAAACGCTCCTCCAAAAACAAAAGAAAGGGGGAGCCACAGGTAACCCTAGAGAACTTCTAAATCTAGCTCTTTATACTATTAACTTCTTGATTTTTGACAAAGAGGCACTGGCTCCGGCAGACAGGTTTTATAACCCACCGGAAGTCCAGTGCGAGCAGCTCCACTATCTTTAGATAATCGCCCAGTGATGTGGAGAGCCCCAGAAAGTGGTGAATGGAAAGGACCAGATAGGCTAACTGCTTTGGGGAGAGGGTTTGCTTGTATATCTACAGGTGGAGAAGGAATCAGATGGGTGCCAACGAGCCATATTCACCTTGTCCATCGCAGAGAAACGGAGCAGACCCTTGAAACAAAGGAGAAGACCCAAGAAATATCGGGTGGTTCTGTTGCTGATTGTGCTCACCATTGAAAGAGCATGGCAGTTATGGCGTTTGAGTCATGGACATCAAAGATTGTAGGACTTCAAAACCCTCAGGAATCATTGGATTCTCTGAGACATAGGACTTGAAAACCCTCAGGAATCATTGGATTCTCTGAGACATAGGACTCAAAAATCCTCAGGAATCATTGGATTCTCTGAGACATAGGACTTGAAAACTCTCAGGAATCATTGGATTCTCTGAGAAATGATAAGACTGTTACAGCACTTCAAAATCTGCTGGAATCATTGGATTCCTAACACATAAAAAGATTTTGCAGGACTTCAAAACTCAGGGGATCATTGGATTCCTGACATGTGAAACAATGGAAAATAGATTGGTTTTGGACTATCTCTTGGCTGCTGAAGAAGGTGTATGCGTGACTGTTGTTTACATACCCTCCTTCTGGGACTTCTGGTGATCTTTTCCAACACCATGTTGATTTATATTGTTTGCTATTCTGCTACTTGCATGTACAATTCATGTTTGTTACACCACATCGAGCCTGCACTGACTGTGGGGAGAGTCATCCCTAATAGCCTTTGCGTTATTGCTATGTGGTTGTGTAATACCTCCCATGCTGATGGGTTTGTGCATAATAAGACCTTTCAGCCCAGAAACCCGCTAGCAACCCCCACTTCCCTTTGGTGCTTTTCATCTCCCTTCCTGAGACGTCAGGGAGGGCGTGATCATCTCCTTTTTAGTGTTTTCACTGCCTTTCCTAAGAAGTCAGGGAGGCTGTGATCACCTCCTTTTCGGTGCTTTCACCTCCTTCCCTGACAAGTTAGGGAGGCTGTGATCACCTCCCCTTGGGGGCTCTGACCTCCCTGAAGAGTCAGGGATTGCATGACCACCTGTGTTCTAAAATAAAAGAAAGCAGGAGATGTAATGAGCTGAGGTTTGAGTTGATGCACTGAGGTCCCAAGTACGGGAGGCTAAATAGTAATTGGGCTATACTCTATTAATGTACATGATTGGATAAAGAATGGTCCCTGCCCACTCTCCATGCAAGTCCTGATGTGTTGTATAGGAAATGATGATTTTGGTGGGTGGAGGCAGAGAGGGAGGGAGGAAGAGAAGCTGGGGGAGATTGGGCCTGGGTTCCATACTCCTAGCTGCTGGTTGTGTGGCTGCTGGTCTAGCTAGCTTCTTGACTCAACTGCACACATTGCTATCGCCGATTCTCTTCCACCTGCGATCCTTCTTCACTGAGAATAAAGACTGATGATTTTCCCCTAACCTGAATTCCTGACTCCTGCTGATTTAAAAATATGCGATCATCACAACTATATATCATACTTCAAGAAATAATAAAATAAAACAACTCATATTCCATAGAACCAAAGAATGAATACCATGAAAGAACTCAATAGTTACAACCTGAACACTATGACAAAATGAAAATATTATGGGAAAGTTCAGATCTTCCAGGTCACAGAAAAAGCCCTTGGCACAGGGGAATGATTCAAATCCTGAGACAGCCTATTCAAGATCTCACCACAATTCAGTAGCTCGTCTAAAATTAGAGGTTAATTTTAAGTGTAATGTTCCTGAATGCAATAGGTATTGGCTCATAACAATGAATAAATGAAGTACATGAGAAATTGGACATTTAATGAAAAAATCGCTCAAGTATTCCACATTAAATAATTGGAGTTGAGTAGAAAAATTTAAGTGAAAACACAGGATTTATATTAAAAATATAAAATAAAAATAAATTCAGAAGGTACTAAAGGCTAATCATTTTAAATCTAGTATAGAAGATATATAATTTCTCTTCTGACTTCTGAACTTTTCTGAACTACATCATCTTCAAGATCATAAAAGTGTGCTTATATTTTGATGATTTTAAGAATGGAAAGGGAAGGAACACAGTAGTGTTTTAGGGGAGGAAGGGGAAAGCACATTTGGGGAAATGATCTCTCATAATAGGAGTATAGGATTAGATTTTGAAACAAACAAGAAGAAAGAGCAAAGGGGTCTTGTTGACACTTCACCTCACTCTTATGTGAATTGGTTCCAGGAGAAAAAATATACTTAAAGAATCATAAGAAACATTTTTTCAAAATCTTTTTAATCACCCAAACTCCTTAAATTGCTTAATCCCTAAATTTCTTAGCTTTCCATGCTGAAACTTGTATAATATTATGTAAAGATTCAGCAAGGAGATCAAACCAGTCAATATAGATAAAGCAATTTATTTAGACCATTCACTGCAATGTCAAATATTGAAGTGGAAGTACTTAATGGCTACTAAATGAGAAGACAGGACTCATTGGACTATGACTTGATGTTGGGAAATATGTTGGAAAGAAATGATTATGAACTTGAACAGGCTTGAACAAACAGTGCAAGATAGAAGGGTTTAGCATGCTGTCGTCCATGGGATCACAGCATCAGAAAGGACAGAACAACATAAAGGTTAACCACCAGTACAAAATTTAGATTCAAACAAATGATGTCAGAAGGTATTAGAATTAGTTATCATTGCAAGGAATCTAGGTATTAAAAATAGTATTGGTATAAAGAGGAAGTCTTCATAGGTATATTTGTATCACTTTCCATACATAGAAAAATGAAAATATGAATTTCTATTTTCAATAATTATCCTGCAGTTCCATTTCACAGGATCTTGTTTCTTTTTTTTCTCTGTGTAAAGAAATTCTTGCAAATATGGGTACCTACAGGTAAGTGTCAGTGCAATATTGGAGACCTCTTTGAGTTTTCATCACTTCATTAGTCTAGATGATAGAGGTTAAATAAATACCAGTTAGCATAATCAAAAATGTAAAAAGAATAAAAGAATACAAAATGAGGCAGGGAGAAAACAATAGAAAAAATATTTAAGAATTAAAAAAAACTTCCCCCAAAGGATAATAATCTTCATATGATGTCAAGATGTTTTCATAATGGACAGTTTAGTTAGGAAGGAAAAGTCAGCAAAATAATGTAATTCCATGCCATTTGAGCTAGTGTTTCCATTACTTTCATGAATATAAAGCTAGTAAAATGAATGTGAAATTATTTTTTTATTCTTTTTTTCAGAACTAGCCAGAATTAAAAATTAATATATGCATTTTTATAGATTGAAAGTCAGGAAATAATCTGATAATTAGTTGAACAATTTGATTCACAAAATCAGGCAAATTGGCTATTAGACTATTTGGTAGTATAGCAGTTCTGCACTGAATTATCTAATTGGACTACATTGTTGAAACTGTTCACATTCTCCTTCTTATTCAGAAGTGTGACTTCTTATAGGGATTCATAAATACACATTCAGGAACACACATAATATCCACTTACTGGATATGATAATGAGAAGTTTATCAATACTTAATACTCTGATAACTAAAGGTACTGTTCAAATATAAATCAGCTCTTCTTTTTATTCTATTTATAGAAAGAACCTATATGAAATTACTATAAGGATAATAATCTTAATATACATATTACACTTTGCTTGGCATTAAACTGTAGTCTAAAAACAATCATAATAATGACACAACACTTGACAGATTAAAAGAATCATTGAATTTTTACAGCTTAATTTTACAACTTTACATATGATACTTACCAAACTTTTACTTAGCTTCATCATTTGTGAAGTGAAAAAAATACTATATAATGTTAATCATATGTCATATTCCCCTGTCCTTTTTACTTGGTTTTCATTTGAAGCAGCAACTAAGTCTTGGATAAGCAGAATGTGATTGTTTTTCAGTGAAAAGAAAAAAAAACTGATTTAAATTCATAAGGAGCTGATAGTTAGCATTTATATATCTTTTGATTTCTCAACTCTCCTTTTTTATGCTTCCAATTTACCTAATATTTCCTCATGCTGGCCCTCATGTATCATAACACTCATTTTCCTCACTCAGCTGTAGTTATTTGCCCATTTTCTTGATAGGTTAAATTGCATATTGGGAAGAGTGTACATGCCAAGGAAAATTACTTGGGCTTATGTCCTGATGTCATCTTCTCATTATATGACCTTGGGGAAATCCCTTCACTATTTTGAGACCCCAAATCATCATCTACAAAATATGTATGATATTATAATTAACAATTGCAATAATAATTAATTACATAATTAATCAACTAAATGCTTAATTTGTTGATATTTTAATTACAGTACAAACCTCACCAGGTTGTTATAAATTAAATGTTTTATAAATTACATAAATGAGAAAAATGTATGCTTACATTTTTAAGCTTATTTCTATTTATTGTACTAGCCTCTTTTTTGAAAGAAAATATTTCAGCTGCCTTGGTAAATTTTGTTTGTAGTAAACTATGTTTTTTGTAAAACTATTCATTGTAGTACTCCAGCTGCAGGTAGCTTGATCAACATGTCTGCACTTTGGACCTTGCATTTAAAAATGACTTCATACATGATGTTGCCTTAATGTGACAGTTTGCCTACCTAATTCATGGCTTTACTACTTTCATGAATTTCTGGCTACCTACTATAATTGCTAATAATTATGTGTCCTAAACTTCTGTCTCATCCTCCAAGTCCTAAAATCAATGTATTGTCAAAAGCTACAATAAAAATTTATGAACAGCTTGAGTAGACAGGATTTTTTTCAATCTATCAATTAAAGATGCCATCAAAATTTGGAAAAAAATACCATCAAAGAAATATAGATCACAAAGAATATGGATCTCAAACTTCCTTAAGTTTAAAAGTTGGGTTTGAAGATAAAGAAATTCTTCAAATAAATAAATAATAAGCCTTTTAAGTGTCTGCCAAAATACCATACTCAATCTTTCTCAATCTTATAGCAAAGTGTAAATTTAGTCTTTTCTCCTCAGTGCTCCTTTTAATAATCTTTGTTTTTGTTGTTGTGATTGAATTCTTTCAGTTATATCCAAGTCTTTGTGACCCCATTTGGGGTTTTCTTCAAAAAAAATATTGGAGTGGTTTGCCATTTCCTTCTCAAATTGCCATCACCTTAGGAAATGCTAAAAAAAAAAAAAAAAAGGAAGAAATATTGAGATCTGCAGTCCAATTAACTTTGCTACTGATAAGCTTTATTACCTTTCTCAAATAAATGTGGGATCTCAAAAATTAATCAAGGTAGCTAAGCATAGTGGCAAGCATACCCATATGATTACTTCCACCCTATTTTATATTGGTAATAAGAGATAAATTATGCAAGTCAACATGGAAAAACATAAGTTCATAAGATTTATGTAATACATCATCTCCTTTACTAGTTTAGCCATTCAAGTATGAATCCACAAACTGAAAGTTTTGGTTTTTAACAAATATGTATTTTCTCACCATTTCCCACCATTTTCAAGAGAACACATATTCCCCTGTGAATATTTACAACACAGGCATTGATTTTCTTGCACATCTGGTGAGACGTTTTCTTTCACTAGAAATGTTTGATTCTATGTAATGACTTTATTGGCCATAGCCTGAATCTTCAAACTCATTGTTATTTCCAAATTTATGTTCTGTAGTATAATTAAAGGCATTGAACATTTGTGAAACAATCAGTCCCTCCAAAATCATGTCTCTACATTGAGTCATTACCAAGTGAGCAGGTAGAAGTTGACAGCATAAAAGCACTAAATGGTATGAACTCTTTCAATTATATTTCCTACAAAACTTTGGATATATTGTTGTCCTTCCAACTCTAGTAATTGCCTTTAGGATGTGAAACTCTTCAGAAAACAAAAACCTGTCCTAACCTCACATTTGTGCTGTTATATCATTTGTGAAATTCATTATTTCATATCCCCAGTGCATATGGCAAGCTGTCATCATATATTTTAATAATAGCTAACATTTATTATAGCTTTCAGATTAGCAAAATATTTTATTTTCTTCTTGTATTTTATGTTCACAACAATGATATGAAGTAGGTGCAGTTTTTATTCTTATTTTACTATATGGAAATTGAAACAATACAAGATAACTTATTTACCCATGATAATAAAACAAATATCAACAATGGACCTTGTATCTGTATTTTCGGGATTCCAAAATATGCACTCTATATGTCACTTTATATCTGAAGCCACACTGACATGATAGCAATTGAAAAATTATCTGTCTACTTTGAGATCACTACACACTTCTTAGATTGGCTAAGATGACAGGAAATGACAATGACGAATGTTGGAGGGGGTGGGGAAAAATAAGCACAGTAATACCTTGTTAATGGAATTGTAAATAGATCCAAATATTCTGGAGAGCAATTTGGAACTATTCCCAAAGGATTATTAAACGGTCCATATCCTTTGATCCAGCAGTGTTTCTACTGGATTTATATCCCAAAGAGATCTTAAAGCAGGCAAAGGGACCCATATGTGCAAAAATGTTTGTGCCAGCCCTTTTTGTTGCGTCAAGAAAGTGGAAATTGAGTGGATACCCATCAATTGGAGAATGGCTGAATAAGTTATGGTATATAAATGTTATGGAATATTATTGTTGTATAAGAAATAATCTGCAGGATGATTTCAGAGAGGCCTGGATAGATTTACAGAAACTGATAAGTGAAATAAGCTAAACCAGGAGATCACTGTACATGGTAACAACAAGATGATACAATGATCAATTCTGATGGATGTGGCTCTCTTCAACAATGAAATAATTCAGACCAGTTCCATTGATCTTGTGGTGAAGAAAGTTAATCTACACCCGAAAAGATTTTTGTGAGTGTGGATCACAATATAGCATTTTCAATCTTTTTGTTTTGGTTGCTTGTATTATATTTTCTTTCTCATTCTTTTTTTTTTCCTTTTTGATTTGATTTTTCTAGTGTAGCAAGATAATTGTTTAAATATATATGCATATATTGGATTTATCATATATTTTACCATGTTTAACATATATTGGATTATTTGTCATCTAAGAGAGAGGATGGGGAAAGCATGGACATTGAAACACAAGGTTTTACAATGGTTAATGTTGAAAAATTATCCATGCATATGCATATTTGAAAATAAAAAGTGTTTAAAAAGTTAAAACAATAAAATTATCTGTGTAAGCTTTATTTGCTTTTTCATTTGAATGGGGTAATTTTCTTTTCTATATACAAGAATTATTTGTTACCTATGATTTTAAGAGAATTCTCAGAGATACTTAGAATATTTCTGACAAAACTGAAACACTTACTTGTGTCATTTACTACTTTTGTAGGGTCAAAGTAATGTGATAAAGTTTTTCTTCCATACCTTATTCAGGTCAATGGTTGTTTTATGTTTTTAAGAGGAACATTAATATAGGTGGATAAAGAATTCCATTTCTTGCTTTTGTTGAGTCTTAAACAATTCATCTAAATAAAAATACCTTACTATTAAGTTATCATGATACCTCAAATCTCTTGCATTAGATTAGTATTTAAAAAGAAATTGTAGAAATATGTATTCTTCTTTTTCTTTTTTTATATTTTTATTAAAGCTTTTTATTTTTCAAAATATATGCATGGACAATTTTTAAACATTAGCTCTTGCAAATCTTTTTGTTCCAATTTTCTCTCCTTTCCCCACATCCTCCCCTACTCTTTAAGTAGTCCAAAATATGTTAAACACTGTAGAAATATATGTTAAATCCAGTACATGCATACATATTTATATAATTATTGTGCTACTCAAGAAAAATTAAATCAAACCAGCAAAAAAAAAAAAAAAAGAAACAGAAAAAAATGCAAGCAAGCAACAACAAAAAGTGAAAATTCTATGTTGTAAACCACATTCAGTTCCCAGTCCTCTCTCTGGGTGTAGGTGGTTCTCTTCATCACTGAACAAGTGGAACTGATTTGAATCATTATTATTTAATAGAGCCACATCCAACAAAAGTGATCATTGTATAATTTTGATGTTGCTATGTATAATGATCTCTGGTTCTGTTCATTTCACTTAGCATCAATTCATGTAAGTCTCTCCAGGACTCTCTGAAATCATCCTTCTGGTTGTTTCTTACAGAACAATAATATTCCATATCATTCATATACTATTATTTATTCAACCATTCTCCAGTTCATAGGCAGCCATTCATTTTCTAATTTCTTGCTACTAGATAAAGGGATGCTGCAAACATTTTTGCACATATGGGTTTCTTTGCCTCCTTTAAGATCTGTTTGGGATATAAGCCTGTTAGAAACACTGCTGGGTCAAAGAGTATGCACAGTTTGGTAATTTTTTGAGCATAGTTCCAATTGCTCTCCAGAATGGTTGGATCCACTCACAATTCCACCAACAATGTATCAGTGTCACTCTTTTCTCACATACCCTGCAACATTCTTCATTATCTTTTAATGTTATCTTAGCCAATCAGACAGGTGTATAGTGGTATCTCATAGTCATCCTTAATTTGCATTTCTTTGATCGATAGAGATCAATACAATTATAGTGAAAAGGAGCACCTTTTTAAATGGGCAGAAATAGTTTAAAATTTATCATTGAAATTGTCTGTTCATATCCTTTGACCATGTATCAATTGGAAAATGGCTTGAATTGTCATAAATTTCAGTCATTTCTCTATATATCTTAGAAATGAGGCCTTTATCAGAATTTTTGAATATAAAAATGTTTTCCCAGTTTATTGTTTCCCTTCTAATCTTGTCTGCATTAGTTTTATTTGTACAAAAACTTTTTAACTTAATATAACTAAAATTATCTATTTTGTGATCAATAATGATCTCTAGTTCTTCTTTGGTCACAAGATACTCCTCCACAGATCTGAAAGCCAAACTATTTTATGTTCTTCTAATTTGCTTATAATATCATTCTTTATGTCTAGATCATGAATCCATTTCAACCTTATCTTGGTATATGGTATTAAGTGTGGGTCAATTCCTATTTTCTGCCATAGTCATTTCCAATTTTCCCAGAAGTTTTTGTCAAATAGTTCTTATCCCAAAAACTGGGGCCACCTTCATATGCTTGTTTTTTTCCCATTAATTCCCTTGAAATTCTTGACCGTTTGTTCTTCCAGATGAATTTTGTTGTTATTTTTTCTAGGTCAGTAAAATAGTTTCTTGTGAGATTGATTGGTATACCACTAAATAAATAGATTGTGTTAAGTAATGTTGTCATCTTTATTATATTCACTTAATCTATCCAAGAGCACTTGATATTTTTCCTATTGTTTACATATGACTTTATTTGTGTGGAATTTTTTTTAGTTTTGCATATACATACATATATATATATATATATATATATATATATATATATATATATATGTATGTATGTATGTATATATAGTTCTTGACTTTTCCTTGGCAGATAGATTCCCAAATATTTTATACTATCGACAGTGATTTTAAATGGAATTTCTCTCTTTGTATCTCGTGCTATTGGATTTTGTTAGTGGTGTTTAAAAATGCTAATGATTTATATGGATTTATTTTGTATCCTGCAACTTTGGTAAAGTTGTGAATTGTTGCTAATAGTTTTTTACTTGATTCTCTAGAATTCTCTAAGTATACCATTATATCATCTGCAAAGAGTTATAATTTGGTTTCCTCATTAACTACTCTAATTCCTTTAATCTCTTTTTCATCTCTTATTGTCAAAGCTAGCATTTCTATTACAGTATTGAATAGTAATAGTAATAGTGGGCAACCTTAGAACTATGTATTTTAACTGATGTATGCAATTTTCTATAAAATACAATATAGCAGCTCACTAATATGTTAACAGGAATATTCTTTATTGAATTAAAAACACATGCAACTTCTTATCATCTAAAAGTAACCAGAGGTCTTAAGCAATGAAAAAAAAATGACTTTAGCAGTTTAGAAGCATTTGAATCTATTGCTTATACAGAAGAATGAATTGACCGCACAGATAGAAAAGGAGCCCTAAAGGAAAGCATTTCTAAGTTTACAATTTTGATGAGGACTTATTCTTTATTATACCTGAACAAAGACTGTAACCAATTAATTCAAACATCTCCATTTATTTAATAGATATCAAAAGCTGGGGTGATTAAACCCTGACATACGATGTTTTTTATGATGTTCTTGATTTGGTCATTCTGTCCAAGAGTCCAAATTAAAATTCACCCAATCCTGTTTATTCAGTCAGTGTCTTCTGCACAGAAATATGGTAAACACAGAACCCTGTATTCTGGAAAATTTTCTCTGGTTTGCATGGTATTATAGGAAATATTTATTAAATGCTTTTTTATGGAGCTGGAGCCAAAATAATGGAATATTAGCAACCAATGAACTAAGGTTCCATCAGCAACAACAACAAAACGACCACAACAAAAAAAGATCTTTCAAATTGACCTAGATAATACATAACACCAAATCCCTAGGGAGAAATCCATAAAAAAAGTCATAATGGGTCATTTGTGCAACCCAGATCAACACAGAATGACAGAGAAAAACCTGTAAATAATGAAGAAAAGAATGAGTAAGGAACATGAAACACAACTTTTCTAAAATCAAGGGAGAGGCTTTGTGGTTAAAAAAAAGAGAGGGAGAGAGAACATCCTAGACATACAGTTTATCATTGGCTCTGAGATGAATACAGATATAATAAAATAAGGAAAGACAGACTGGGAAGGTTACTTTCATCCTGCATTAGAGTTCTAGGTAAAGGGGTTTTGGATGATATATCCCCAATGAGTAAATATAGGAATAACCAGATGATATGTTACTGAAACCCCAGGTACAGACCAAAGTTTCATTCTCAGTATCTAGAAAGATAAGCTTCTTTGTAGTATTCCTATATCAAAGGGAAACCTTTCAACAAGTTGATAAGAGTTGAGCCATATAGCACTCTAATTTTATTAGATACAAAATCAGATTAACTGGTTTTGAATTAAAGAGCTTAGGAGACATAAGTTAGACTTGGAGCAGGAACAGGATACTTTGGGAGGAAAGAAAGCTAACAAATCCTCATACTGATGTGGTATCCTTGAATTGCTGTTGCTTTTCCCTTCCTTCTGGTACCATGCCATTGGGAATGTGCTGTCATGACTTTCATGTTAATGGAATTTAAGTGAGGAAAGGCTATGCAGATATACTAGCCTAGTTCTGTTTTACATAACTATCAGGTTTCAGTGGCAAGATAGATGATGATGGGTCAGAACCAAGATGGCAGAGTGTAGACAATCTGAGTTTTTCCTAGTGTCCCTCAGACCCACACTAGATGAAGCCTCTGAACTGGTTTTGGAGTGAGAGAATCTGCATATATTTGTAGTGTAACAAAAGATACTTTGGAAGAACTTTAGGAAAAAGTCTTTTTCAATTGGGCAGGGTGGGAAGCAGATGAGCATGCAGTGCAGGGAGTGAAGGAAATGTGCCATCCCACAATGGGAGACTCCTGGGTTACTTTATTCTGGTTACAAGCCAATGGATCATAAGATTAGCTGTGAGACATTCAAAGCAAATAGAAAAGGAAAATAGTGAGCCTCTGAAGCCCATAAAAACTCAAGACCTGGCCATACCTATCTTGTACCAGACATTAGTCAGCAGCACCAGCCCCAGGGAAAGCTAAAGTGTCTGTTGCCTCTTGGTCCAGAAAGAAGAACTTAACCTTTTGAAAAAAGGAGAATAAAAACTAAAAGAACTCTGACCATAGATAGATTTTTTATGGAGAAAGAGAAGAACAGACTTCAATCTGAGGATCCATAAAGCAATTAATTTCCAGATGAAACCCAAAAGGGTGATATGAATTATTTCTAATTTCACAAGGCTCTCTTGGAAGACTCCAAAAAGCATCTTAAAAGAGAGTTAGAAGAAAAATGGTGAAATGGAACGAGAACTTTTCAAGAGAGTTTGGAAATGGAAAAGCAGAAATTATATGAAGAAAACTCCTGACAAAAAGATTTGATGAAATGAAAAAATAAAGCATACTCCTCACAAAATAGATATAAAAAAACAATTTGTTGAAAAGCAGAATATTTGAAATGAGAAAAAAATGCAATGAACAAAACACCTAATTAAAAAGGTCAAATGGCCAATGCAAAAAGAGATAAAAAAGCTAATTTTAAAAAAATTCACTGAAAATTAGAATTGAACAAATGGAAGTGAATGACTCAAAGAGACTTCAAGAATCAGTCAAACAATTCCAAAAGAAAAAAAAAGGAACAAAAAGAAAAAATGTAAAATGCATCATTGGACAAACAACTGACCTGGAAATAGATCCGCAAGAGACAATCTAAGAACTATTCAACTTTCAGAAACACATGATGAAAAAAAAAAGAATCTAGTATTCATCTATAAGGAAAATAAACAAGGAAAACTGCCCTGTTGTCCTGTTACTAGAGGGTAAAATAGCCATTGAAAGAATTCACCAAAAATAAAATAATTCACCAATCACCTCCTGAAAGAAATCCCAAAAATCAAATTCTAAGGAACAGTTTAGTTAAATTTCAGAATTAGCAGTTCAAGAAGTAAATATTGCAATGATTCAAATATTGAGGTGCTGTAATAAGGATTATCCAGAAGCTGGTGGCTTCTACTTTCAAGGATTGAAGGCTTCCAAAAGGGATATTCCAAAAGGGAAAGGAATTTGGATTGCAGCCATAGAGGGCTGAAACTCTGAAAAGGTGTACTTAAATCTGAGACCACAGAGCACTTAAGGCTAATTACCTGCTATATAGGAGATAATGGTTCTATATACATATATTTAGATAAGATAGTTATATGATGGCTCTCCTCACCATTGGTGCTTGCTGAATGTGTGATGGTAAGGTAATCGTAGGAAAGGATTGGAGGGCTGAGGGGGGAAGAGTCAGAGTTGCTCTGCCAAAGGACAAGAAAGATAGAAAATTCAGGCTCCAGATTCCAGAGTCCCAGATTCATCTTTGGCAAGGCATGTGGCAGCTTGCCTGCCTCCTTCACTTCTCCCACTAAAGACCAAAAATTTTGATTGATCCTGACACTGACTGATCCTGAGGCCCTCCAGAGAGTTAGCTTTGACATTAAAGAGTTAGTGTGGACATTATAGCAGCCAAGAATCAACTATTCAGCAAAATTTAGCATTATCTTTCAGGGAAAAAGATGTATATTGAACGAAACAGGTGAATTTCATTTACATCTGATGAAAAGAACAGAGGTGAATAGAAAAATTGATCTTCAAATACAAAACTCTAGAGAAGCATAAAAAGGTAAAAAGAAAAGAAAAATAACTTTCTTTTAAAACAAAAAAAATATACCCTTATATGGAAAGGTGATATGTTTAATTCTTGAGATCTGTATCTCTGTTATAGGTATACTTAGAGAGTACAGATAAAATTCGATTTTATGGTGATAATATAAAAAATGAAACATACCAAAATTTGTGGAATGGAGCCAAAGCAGTTATTAGGGAAAATTTTACATCTTTAGATGATTACTTACTTAAAATAGAGACAGAGAAGATCTGTGATTTGGGCATGTATCTAAAAAAAGCTAGAAAAAGAAGAAATTAAATCTTCCAATTAAATACAGGATTTGAAATTCTGAAAATAAAAGGGAAGATTACTAAAATTGAAAGTAAAAAAAAAAAACTATTGAATTAATAAACAAATGTGATAGTTTTATGAAAAACCAACAACATATGAAAAAGGAGATTTTTCTGCCAATGAAGAGGAAATTAGAACAGTAATTAGGAGTTATTTTGTCAATAAATATGATAATATAAATGAAATGGGAGAGTACTTAAAAAAGTATAGACTGCACAGAAGAGGAAATAAATTGTTTAAGTAGTAAATTTTAGAAAAAGAAATTGAATAAGCTATTAATACACTGATTAAGAAAAAATCTCCAGGGCCAGATGGATTTACATGTGAATTCTATCAAACATGTAAAGAATAATTAATTGAAATACTATCCAAACTATTTGAAAGAATAGGGAAAGTAGTCCTAGCAAATTCCTTTTATGACAGATATGGTGCTGATACTCAAAACGAGGTAGGATCAAAACAAAAAAAGATAATTATAGAACAATTTCCCTAATGAAAATTGATGCAAAATTGTAAATAAACTATTAGCAAATAGATTTTAGCAAGTCATCCCCAGGATAATACACCATGACCAACTAGGATTTATACCCAGAATGCGGGGCTGGTTTAATATTAGGAAAACTATTGGCATAATTGACTATATCAATAACCAAATTAACAAAAATTATATTGATATCTTAATAGATACAGAAAAAAAGTATTGCTATTAAAAACACTAGAGAATATAGGAATGGATGGAGTTTTCTTTAAAATGATCAGTAGCATCTATTTAAAATGATCAGCAAGCATCATATGTAATAGGGATAAACTGGAACCATTCCCAATATAATTAGGGGTGTAACAAGTTGTCCACTATTACCCTTCCTATTCAATATTGTATTAGAAATATTAATTGGCAATAAGAGAAGAAAAAGAAATTAAAGGAATTAGAATAGTTAAGAAGTAAACCAAATTATCACTCTTTGCAGATAATTTGATACTATATTTAGAGAATTCTAGAGATTATAAAACAAAAAACAAAAACAAAAACTCCTGGAAATAATTCACAAATTTAGAAAAGTTATAGGATCTAAAATAAATCCACAAAAATCATTAGCATTTTATATATTATCATCAAAGTCCATTACTAAGAAGCAGGAAGAAAAATTCCATTCAAAATAACTGTAGATAATATAAAATTTTGAGGAGTCTCTGCCAAAACAAAGTCAGGAACTAAGTGAACGAAATTACTATTGTCAGACTTAATCAATTGGAGAAATATAAAGTGCTAATGGGTTGACCAAGTGAATGTAAAAAAAAAAAAAATCCAGTACTACCTAAATAAATCTACTTATCCAATGCCAAACTCCTAAGAAATCATTTCACAAAGCTAGAAAAAATGATAACAGAATTCATCTGGAAGAGCAAAAGATCAAGAATTTCAAGGGAATTAATGGAAAAAAAATGCAAGTGAAGGTGACCTAGTTGTACCAAATGTTGTATCAGCATATCATAAACAATGGTCTTCAAAATCATTTGGTACTGCCTAAGAAATAGAGTAGTCAATTAGTGGAATAGGCTATGTTTATAATAAAAAAAAAGTCAATGACTATAGTATTCTACTGTTTGACAAACTGAAAGACCACAGCTTTTGGGATAAGTACTTAGTATTTGACAAAAATTGCTAAGAAAAATGGAAATTAGTATGGAAGAAACTAGATATTGACCCACACCCAACAGTATATATCAATGAGTTCATAATTATGACATATAAAGTGATATTAAAAGCAAATTAGAAGAACAAAGTATAGTTTAGTTTTCAGATCTATGGAGAAGAAAGAAATCTGGCCAAAGAAGAACTAGAAATCATTGCTAAAAGCAAAATATACAATTTTGATTTTATTAAGTTAAAATTTTTGTACAAACTAAATCAATGTAGACTACATTAGAAGGAAAACAACAAACTGGGTTTGCATTCAAGGGTTCTGATAAATGCCTCATTTCTAAAATATTCAGAGAATTGACTCAAATTTATTTGAATGCAAGCCATTCTGAAATTGATAAATTGTTAAAGGATATGAACAAGCAATTTTCAGTTGAAGAAATTGCAACCACTTCTGGTCAAATGAAAAGGTGTGCTAAATCACTATTGATGAGAGAAATGCCCATTAAGACAACTCTAAGGTACTACTACACACGTCTCAGAGTGGCTGACAGGAAAATATAGTAATGAATGTTGAAAAGGATGTGGGAAAACTGTCACACTAATGCATTGCTGGTGGAGTTGTGAACTGATCCAACTATTCTGGACAGTGTTTTGGAATTATGCCTAAAGGGCTTTTACCTATGCAAAACATTTGATCCAGCAATATTTCTCCTGGCATTATATGGCAAAGAGATCATAAAAGAGAGAAAGTGATCCATATTTTCACAAAATCTCATTGGAGAGAATCCTGTATGTTGTAGCCTGTATAGTTTGACCTTTTTAAACTAATGTCTTTCCCAAGTCTCAGTTTATCTGAGGAAAATTCATTCAGGAATTAAAACTGGATAAGAAAAGAGGCCCCAAAATGACTCTTTTTACCTAGTATAAAAAAAAAAAGTCAACCTGGCAAGGGAAGTTGCTCAGGGTTTCTGACCAAAACAGAAATAATTGCTCTTTGCACTTAACTCTGAGCCATCAGAGTTATAAAGAAATGGCCAAAAAGTTAATATGCTGGCAGGAATGCTCAAGACAAAAACCCAGGTGAAGAAAATAACTTTCCAAATCATACCAAAAAGACCCTGAAATGATAAAAGAAAATATAAAGTATCTCAGAAAAAAAAATCTGATATAAAAATTGATCTAAGGAAAAAAAAAACAGATTCATTAGGTTATCTGAATGTCATAATTAACCAAAAATTCCCAATGTATTTCAAAAAATCTTAAAATTACCTAGATCTTAGAATTAGAGGACAAACAGTATATAGAAAGAATCTATTATTCATTTCCATCTAGAAATCCCATAACGAAACTTCCAGAAAAACCATAGCCAAATGAAGTGAAAAACTTGGAATACAGTATTCAAGCAGGCAAAAAATATTTCCTTATAGTTAGAAATAGCATCTTTATAGCTGAGTATGATACTCTTAGGGAAAAGCATGACCTTTAATGAAATAGAAGTTCTACAAAGCTTTCTGAGGTGTAGAAATTATGTTATTCAAAAGCAGAATTCAAAAGAAAAACAAAAATTGAAGCAAGAATGAATAATATAATGAATGAAACAATAATAAACTGGATTCAAATATGGCAATATGAGATGTGTTCTTTCAAACCCCTAAAATTCATAAAAGGGTGTACAATTAAACAAAATCTGATAGTGGTTTTGTTATTTCTTTATTGTCTAAGAAAAAATAACAGAAATACAGGACAATAGGAATATACTGAAGGGCAAGAAACAAACACTTTAGAAAAATTTAGCTCAAATAATAGGGGTATATTTAAGTGGACATGTATATAGATAGGAAGAAAGAGGTATGGAAGGACTGACACTTGAACCTCTCTCTCTCTTACCTGAACTAGTCTAATCAAGAGAAAATACACACATTTAGTCACATTCAAGTAAAGAAATATATATATTTACTTAACAGGAAAGTAGGAAAAAAGGATACATGAGAAAAAGTAGAAAAGGAATGGCTTGATCATAAGGAAAACAAATTCTATAAATGTACAAAAACATTTAGAGACTATTTTTTTTTTGTTTTACAAATAGTAGGAATCTGAAGGGACATCAGTCAGGTGGGGAATGGACAAGCGAGTTAAGGTACAGAAATGTTATAGGATATGATTATACTGAACTCTTATCAGTGTAATCACTACATTGCACAGATTACATAATCAGCGTTACAGAGAAATAATAATGAATCATGTTTTGTGCCTTCTGATAGAGAAGTGAAGGTTTGAGAAAATAGAATGGGACTTTTTTTGTGGCCAATGTGAATATTTGTTTTGATTGTCAATAACTGATTTTTTTTTATTTTATTCTTAATTTGAATGATGCAGTAGAATGTGAGGCTAATAACTTTCCATTGTATTGTACCATTTGTGCACATTGTTATAATATATTCCACCTCTTTGTGCTCACTATGAATATTTCCATTATTCTTTGGGGGGCTGCAAATTTGAATCTTTAAGATTTTAATATTCAGTGATCCACAATCAAATAACATTTCTAGAATTATATTAGTGTTTAAAGCTTAGCATTCTATTCTGTTACAAGTAGCAGCCATTTGATCATGCTGAAAGGATTTGACAATATTCCAAATATAATGCATCCCTCATTTTTTCATGTATTCAATTCTGGGCTAATTTGTTGTCATTTAATTATTACATCCTTTAAAATATTTGTAGACAGTTGTCATTTCTTCATTCTACAATGCCTTCATCTACTATTCAAAAGATACAATTTGGATTTTCCTAATTATGCTTATTGACTTTCACAAAATACATTCTAATATGATAATGTTCATTTTAAATATGGTGTCCAATAATTAAAATAGTATACCAAATGCAATCTGATCAATTCTCAGACAAATAAGGATTAATACCTTCCTATCTAATAGAAGGTAAACTCATAGAGAGCATGGAATGACTCTTTTATAAACCTTCAACATTGAGCCTTCTACATAGTGACTGCTATACACATATACACATACACATATGCACCAGAGTTCTATATGTGTGGATACATACATAATATTTTATACACATATTACATGAATACACATCCTTATGTGAATATATATGTTATGTATGTAAATGCCTATATATTATTCTAATAACCAACAAATATTATAACTGTAATCAACAAAAATACCAAGATAATTTTAAATATATTTTCATCAAAACCGTATATTATTGTTTATTCTTTTTAAAATTTTAGCACAAAACTTCAATACCTTACACACTTTTATTATGTCTTACTTTATTTCACCCTAGGTTCTATTTTCAAAAGCATATAATTAAATATTTATTATATACTGTGACATTTACTATAGATTTTCAAAGCTTTGCACAATCAAAATATATGGCAATGGTCAACTAAGGAATTTTTTTTTCAAAAAAGTTAAGCAGTACATATGCAAGGGTATTCTACCAACTAATTTTAAACTTTTATTCCAAACTTGAGAGATTTGTGCATTTATCTAGCTGTTAAACCATCCAGCAATACTCATATATATTTACCTTATCCAAAAAGATATACTGGGATAGTTTATCAATTGCTTTGCTAAAATCAACCTATATATTATCCACATTGGTCCCCTTTGTGCAAATAATGATGATCTAATACTTGCTGCATTCTTTTTTCAGAATTTCTTGGAAAATGAAAATGATATAAATTTCAAGAAGGAATCATTTTAAAGGAAATACTCAAGAGAAAAAGAACATCTCTTTTATTGCTAAAAAGTCATCTTCCAATCAGTTGTTTCCATTTCAAAGAAATTTCATTTTTTCTTCAGTGATTGCACCAAGTTGATTTATGGCTCAATCCACAAATACTATTTCATTTTTATTCTTTTTTTTATTACTATTTTCTGGTGGATAGCTAGTGGAGAAAAGGCAATTGGTTCTTTAAAAATTTCCAACAATAGCAAGAAATACTCTAAACTAAAATACATATAAACTAATGAATAGGTGTGTTCATTTGTTTGTTCATTTATGCACATTTTTTATTATGCATTGCACATCTACAATCATTATGTCAGCTACTTTCCACAACTGAGTTATGAGAAAATATTTAGAAGAGATTGGTTTAAATATCTATTGTGAAGAGGCACTATTTGTTACCCCAATTAACTTCCTAATTCTTGAATGTTTGTGCCAATATATGAATTAGGTCTTTTTTGTGAATTATTTTACAACATGAAATTTATATGGAGGAAATAGATCCTCAAAGAAACTTTTAAAATAATGGTAAAATGTAAAGTTTATGAAAGATGTTCACTAAATTAATCAGTAAATGTGTATGGAATACTTAATTAAAACAATTAGCAAAGCATTAGATCTTGCTAGATATGTGACAGTAGCCAAAATTTGACATATCTAACCACCTATTTATCAATTGCACATAGCATGTGTTTAACTTGGAAGAGATTTTTATGAAATATATGAGGTTAATTTCTATACTACATCCATATGTCATAAGCATATATTCTTTATAATATAGACCTTTAAATAATTTTTTTCTGTCTCCTTATTCTAACTACACTCCCTATACTTTATAATCTCAGGATAATGTCCTGCTTGTTCTGATTGCAAAAGGCACTGTCTCACTTAGAACTTAGAACTATTTGATAATTGCCTCTTCTTTTTTCCTTTTACAGTAAATTTGTATAATTAGGGAAAGTGACAAATAGAAGATTTTGTCATTAACCTTAAAAATGATAGAGGGAGGATTCAAGATAATAGAGAAAAGACAGGGACTCACTTTCCCTCTCTTCCCCAAAATTCTTCTAAACACGTTTAAATAATGACTTCAAACAAATTCTAGAATAGGAGTAGCCAAAAAAAGTGAAAAACTTTTCTAGCTGAAGACAATTTAGAAAATCTTCAAGAAAATCTACTGTATCAGAGTGATAGTGAAGCAAAATCTAGTACAGACCATGCCAGTATTTCCTCAACATAGCACTCCTAGAAGGCTTTGGCAACTATTGAATCAGAAGTGGCAATGGCAAATTCTAGAACTTTATTTTTTTTTTTATTTCAGGGGCAGCTTGGTGGCCCAGTATATGACAGAGTAGAGGTCCTAGAGTTAGGAGAATCTGAGTCCAACTTGAGACTTTACTAGCTGTGTCACCCTGAGTAACACACTTGACACTAATTGCCTTGCAAAAAAATTTCATTGAATATCTATATATTTCCCCTGAAGGACTGCACTCAGTTTTGCTAAGTGGGTAGTTCTTCTTTGCATCCTTAGCTACTATGTCCTTCAGAATATCATATCGCAAGCCCTATCCACCCAGTCCTTTACAGTATAAGATGTTAAATCATGTACTACACTGGCTGTGATTCTATCATACTTGAATTGTTGCTTTATTGCTACTTACAATATTTTTTCCTTGGTATTGGTGCTCTGGAAGTTGGCCATAATATTCCTGGAAGTTTTCATTTGGGGGTCTCTTTTAGATGATTAGCGCATTTTTTCTATTTCTATTTTACACTCTAGTTCTAGAGTATCAGGGAAATTTCACTGGACAATTTCTTGAAATATGATATATAGATTGTTTTTTATTTTTATCATGGCTTATAAGTGATCCAATAACTTGTTCACTTATCTCATGGATCTATGTTATTTGGAAGAGAAATCAAAATGATTTTTAATTTTAAAAAATGCTCAAATTAAATTTTAAAAAATATGCTCAAATGACACAAAAAGGACAATGGATGGAAGTTACAAATAAAAAATTTAAATTTTAAGGTATAAGATTTTGTTTAGTTTAAGAATAAAAATATTTATAATAATATAATAAAAATAATTTATAATAAATATAATAATTATAATATAATAATAATAATATATATATAATAATTAAATCATGTAAAAATATTTAAATTATCTCTGGAAGTTGTAGAGGGCCAGAACTCTGGAGAAGTATACTTGAAACAAGGATACTTAGAACAAGGTATTAACCAGTGGAATTGATGAGATGATGACTCTTTAGTATGCATATACTTAGTATTTAGCATGGTGATATAAGGATTCTCTAGTTTACACATAATCAGTATGATGTAATGATACAATTGTAATAGGGTATTTAAGGGCTGAGAAGGACTGGAAATGAGACATTCCATTTTTGACCATCCTCCTGGTGGCTCTCCTGCCTCCTGCACTCAAGACTGGGTCAGAATTTGACAGACACAGATTGTAAAGGAGACAGATTATGAAGGACACAATAAAGACTTTAAACTTTACATTCCTGACCATTATCACAGTGTCTATCCTGCTGAGACCAAGGCCTGTCTGAAGATCCTCCAGAAAGCTAGCTCGGACATCACAGGAGGTAGTGAAGTCCTCTTTACCTGAAATTTTCTAGCCAATTTTTTGGATCATCTTTTTCTAGGAATGATATAGAAATTCTTGGCCATATACAGTTCAGACTTAATGACTTCTGAAGTAAATAAATCACTCTTGAAGTAACTTAAATCAGGCTTCCTTTCAAACTCTTTTAAAACACATAATATAAGGTGAAATAAAATAATAAATGAAGAATTCTTGAAAGTTTAAAGTAATCAATTAAAACCATATATGAATAAATTTAAAGTAAGCTAAATTTATGATCACTGTTATTGTGATTAGATTAACAACAACCATACTGAGTGGCCATCAATTTGACTATTGATATAACTAATAATTATATATTTTATAGAAAAATTCTGGGGAAGCAGACTATATATATATATATAGATATATAGATATATATACAGAGAGAGAGAGAGAAAGAGAGAGAGAGAGAGAGAGAGAGAGAGAGAGAGAGAGAGAGAGAGAGAGGGAGAGGTTGTTTTCAGGCATAAATAAGAATCAAACAAAGCAAAAGGCATATACATGGTAAAAACAAAAGTGGAGGCTTGTTTGAGTCTATTTGATCTGTATATCTAGTAACACATTTATTTATTCATTAGCTTTTAGGCATTCACCTTTCAGCTATCTATATATCTATAAATTTGTCTCTTTACTTATGTGCCTATTGATGTAGTTGTGCATTCAGTTTAACAACATTTTTAGTGGCTACTGTGTGCAAAACAGTGTGAGAGGTGTTACAGATCAAAGATTAAAATGACCAAATAAAAAAAAAAAACAATTAATTTCACAGTCAATTTCAGATGAGTTTCATTTCTTCAAGGTTGAATTGAAACACACAGTATTTTATTTTTTAAAATTATTTTTATTACAAATTTTTATTTACAAGATATATGCATAGGTATTTTTTCAGCATTGACAATTGCAAAAGCTTTTGTTCCAATTATTCCCCTCCTTCCCCCATCCTCTCCCCCAGATGGAGGGTTGACAAATACATGTTAAATGTGTTAAAGTACATGTTAAATACAATATATGTACACATGTCCCTACAGTTATTTTGCTGTACAGAAAGAATGGGACTTTGAAATAGTGTACAATTAACCTGTGAAGGAAATCAAAAATGCAGGCAGACAAAAATAGAGGGACTGGGAATTCTATGAAGTAGTTGATACTCATTTCCCAGTATTCTTTTGCTGGGTCTAGCTGGTTCAATTCATTACTGCTCTATCAGAATTGATTTGGTACATCTCATTGTTGAAGAGGACCACATTCATTAGAATTGATCATCATATAGTATTGTTGTTGAAGGATATAATGATCTCCTGGACCTGCTCATTTCACTCAGCACCAGTTCATGTAAGTCTCTCCAGGCCTTTCTGAAATCATCCTTCTTATCAGTTCTTATAGAACAACAATATTCCATAATATTCATATACCACAATTTATTCAGCCATTCTCCAATTGATGGGCATCCACTCTGTTTCCAGTTTCTAATCACTAAAAAGAAGGCTTCCATAAACATTGTTGCATATACAGATCCCTTTCCCTTCTTTAAGATCACTTTGGGATACAAGCCCAGTAGTAACATTGCTGGATCAAAGGGTATGCACAGTCTGATAACTTTTTGAGCATAGTTCCAAATTGCTCTCCATAATGGCTGGTTGTATTCACAATTCCACCAACAATGTATTAGTCTTCCAGTTTTTCCACATCTCCTCCAGCATTCCACATTCTTTCCCTGTCATTCTAGCCAATCTGACAGGAACACACAGTATTTTAAAAAGATATATATATATATATATATATATATATATGAGTTTGAATCATAGTGATTTATAACATTTTTTTCATATAACTATAAATCATGTAAAATTTTCTGCTCCCATTTCTTGACCATTTATCAATTGGAGAATGGCATGTATTCTTATAAATTTGACACAGTTCTTTATATATTTTAGAAAGGAGACCTTTATCAGGAATACTCTGTAAAGATTTTGCCCAGGTTTGTACGTCTCTATTAATCTTGTTTCTATTGGTTTTATTTCTGCAAAATCTTTTTTAATTTAGTGTAATCAAAGTTGTTTATTTTCCCTTCCATAATGTCCTGTAGCTCTTTGGTCATAAAATCATCCCTTCCCCAAAGGAGCTGATAAGTAAATTATCCCTTGCTCTTCTAATGTGTTTATAGTATCATTCTTTATTTCCAAAACATGTGTCTATTTTGAACTAATTTTGTCAGGGGGTGTGCGACATAGGTCTATGTTGAGTTTTTGACAAATAATTTTACAGTTTTCCCAATAATATTTTTTGGTCAAATAGCGATTTCTTATTCCAGATATTGAAGTTTGGTGGTTTATCAAATAATAGATTGCTATATACCCTTATTATTACATCATGTGTATCCAATCCATTCCACTGATGTACCACTCTATTTCTTAGTCAGTACCAAATGTTTTTGATGACTGCTGCTTTATAATATATTTTAGATTTCATCCTTCTAAACCACCATGGTTTGTACTTTTTTCATTGATTGGCTTGATATTCTTGACCTTTTGTAGTTCCAGATGAATTTTATTATTATTTTTTCTAGTTATATAAAATAATGCTCTGGCAATTTGATTGGTAAGGCACTGAACCAATAGACCAATTTAGCCAGAATTGTCATTTTTATTATATTAACTTGGCCTACCCATAAACAATTGATATTTTCCATTTTAATCTCATTTTATTTGTGTAAGAAGTGTTTTGTAATTTCATTCACATAGTTCTTGGATTTGTCTTGGCAAGTAGATCCCCAAGAATTTTATTTTCTTTACAGTAATTTTAAATGAAATTTCTCTTTTTCCTCTGGCTTATGGACTTTGTCAGTTACACAAAGAAATATTGATGATTTGTGAGGGTTTATTTTATATTGTGCAAATTTGCTAAAGCTATGATTTGTTTACAGCAGTTTTCTGGATGATTTTCTAGGATTCTCTAAGTGGGGATTCTCCCCACTGCGCAGATTGGAGGCTTACCCGGGCTGTGTCCTCCTGCAGTGCAGGATCACAACTGCCCCAAGGAAAAGCCCCATACTGCGGGTTGGGGCTGTGAGCTTTTGCTGAGATCTGTGCTTTCACTTTCGTTTGAGACTCTCCTCCGAACCTAATTTCTCTCCCTGTCTAGGTTGATCTCCCCCCAGGCCCCGGAAAAAAACCTTTTTTGGCAAGCCTGCAGATTTTCTTCGGCTGGTGAGTTGTTATACTTCTTATCTTTACGAATTGTAGCAGTCAACACTATTTTTGAGGCTCGATATAAAAATTGATAAAGAGGGTAAGAAAAGAGCTTAGAAAGTCACTTGTGCCATCTCCGCCATCTTGGCTCCGTCCCCAAGCTATATGCTTTTTACATTTCACTAAATCTATTTTGTAGTGAATTTTCTTCAGATACATTCTGTATTTCCTTTTCCAAACACTCTTGCAGATTTTTCATTTTCTTTCCATATTTTTCTTATACCTATTCTTAAAGATCCTTTTTTAAATTTCTTCTAGAAGAGCCTTGTGTAAAGGGGGCCAAGTTACATAGCCTTTTGGGTCTTCATCTGGAGACAATCTGCCTTTAATTTCTTTAGTGTTTGAAATCTGTTCTTCTCTTTCACCATAAAAGCTGTCAATTGTTAGAATCATCTTTATTTTTTACTCATTTTTTTTTTTAAAGTTAAGGTCTGAATCAGACTCCCATAAAAACTATTTTAATGAACTAGAAAAAAATAACAACAAATTTCATTTGGAAAAACAAAAGGTCAAGAATTTCAAGGGAATTAATTAATTATTATTTTTTTTAAATTTAATACCCTTTTATTTACAGGTTATATGTATGATAACTTTACAGCATTGACAATTGCCAAACCTCTTGTTCCAATTTTTCCCTCCTTCCCCTCATCCCCTCAGATGAGGTGTGGATGAGATGGCAGGATAGCAGGATGACCAGTAGATGTTAAATATATTAAAGCATAAATTAGATACACAATAAGTATACATGACCAAACCGTTATTTTGCTGTACAAAAAGTATCAGACTCTGAAATATTGTACAATTTGCCTGTGAAGGAAATCAAAAATGCAAGTGGGCAAAAATATAGGGATTGGGAATTCAATGTAATGGTTCTTAGTCATCTCCCAGAGTTCTTTTCCTAGCCATAGCTGGTTCAGTTCATTACTGCTCCATTGGAACTGATTTGGTTGATCTCATTGCTGAGGATGGCCAGTTCCATCAGAATTGGTTACTGATCAATTAATCTATTTTTTTTTTCTATTTAATCTATTTAATCTAATATTTTAGATCTGGTATAGCTAAGCCACCTTCATTTGATTTTTTTTCATTAATTCCATTTTAAAAAATGAAGGTGGCCTAGCTGTACCAGATCAAAATTATATTATAAAGCAGTGGTTACCAAAACTATTTGGTATTGGCTAAGAAATAGACTAAGATGATCAGTGGAATAGGTTAGGTTCAAAGGACAAAACATTCAATAACTTTAATAATGTAGTGTTTGAGAAACCAAAGACCCAGCTTGTGGGATAAGAATTCAGTGTTTGACAAAAATTGCTGGGATAATTGGAAACTAGTGTGATAGAAACTAGGTATTGACCCACACTTAACACCATACACCAAGATAAGGTCAAAATGGGTTCATGACCTAGGCATAAAATATGAGATTATAAATAAATTAAAAGAACATAGGATAGTTTCCTTCTCATACCTGTGGAACAGGAAGGAATTTATGACCAAAAAAGAATTAGAGATCGTTATTGATCACAAAATAGAAAATTTTGATTATATCAAATTGAAAAGTTTTTTATACAACAGAACTAATGCCCACAAGATTAGAAGGGAAGCAATAAACTGGGAAAACATTTTTATAGTTAAAGGTTCTGATAAAGGTCTCATTTCCAAAATATAGACAATTGACTCTAATTTATAAGAAATCAAGCCATTCTTCAATTGATAAATTGTCAAAGGATATGAACAGACAATTTTCAGATGAAGACATTGAAACTATTTCTAGCCATATGAAAAGATGCTCCAAGTTATTATTAATCAGAGAAATGCAAATTAAGACAATTCTGAAATACCACTACACCTGTCAGAATGGCTAGAATGACAGGAAAAGATAGTGCAGAACGTTGGAGGGGATGTGGGAAAAGTGGGACACTAATACACTGTTGGTGGAATTGTGAATACATCCAGCCATTCTAGAGGGCGATTTGGAACTATGCTCAAAAAGTTATCAAACACTGCATACCCTTTGATCCAACAATGTTACTACCAGGCTTATATCCTAAAGAGATTTTCAAGAAGGGAAAGGGACCAGTAAGTGCAAGAATGTTTGTGGCAGCCCTCTTTGTAGTGCCAAAAAAAAAAAAAAAACTGAGAGGATACCCATCATTTAGAGAATCGCTGAATAAATTGTGATATATGAATATTATGGAATATTTTTGTTCTGTAAGAAATGATCAATAGGATGATTTCAGAAAGACCTTGGAGAGACTTACAGGAACTGATGCTGAGTGAAATGAGCAGGAACAGGAGATCATTACATACTTCAAGAACAATACTATATGATGATCAATTCTGATGATCATGGCCCTCTTCAACAGTGAGATGAAATAAATCAGTTCCAATAGAACAGTAATGAATTGAACCAGCTACACCCAGTGAAAGAACTCTGGTAAATGACTATGAAGCATTACATAGAATTCCCAATCCCTCTATTTTTGTCCACCTGCACTTTTGATTTCCTTCACTTACTAATTGTACACTATTTCAAAGTTCAATTCTTTTTGTACAGCAAAATAACTGTTTGGATATGCATACATATATTGTATTTAACTTATGAAAAAAATAAAGTTAAGGTCTGCCTTTAGGGTGGGGGAGATTTTCCAAGTGACTACAGCTGCTCTGGGTCAGTGCTGATTCACTCCCTGTACTGGGTGGGCATGGACAGGTCCTGAAAGACTTTGGTGTTTTGTTCATGATTGCTCTTTTGTGTTTGTATTGGGTATTTTATATCTTCTCTGCTGATGTACTGGCTTGCAACCAGGACAGAGTGTCCAACACTGCTGTAGATTTCTATGGATTCCTCCCTGAAGATTCTCTACCACTCGGAGTCAGAAAAGATGGTAGAGTCAACAATGCCCTGGGATTTTGCCCTGTCTGTGCTGGCATTTGTACTCAATTGGTTGCTCTGGCTGCCTCTTTTCCATTTCTGGTTGAAACAGAACTTTTTTGGTCTGTTTCCTCCTGTAGATTCTCTGTCACATGGAGTCTGCACAGCCACAGTGAGACGGCACTCTCTGGGACTTTGAACTATCTGCATTGTTCATGCTGGCTTCTTCCCTCCAATTTTCAATTGAAGCACACCATTTCTGGAGGCCTTCAAAATTATCTTCTGCTGATAATTTGTTGCACTCCCAATATGTGAGGGTTCTGCCAGTCCAGAACTAATTCAGAGGCTGGATTTTGTAATTAGTGTGAGGGTTGTAGAGAAGGTCAGAGAGAAATGTGTTTCATCTCTGTCATCTTGGCTCCACCCCCTTAAGCCTGATCCTGAGTTATCCTGACAGTTGGTTCTGGGTATTTGAATTGTTTTTGTCTCAGTTTGTAGTATTTTTTTCCTTAAAATTGTAGTTTTAAAGTTTTGCACCAATGTTCCTTGGAGTTTTTAGGATATCTTTCCAAAGATAACCCATGTATTCTTTAAATGAGTATTTCCCCCTCTGTTTCTGTAATATTGGCTCAGTTTTCCTTAATGATTTTTAGTAAAATGCTATCCAGGCTCTTTTTAGGTCATGACATTCAGGTAGCCTAATAATTTTTAAATTGTCTATTCTGGATCAAATTTGCAGGTCTTCTATTTTGCCAATGTGGTATTTCACATTTTTTCCCATTTTTTCATTCTTTTTCATTCTTTTGATTGATTCTTGCTGTCTCACAAATTCATTACCTTTCATTTGCCTTGTAATTTTTTGCTTGATATTCTTCAATTATCTTTTGTATCTCTTTTCCAATTTGGTGTATTCTACTGTTTAAAATAGTTGTTTTCTTCAGACAATTTTTTTCCTTTTTTTTTCCCAAACTGTTGATTCTCTTGTGCATGCCCTTCATTTCTTTTCTCATGTTTCCTCTCTTTCTGTTACATGCCTTTAGAAGTCTCTTATGAACATTTCCAAGAAGCTTTTTTGGGCTTCAGACCAATTTATATCATTCTTTGAGGTTTCTTCTGTAGATTTTCTGTCCTCATTTGAGTTTGTGTTTTGGTCTGCATTGTAACAATTGTAGCTTTCTATCATCAAGGTTCTTTTCTGTTTCTTGCTAATTTTCTTTCCTTTTCTTTTGTTATTTCCTCTTTTTTTAGTTGTAAGGTGGAACTGTACTTCTGTGGTAAAGGTGGATCTGTCCCAAGCTTGCATTGTTCAGGAAACAACCTGGTTTCCCAGAGTTTATCTTCTCAGCTGACACTGGAAGCTGCCTCATTGATTTACTCCTCTACTGATCTAGGAGTAAGGATCCTAGTTTCTGATTTGCTGTGATTAAAAATCCTTTTAGCAGCTTTCCCAGATTCTATCTGACCTGGATTGAACTCCCTTTTCACCTAATGAGACTTACCTTGCTTGACTATTTTTTTTTTCATTCTATCTTAAGCTGGAGAGTAGTTTCATCAGTTTCTGTTGAGAAGCTTGTTTTTATGTAGGTTTTTAAGGAAAGAGGTGATGTTCTTGACATGTACAATAATTGGCTTTAGTGAGGCATATTTGCATAAAGTCTTGAGATTCATTTTTTTTCTCTTCCAGCGTAATAAAAGTCTCATGGGGACTAAATATCTTTTGACTTATCTTAACACTTCTTAGTGCTTTGAAATTATTGACCTTTGGTCTTGACAAGACCAGATGGACTTGTTATTTTTTCTAGGCCTGTAAAATACTTTTGGGAGTTTGATTGATATGGCACTAAATAAGTGGATTGATTTAGGTAGATTGTCATATTTATTATATTCACTCAGCCTATCAATGAGCTTTTGATATTTTTCCAACTGATTAGATCTGACATTATTTGTGTGGAAAGTGTTTTGTAGTTGTGCTCATACAGTTCTTAATTTTCCTTTGGCAGATAGATTCTTAAATGTTTTATAATATAGACAGTTGTTTTAAATGGAATTTCTTGTATCTCTTGCTTCTGCACTTTGTTGGGAATATATAAAAATGCTGATAATTTATGTGCATTTACATTGCATCTTGCAATTTTGCTAAAATGTAAATTGTTTCTGGTGATTTTTAGTTGATTCTCTAGGGTTCTCTAAATAAACCATCATATCATCTGCAAAGAATGATAATTTGCTTTCCTCATTACCTACTCTTAATTCTTTTAATCGCTTTTTCTTGTTTAACTGCCAAAGCTAACATTTCTAATACAATATTGAATAGTAAAGATGATAGTGTTTCAGTCTTGATCTTATTAGGAATGGTTCTACTTTGTTTCCATTATATAAGATGCATGTTCATGGTTTTAAATAGATGTGACTGATCATTCTAAGGAAAACTCCATTTATTACAATACTTTCTAGTCTTTTTAATAGGAATAGGTGTTACTTTTTAACAAATGCATTTTCTGCATCTACTGAGATTATCATATTTTTTTTCTTAATTTGTTTATTGACATAGTCAATTATACTAATGGGTTTCCTAATATTGAACCTGTCTTGCATTCCTGATATAAATCTTACTTGGTCCTGGTTTATTTTCCTGAGGATAATTTTCTGTAATCCCTTTGCTAATATTTTATTTAAGATTTTTGCATCAATATTCATTTGGGAAATTGGTCAATAATTTTCTTTCTCTGATTTCACTCTCTCAGGTTTAGCTGTCAGCACCATATCTGTGTCATAAAAATAATTTGGTACTTCTCCATCTTCCCTATTTTTTTCAAATAGTTTATATAGTATTAGAATCAATCATTATTTAAATGCTTGGTAAAATTCACATGTAAATCCATCTGGCCCTGGAGATGTTTTCTTAGGAAGTTGATTAATAGCTTGTTCTATTTCTTCTTTTTTAAAATTATTCTATTTAAATAATTTATTTCCTCTTCTTTTAAACTGGCCAATCTATATTTTGTAGATATTTCTCCATTTCCTTTAGATTATCAAATTTATTGGGATAGATTGGTCAAAATAACTCTTAATTATTGCTCTAAGTTCCTATTTATTGTTAGAAAATTTTCCCCCTTCTTTTTTGAGAATAACAATTTGATTTTGTTCTTTTTTTTTTTAAATAAAATTAACTACAGGTTTATCTATTTTGTTGTTTTTTTATATAACCAACTCTTAGTTTTATCAATTCAATTTTATTAATCTCTTTATTTTCAGAATTTCAATCTTGTTATTTAATTGAAGGTTTTTAATTTTTTTTTATTTTTTTTAGTTGGAAGCCCAATTAATTGATCTCTTTATCTATTTTACCACACTGCAACATTGATATTATATAGCAATCAATTATGATGAATGTTACTCTTTCCAACAATGAGATGACTGATGTCAGTTCCAATTATCTTTTGAGGAAGAGAACCATCTATATCCAGAAAGAGGATGAACTGAATGTAGATCACAATATAACATTGTCACTCTTTTTATTGTTCACTTGCATTTTGTTTTCTTACTCATTTTCTTTCATTTTTGATCTGATTTTCCTTGTGCAGCAAGATAATTGTATATATATGTGTGTGTATTTAAACATGAAAATATAAATTTTGATATTCTTTAAAGTTTTATCTTTGAATCCCTGTCAAAAAGATATTATCAGTTGACATGGCTTATTTTAGGAACAAATGACCATTTAAAAACAAATGTAACAATTATGGTAATGGATCTTGTCCTTCCACCTCAAAAGAAAAATCCAAGTTCTTTACTTTCATTGTAAACATAGGGGACAATGGGATTAGAATAAAGCTTATAATATAAGAAATGGTCAATGTGATATTTAGATTCATTTTACTGTTTTTTCCCCTAAAAATACCTCAGTGCCTGTTTTAGTCATTTTATGGTCATTGGAATGAATTGTTCTATCCTCCTATTTTACTTTTGTGTGGGATGGTGCTGGGAGAGATTTTGCACGTTTGGTTACAAATATGTCTTCCTCATTAATGGGTATGAATCTTTTAAATTACCTTCAATCTGGTTTAGCTCATCTAATGAGACAGTTTTACTGGGATGTGACCACTGCACATGCTTGGAGTCACAGGGGAGAGCTATATGAAGGTGGATACCAAAACTTAATGAGCAGACCTGAAAAGGACTTGGCAAATCCTAACACTAAAGTTTCTAGTTCTCTATGAACATCTCATAGTCGAAAACATATATGTACATACATATATGTATTATATGCATATGTATAAATATATACATGTTATATGTATGTATATGTATACATATACATATATGTAGTCATTTTCACACAAAAAAAGTATTTTTTAATTTGTAATATAAAGCAAAATTCCAAGTCAATATTTAAAATCCTTAGAATAATAGGGCTAAATTTCCTATTTTTATTCTTATTCTCTGTTTTTCAGAAGAATGCAATATTATAGATAGATAAGCATGTGATCAAAACAATGAAACTTTTGGTCCTGAGCTACTCTGTGCCTCTCACCATACATTGTACAAAACTGTTGTTAATTTCCCAAAATTTCTAGGAAGTTACAATTACATTATTCAGAGGATGTTATTAAAAATAATGATGTCAATTTTTTGAAATATATGAGCTGCTTTCCTTATAGAGTGATGGCATAGAATATCTTAGGATTTGCACAATAGTTTGAATTTTTTGATTCTTACAATAAACATTTAAGATAAGTACAACAGTTATCATTATGACTTGGTAAATAAGAAAATTTTCTGAGAAAGAAGTTAAATTATTTTCCTGGAATCACAAGAGGAATTTGAGGCACAATTCACACTTCATTATTCCTTACTCAAGATGTCTCAGGCCACCACTTCTTTAATAGACTTGAGCAGAAACATATACTTACACAACATTAAACTCTGTACTTCATTTTGATTGCAATGATTGCTAGCTATATGTTATTGGATAACAGTTTTTATTTAACCTTCTTCAGTTGAGTCAATATTGTTCTTATGTTCTTCTTTGACTTTAAACATTTTAATCTATAAGTAGTTGCCTCCTCTCAAATAATGTTATGCTACTGCTTTCTCTATACATAAATGCACTTCAAATGTGCAATTAAATTAAGAACTCATTCTGGGAAATTAGGTGGAACTATTTTTATTGTATGGGAGGTTAATATCATGTCCTTGTTGAGGAAATGTCAGAGTTGAGCAAATTCACTTACAAGCTTGTGTCAGTTTCTGCATAACTTTTGAAAAAAGAAGTTCACTCATGGTAATTAGGATGATACCATGCTCTATTTAATTCTTCTTATTAAAATAATAGGAATAAAAATAAAAAACATGAGATGAAGTTGCTTGAAATTATGTATAATCATATAACTTGGACTATATTTATCATATAATATATGCAATTTGAGATTCATAATTTCAATTTCTTTTTGCTTTTTAGATTTCAAAGTGATGGAGACAATATCCAATCCTGAATTTTATAATCCAAACTTTAAATAAGGACTATATAAGTCAGTCTCTTCACTATTAAAACTGATTTTAAAAGAAGAATATTCAGAGCAATTACTAAAACTGAGAATTTGATATATTTGAATGTAGATTTGCAAAAGAGTTTACAGATGATCAAGTCAACTGCTCCTTTCCAGTTTTCATTCCCCATTAAATTTTCCATTTATCCTATTTTGCTGCATGGTCCTATGTTCTTTGCTGTCATCATTATTTGCAACACCTGCATGACGTTCATTATCAAAATGTTTTGACTTCACATTTCACTGTATCTCTCATATATGATCTCTTCTCCCCATTGAAATTGTCCCCATTCTAGTGGAGATTTTAATTACCACTTGCCTATAGTATTACATAGCCTTTTAAGTGGTTTTACTTTCTGTAGCTTCTCCTCAAACATTTCTGAACATGTTGTTTCTTTTTCCTTCTTTAAAATCTCTTTGGGATATAGGCCCAGGAAAAAAAACTTTTGGATTAAAGAGAATGCACAGTTGGATAAATTCTTTTTTATCATAGTTCCAGATTTCTGAGAAAGCCCCCAAGGGCTTTAAAAAATGAGTAAAAAAGCAACAAGAATGATATATAGCTTCTATACAGAAAGAGAGCAGGTTTTCAACCCTTTGGAGACTAATAGAAGTCTCCAGAAAAAAACCCAAAAGAGCGATGTACCCTGATCCTCATCACACAAGGCTCTCCTAGAGAGACTATAAAAAAATCTTAAAAGAGAGCAAGAAGAAAAATGGGAAAAGGAAAGAGAAGTTATGCAAGTGAGTAACAACTTCCTGAAATGTTAAATAGGAAAGGTAAAGAACTCCAAGGAAGTACAAAGAAACAGAATTTGTTAGTTGGAAATAGCACATAATTCACAGAACAGTGGGGTTTGTGAATTGAAAAAGATAAAGAACTCCCAAGAAAGTAGGATTTGTGAATTGGAAAAAGAAATTAACTTTGTTAAAAAAAATAATTAGTGAAATGGAAAAAAATTCCATCGAGCAAAACAACTCATTTAAAAACTCAATTGGACACATACAAAGAGAAGTAAAAAAAAAGCTAATGAAGAAAATAACTCATTAAAAATCAGAACTGAACAAATAGAAATGAATGATTCATTGAGACATCAAGAATCAGTCAAGAAAACCAATATATAAATAAATAAAATCTGAAAAATTAGAAAAAGATGTTAAATATCTACTTGGAAAAACCAGAAAGTAAAATAAGGATTGAAAAATTCATTGAACACCTACTGAAAAAGACCCTAAAATAAAAACTCCATGGAATATTGTGGCTAAATTTCAGAACTATCAGAATAAGGAAACAAATATTACAAGCAGCCAGAAAAAAAATTCAAGTACCAAGGAGCCACAATAAGTATCAATCAAGATCTAGCTAATTCCACATTAAAAAATCAAAGGGCCTGGAATCTGATATTCTCAAAGGCAAAAGAACTTGGAATGCAGCCAAGAATAAACTACCCAGCTAAGCTGAGCATTTTCTTTCAGGGAAGAAGATGGACATTTAAGGAAACAGATGAATTCTATTTGTTTCTAAGAAAAAAAAAAAAACAGAACTAAACAAAAACAAAAACAAAATGATCTCCAACCATAGGACTCAAGAGAAGCAGAACAAGGTAAAAAGAACTCTTGAGAACTGTATTTCTGTTATGGTTATACATAAAGAGTGCATGTATAATTTGATTTTACTGATATAACAAAAAAGGAAAGTAGAAATGGAAAGGGTATAGTATCAAAAAAAAGGGGGGGGCAAAGGGCAGATAAAAGAGAAACTACATCCCATTAGAGGCAAAGAAAATATATCATATCTGAGGAAATTTAGAGAGGGGGAGGAAGAACATTGTATGAATCTTACTCTCATCAGAGTTGGCTCAAAAAGAAAATAATTCTTTAACCTCATTAAAAAGTGGGAAAGGGAAAGGGAAAGGGAAAAGAAAAAGAGTAATAAGGGAAAGGTCCAAGAAAGGTGAAAGGATTTATATGGGGTGAGAGCGATTCTAATGAAGGAGAACTGCAGGATTCAAATGGTGCCCATAAGTTTAACACTGGGAAAGGGGGTAAGAAGGACCAAGAAAAATAAAACCATAATCTGGGAATAATGAGATGGGAGGAAATACAGAATTAGTAATTTTAACTATAAATCTGAATGGGATGAACTTTCCCATAAAGCAGAGGTGGATAGCAAACTGGATCAAAAGTCAGAAACCTACAATATGTTGTTTACAGGAAACACATTTGAAATAGGAACATACATAGAAAGTAAAGGTAAAAGGCTGGAGCAGAATCTATTATGCTTCAGGTGAAGTCAAAAAAGCAGAGGTAGCCATCCTTATCTCAGATCAAGCAAAAGCAAAAATTGATCTAATTAAAAGAGATAAGGAAGGAAACTATATCTTGCTAAAGGTTAGCATAGACAATGAAGCAATATCAATAACTAAACATATATGCACCAAATAGAATAGCATCTAACTTCCTAAAGGAGAAGTTAAGAGAGATGCTAGAAGAAATAGACAGCAAAACTATAATAGTGGGAAACCCCAACCTTGTACTCTCAGAATTAAATAAATCAAACCACAAAACAAACGAAAGAAATTAAAGAGGTAAATAGAATATTAGAAAAAAAATAGATATGATAGATCCTTGGAGGAGACTGAATGGTGACAAAAAGGAGTATACTTTCTTCTCAGCAGTTCATGGAACTTATATAAAAATTGGCTATATATTAGGACATATAGACCTGAAAATTAAATACAGGAAGGTAGAAATAGCAAATGATTTCTTTTCAGCATCGTGATCTGAAAATCAATAAAAACTACATTCAACAGAAAATTAGGGGTAAATAGAGCAAAAAATAAATGGAAACTAAATAATCTCATCTTACAGAATGATTGGATGAAACAGCCAATTATAGATACAATTAATAATTTCACCCAAGATAATGACAATGATGAGACATCACACCAAAATTTGTGGGATGCAGCCAAGGCAGTAATAAGGAGAAATTTTATATCTTTAGAAGCTTACTTGAATAAAATAGAGAAAGAGATGATAAATGTATTAGGCTTACAACTCAAAAAGCTAGAAAAAGACCAAATTAAAAACCCGCAATAAAATACTAAACTTAAAATTCTAAACTTAAGAGGAAAAATTAATAATATTGAAAGTAAAAAAAATATTGAACTAATAAATGAAACTAAGAGTTGGTTTTATGAAAAAAAAAACAATAAAATACATAAACCGTTGGTAAATCTGATTAGAAAAAACAATGAACAACATCAAATTGTTACTATTAAGAATGAAAAGGGAGAACTTTCCACCGATGAAAAGGAAATTAGAATATAATAAGGAGTTACTTTGTCCAACTTTTTGCCAAAAATTTTTATAACTTAAATGAAACTGATGACTACATCCAAAATATGGGCTTCCCAGATCAACAGAGGAGGAAGTAAATTGCTTAAATATTCCCTTTTGAGAATAAAGAAATAGAACAAGCTATTAATCAACTCCCTAAGAAAAAATTCCCAGGACCAGATAGATTTACATGTGAATTCTACCAAATATTTATAGAATAATTAACCTTAATGCTATATTAACTATTTAAAAAAATAAGGAATAAAGGACTCCTACCAAATTTTTTTTATGATACAGACATGGTACTGATACCTAAACCAGATAGGTTGAAAACAGACTAAGAAAATTACAGAACAATCTCCCTAATGAATATTGATGCTAAAATCTTAAATAAGATATTAGCAAAAGGTCTACAGAAAATCATCCTCAGGATAATGCACCATGACCAAGTAAGATTTTTACCAGCAATGCAGGGCTGGTTCAATATTAGGAAAACTATTAGTATAATTGACCATATCGATAACCAAATTAACAAAAAGCATGCAATCATCTGAATAGATGCAGAAAAAGCATTTGATAAAATCCAGCATTCATTCCTATTAAAAACACTTGAGAGTATAGGAATGAATGGACTTTTTCTTAAAATAATTAGTAGCATCTATTTAAAACCATCAGTAAGCGTCATATATAATGAGAATAAACTGGAACCATTCCCAATAAGATCAAGAGTGAAAGAAGGTTGCCCACTATCACCATTACTATTTAATATTGTATTAGAAATGCAAGCTTCAATGTAATTCAGTTCCAATTGATCAATAATGGACAGAAGCAGCTACACACAAAGAAAGAACACTGGGAAATGAAGGCAAACTGTTGCATTTTTGTTTTTTTCCCCCAGATTATTTTTACCTTTTGAGGCCAATTTTCCTGTGCAACAAGAGAACTATTCACTTCTGCACACATATATTATATCTAGGATATGCTGTGGCATATTCAACATGTATAGGACTGCTTTCCCCCTGGGAGAGGGGGTAGTGGGTGAGAGGGGAAAAATCAGAACAGAAGTGAGTGCAAGGGATAATGTTGCAAAAAAAAAATCCAGGCATGGGTTCTGCCAATAAGAAAACTATAATTATTAAAAAAAAAAAAGAAAGAAAGAGAGAAAGAATTGCAAGCTTCAGAAATAAGATGTGAGAAAGAGATTAAAGGAATTAGAGTAGGTAATGAGGAAACCAAATTATCACATTTTGCTGAAGATATGATGGTTTACTTAGAGAACCCTAGAGATTCCACTAAAAAGCTATTTTAAAAAATTCACACTTTTAGCAAATTTGATGAATACAAAATAAACCCACATAAGTCATCAGCATTCCCATATATCACTAACAAATTCCAACAGTTAGAGCTACAAGGAGAAATTCCATTTAAAGTAACAACCAATAGTATAAAATATTTAGGAATCTATGTGCCAAGGGAAAATCAGGAATTATATGAGCAAAACTATAAATAAAGTCAGACATAACTAATTGAAAAAAATATTAAATGCTCTTGAATAGGGTGAGCAAATATGATAAAGATGACAATACTACCTAAATTATTTATTTAGTGCTATACCAATCAGACTCCCAACAAACTATTTTAATGACCTAGAAAAAATAACAACAAAGTTAATATGAAAAATAAAATGTCAAGATTTTCAAGGGAACTAATGAAAAAACATCAAATGTAGGTAGCCTAGCTGTACCAGATGTGAAATTATATTATAAAGCAGCAGCAATTACCAAAATCATTTGGTATTGGCTAAGAAATGGACCAGTTGATCAGTGGAATAGATTAGGTTCAAAAGAAAAAAATACTCAGTAACTTTAATAATCTAGTGTTTGGCAAACCCAATGACTCCTGCTTTTTGGATAAGAACTCACTGTTTCACAAAAACTGCTGGGAAAATTGGAAATAAGTATGGCAGAAACTAGGCATTGACATACACTTAACACCATACACTAACTAAGGTCAAAATGGGTTCATGACCTTGGCATAAAAGATGAGATTATAAGTAAATTAGAAGAGTATCTGATAGTTTACCTCTCAGATCTGTGGAAGAGGAAGGAATTTATGACTAAAGAAGAAATAGAGATCACTATTGACTACAAAACAGAAAATTTTGATTATATCAAATTGAAAAGTTTTTGTACAAACAAAATAATGCAGACAAGATTAGAAGGGAAACAATAGACTGGGGAAAGCTTTTTTACAGTCAAAGATCCTGATAAAGGCCTCATTCCCACAATATATAGAGAATTGACTCTAATTTATAAGAAATGAAGCCATTCTCCAATTGACAATTGGTCAAAGGATATGAACAGACAATTCTCAGATGAAGAAATTGAAACTATTTCTAGCCATATGAAAAGATGCTCCATGCCATTATTAATCAGAGAAATGTAAATTAAGACAACTCTGAGATACCACTACACACCTGTCAGATTGGTTAGAATGACAGGGAAAGATAATGCTGAATGTTGGCGGGGATGTGGTAAAACTGGCACTGATAACATTGTTGGTGGAATTGTGAATACATCCAACCATTCTGGGGAGCGATTTTGAACGATGCTCAAAAAGTTATCATACTGTGCATACCTTTTGACCCAGCAGTGTTATAACTGGCCTTATATCCCAAAGAGATCTTAAAGAAGGGAAAAGGACCTGTATGTGCAAGAATATTTGTGGCAGCCCTCTTTGTAATGGCCAGAAACTGGAAACTGAGTGGATGTCCATCAATTGGAAAATGGCTGAATAAATCATGGTACATTAACATTATGGAATATTGTTGTTTGGTAAGAAATGACCAACAGGATGATTTCAGAAACGCTTGGAGAGAGTTCCATGAACTGATGCTGAGTGAAATGAGCAGAACCAGGAGATCATTATATATTTCAACCGCAATACTATATGATGATCAATTCTGATGGACGTGGTCCTCTTTAACAATGTGATGAACCAGATTAGTTCCAGTAGAGCAGTAATGAATTGAAGCAGGTACACCCAGTGAAAGAACTCTGGAAAATGAGTATGAACCACTACACAGAATTTCCAATCCCTCTATTTTTGTTCACCTGCATTTTTTTATTTCCTTCACAGGTTAATTGTACACTATTTTAAAGTCCGATTCTTTTTGTATGGCAAAATAATTGTATGGACCTGTATAAATATATTATATTTACCTTATACTTTAACATATTTAACATGCATTGTTCAACCTGCCATCTGGGGGAGGGGGTGGGGGAAGGAGGGAAAAATTGGAACAAAAGGTTTTGCAATTTTCAGTGCTGAAAAATTACCCATGCATATATCTTGTAAAAAAAAAAAAACAAAAGCTATAATAATAGTAAAAAAAGAAATTATTGATTGTCTGTGATCTGCTATTTCACCCATTCATTCTTAAGGATGAGATTAATTAGTTACAATTTCTTTTTGGTCTATTTTCCCTTGGTCCTTTACTGAATGCAATTTTTCTTGCATCATGACCTGAAATAAAATGCCTTTACTATTTCTGCCATTCTGCATTTCATTTTGAGGTCTTTATATCCTAGTATATGGTCAGTTTTTGTATAGGTTCTCTGAATTTCTGAGAAGGAAATGTACTTCTTTCTGTCACCTTTCAATTTTCTTCAAAGAACTATTGTAACTAGCTTTTCTAGTATTCCATTTACTTTTTTAATTTCTTTCTTATTTATTTTGTGGTTTGATTTATCTAATTCTGAGAGAGGAAGTTTGAGATCTTCCACTATTAGTTTTGTTGTCCATTTCTTCTTGCAACTCTTAACTTCTACTTTAGTAATTTAGATGCTACACCACTTGGTGCATATATGTTTAATATTGATAATATTTCATTTTCTATGCTATACTTTATCAAGATATAATTTCCTTTCTTATCTCCTTTAATTAGATCAGTTTTTTGATTTTGCTTGATCTAAGATCAGGATGGCTCCCACAGTTTTTTTTTTCCTTCACCTGAAACATAATAGATTCTGCTCTAGCCTTTTACCTTTACTCTGTATGTATCTATTTGCTTTAAATGTGTTTTTTTGTAAACAATATATTGTAGCATTCTGGCTTTTAATCCAGTCTGCTATCCAGTTATGTTTTATGGGAGAGTTCACCTTATTCATATTTAAATGAAAACTACTAATTCTGTACTTTCTGCCATCTTATACTTTTCTCTTTCCTATTCCTCTTTTCCTCCTCCTTAGTATTTTAGTTATGAGTAGTACTTGCCTCAAGCAGCCCTCACTCTTTCTTACTTTCCTCTACTATTTATAATTTCCCTTCTATTTAGGATACCCCTTCCCTTTTTGCCTTTCATCTCCCACTTTTCTATAAGATGAGAGAAGTTTCTTGGGGAAACCAAATATATCTAATATTATTTTTGAGCCAAATCTGATGTGTCTAAGAGTCACACAATATTTGTTACACTCCCTTCTTTGCTCATTTATAATAGGTTTTCTTTGCCTCTTCCTGAGATATAATTTCCCTCATTTTACTTCCACTTTCCCCCTATTCTGTTATAATACTCTTTCAACCTCTAGTTTTTAAAAATATTCTCTATGTATACCCATAATTGAAATAATTCTCAAGAGTTTTCTTTTTTACTTTTTTATGCTTCTCTTAATTTCTATATTTAGAGGTCAAAAATTTTGTTTAGCTCTGGTCTTTTAATCAAAAATACATGGAATTCCCCAGTTTCATTGAATGTCAATTTTCTTCTCTGAAAGAAAATGTTCAGTTTTGCAGGGTAATTTATTATTGGTTGCATTCCAAGTTCCTTCACCTTTTGGAATATCAGATTCCAGGCTCTTTGATCCTTTAAATTGGAAGCTGCTAGGTCCTGATTAATACTTATTGTTGTTCCTTGGTTTTTGAATTGTTTCTTTTTGGCTGGTTGTTATATTTTTTTCTTGGCCTGATAGTTCTGAAATTTAACCACAATATTCCATGTGATTTTAATTTCAGTGTCTTTTTCAGGAGGTGTTTGATGAATTCTCTCAATTGTCATTTTACTGATTCTATTTCCGATTCTATTTACATCTGGGCAGTTCTCTTTGATGATGTCCTGAAAAATAGTGTCTAGGCTGTTTTTGTCATCATGGATTTCAGGGAATCTAATAATCCTTAGATTGTCTCTCCTAGATCTATTTTTCAGATTGGTTGTTTTCTTAATGAGGTTATTTTACATTTTTTCTATTTTTTTCATTTTTTATGTTTTCCTTTATTGATTCTTGTCGTCTCATTTAGTCATTCCTTTCCATTTGCCCAGTTCTGAATTTTTGTGAATTATTATCATTTACTTTTTTTAACTTAATTTTTGTATTTTCCCAATTGAATTTTTAAATGAATTGTTTTGTTCTAGGGGATTTTTTTCCATTTCACAAATTCTGGTTTTTAAGGAGTAATTTTCTTTTTCTATTTCACAAATTTTGTTTTTCTGAGAGTTGCTTCTTTTTTCATTTTATCAAATCTACCTTTTAATGCCATATGCCTTTTCCAAACACTCTTGCAAAGTTTTCAATTAATTTTCCCACTTTTCTTCTAATCTCTTTTATGATGTTTATTTCTTCTAGGAGAACCTTGTGTAATGGGACCAGGTTATATCATGTTCTGGTGCTTCATCTGGAGATAATCTGCCTTTAGCTTCCTCAGGGTTTGATATCTGTTCTTCTCTTTCACCATAGAAGCTATCTATCATCAGAGTTTTTTTTTTTAATTTTTTTACTCATTTTTCAAAAAAATGTTAAGGTCTGCTTTTATGGGGTGTGTGTGGGGTATTTCCAAACTTTCTCTAAACTCCTGGGTCTGCACTAGGTCAGAGCTGATTCAGTTTCAGTGCTGAGTAGGTGTGTCCAGGTTCTGTGAGATTCTGGCATTTCTGGATTCACTATTTACCTTTGTTTTTTATGTTGGATGTTTTCTAACTTCTCTGCAAATCTATGGGCTTGAAGCCAGGACAGAGGAGCCAACAATGCTTCCATTGATTCTTCTCCAAAGATTCTACCCAACATGGAATCTGTACCATCCCAGGACTCTGTGCTATCTGTACTGGCATTTGTGCTCAGCTGCTTGTGCTCCACTGCCTTCCTCCCATTTCTGATTGAAACAGACCTTTTCTGGTCTGTTTCCTCTTGTTGATTCTACTCCACATGGAGTACTAACTACCCTGTGGAGTCTACACCACCCTGGAACTCTGTGCTATCTGCACTGGCTTTTATGCTTAGTTGCTTGTGCTTGCTGCCTCCCTCCCATGTCCAATTGAAACAGACGTTTTCTGGGGAATCTTCGAATTTATCTTCTGCTGATAATTTGTTGCATTCCCAGTATTTGTAGATTCTTCTAGTCTAAAGATAATCCAGAGGCTGTATTTGATAATTAATCCGAGGGTTGTAGGATAAGGTCAGAAAGAAATGTGTGCCATTGTTGTCATCTTGGCTCCTCTCTAGGAAGTATTAAGGACTAGATTTCAACCCATGTCATATGGCAGTAATCATACATACAATAAAGAAGTAGAGTAGTGGATGAGTGAACTAAATAAAATACACAATATACAGAGGCAAAGTGCCATAGTTGTAAGGGTAAAAAGCCTCTGGGAGTAAGGAATGTGGCTCAAGGCATGCTGGAGGACCTGAGGGATGAGAGGTACCAAAGTGCAGGCAAGTCCTATGTGGAGGTAAGGCTTAGCCCCAAGAGGTGGTGTCTAACCTCAGGTATCACGTCTCCCTCCTTAGCGCTCCCAAAGCCTAGCATGCCTCCCTCCTTCTTCTTGAGCCAATTGCATTATGACCTGCCTATCCTGGTTCCTAGATGACCCCCCCCTTCCCCTGGATCCTCAAGGGGGTATAAATATATGCTATTTAAGAATAAATTTCTCTTTCACTTCACCCCTACCTCCTAGTGGTTTGTCACTGTGGGATCCGAGTTGGTGCCCAAAGACTGGTAAGGGTGGCCTAGCTGTGCCATGGATGGATGGGTATTAAGAGTAGCTCAAAGGGGAACTACAAGGTTAGAGTAGTCCATAGGGGCATAACAACAATAATCTAATGCTTGATGAGGCCACAGATTCAATCTTTTAGGGCCATATTTAGAAATATACATTGACAATAATTGTTAGGAAATTTGGAAAACTATTTGGAAGAGATTAGGTAGAGAGCAATATCTCACACTGTAACCCAAAAAACTTAAATGATTTAGAGAAAAACAAAATGGTATACATAAATCATTGCATAAATTAATTGATAATATAAAATTATTATTTTGATTATATGAAATTTAAAAAGGTTTTATAAAAATGCTATTCAGACAAATTTAGATGGAAAGCAGGAAACAAGAGAAATAGCCATTTTCTCTGATAGTCCTCATTTCTCAAATACAGAAATTTATCCAAATTTATATTTGAAAAAAATCTTAACTGATAAATAATGAAAATATGAAAAAAATTATTTTTCAGATGCAAAAACTATATATAGCCATGTATATTCATATAAAAAAAGTTTTAAATCACTATTGTCTTATGACTTGCAAATATAAACAATTGAGGTATTGCCTCTTCCTTAATGGATAGGGTTACATGACAGAAAAAAAAAAGTATTGGAGAGCAAAAGAAAAAAGGAACTGTTTGTGGAATTGTGAAATGGTCCAACCATTCTGGAAAAAAAAAAAAAAACTATTTAGAACTATACCCAAAGGACTAACAAGTCTGCCCTTTGGTCCAGCAATAACATTAGCAGTCTTGTACCCTAGTTAGTATGTGAATATTTACAACTTTCTTTTAGTGGTGGCAAAGAATTGGAAATAAAGTGGATACTTATTAGGTGTGTAACAATTGAATAGATTGCTGTATATGGTTTTAATAGAATACTATTTTGCTATAAGAAATGATAAGTAGAATGTTTTCAGAAGGCAAAGAAAAATGAACAGAACCAAGAGAACTTTTTACACAGTAAAAGCAACAATGTAATATCAAGTGTGAAAGATGGAGATATTCTGAAAAAAATATAATGGTTCAAGACAATGCCTCCGGACACATCATGGAAAATGCTATCTTTAGAGAGAGAACTATTGAATTCTGACTGTAGATTGAAATGTATTTTTCATTATTTTTCTGGCTTCCCTCATGCACATCTTTTATTTGCTATATGGACAATTTGGCAACAAGTTTTGCATGAGTTAACATCTAAAATTGGTGTACTGCTTCCCTTAGCAGTGAATGGCAGAGTCACTTGAGAAAAATAATTTGAGATTTATTTTTTAAATCAATATTAAAAACAAATAAATGAAAAAAAAATTAGCTCAAATATAAAATGGATAAAATATAAAATTTAAGCAATTTTTCAAAAAAAGAAAATAATATTGTCATAATTAGAAAAACATTTTATTGGGAATATATCTAGAATTTCTTTTTTTATAAAAGCTAAGGGGAATTTTACAGCCATCATTGCATATTTTTATGAAGAGGTGCAAAATGTAATGATTAGAACTAGAACATTTTTTCTAGTATTAACAATATCATATAGACAACAGTTATGACAATGAAGTGATTGACACTGATTTCTGTGGACTAATGTTTTTACCTACCTCCTAAATGAGATATGTTCTTCTCAGTTCTGAAAAAAAAAATTAATAATAACATCTACTTCTCAGGATTGTTATGAGGATCAAATGAAACAAAATTTATAAAATTTTTTTGCACAGTGCCTGATACATAGTAAGAAATTAATAAATGCTCATGTTCTTTCCCCTATTTGCTCATTTGAGTTCATAACTTTTATTATAATTCTATATAACAAAACAATTAAATATAAACAATATTTAAAAGTAACTACTTCAAGTATGAGAAAGTTAAAGCTCAGAGAAGTTAAATTATTCACTCTATTTTTTTAATAGAGGCTTTTTGTAAGGATCAAAAGCTTACAAAACATTTTGTAATTCTCAACTGATACATAAAGATAATTGTTGTTGCTTCTGCTTTTATTACTGGTATGCATTTGTGTGTTTACTAATAAAAACATTAAAAATAGTAATAAGTAATCACTTCTTTATTGAAAAATCTTAGCTTCTTAAGGTCCATATAATTCCAATTTTCCAAATATTTATGTGATCACATCTTCCCTGCTCTGTTTGATTCACATTATCTCATTTCCCACAATGGCTATGTAGAGATTGTCTTTTATCCTTTTCATTCTACCATCTCTATCTTTTTTGCTTGATGTACTCTGTGCTGATGTTTCTGTGGAGAAATAAATTGTAAATATTTAGCATTGAATACCTCTACGCCCATCGAAAATTCCAGATCCAATTATTTTACTTTCTAGTGAATATTACCATTTTAATGTTTTACTTTGTTAGAATGAAACATTTCTAACTGTAGAACTCTTTTTTTTATTCTACATCATCTCTAGGAATTGTTAAAAATAAATATTAGCATTTGAGTAAGATAATATTTCAAAGTAAAAATTTAAGAAATGTTATAGAATGATCATTTTAAATACAAGTTATCAGTTGAAGTAAGGTATAAAAGAAAAATATCAATATAAGACATTGTTATTTCAAAGTCTTTTCCATTTCTCTTTGTAAGGCATGGTGAGTATACAAAATGTGATATGTCACTTTAAAAGAATATACGTTATGAAATATCCCACATTCACTTTATATACTCTCCCATCTAATTACCTATGTTACCACAGTCATTTACATTCATTTTTTGGAATTAAAACTTCATGCATTATGAGTTAAGAACTGAGACTTTATAGCAAAGTAATATAATTATCAGAGATAAATGATATCTATAAATATATATATATATATATATACATGAAATAAACAATTAAGCAAATGTAAATAACAAAAGTAAACAAATGAAAAAAAGTATAAATAAAGAGATAGAGAGATTCAAGAATTGATGAATGATCTCATGAGCCAAGGAGTATATATTTTAAATTATTACTAAATTATTAACTGCCAAATTGTCAAATTTGTAAGATCAACATTTCTAAAGAATTCCAGTTGAAATTTAAGGAAACCCACAGTTTATTTACATCACATTTTATACTGTATTGTGGAGCATGTGATGTATTTAATTATGTTGAATAATCTAGTAAACAAATGATTCACACAACTTAATTTCTATGCTGTTTGCTAACTCTAGGTTTAAGTTGTTTCTTCAAAATTGAATTAGTCTTATGCTTTTAGGAGCTGTATTGAAATGAGAGAAAAAAAATCTAAGAAAATAAAATAAGAAAAAAAAATGTTATGTGATTGTGTGTATGTGTGAATGATTATAGAAATCTTCATTCCAGATTGGGATATCCAGACTGGGATAGAAGTATTATATTGTTGATTGACAGTTTACTATAAAGCTATCATGATTTTTTTAACATTAGCTAAAATTCAGGAAAACAGGTACACTTTGGAAGGGGGCACTGCTGACATCAAAGACTTGTATTTAAAGAATTTTTCTGGCATTTTCTAGCTGCATGACCTTGTACAATTTAATCTATTTCCCTAGTTTTCTTTGTCCTCACTTAAAAAATGAGGGAGTTGGATTTCATCATCTTTAATTCTTCTTAAATTATTGTCATTTAATTAAGAAAAATCATTTACAGATCCATTTTCCTTACCTGGTTTTCATCCATTTCAATGGGCATTCCTTATTATTTCAATGAAATGGAAATCTTGGAAACATATAATTGTATCACAAATGAAATAATAGTGTTCATTGAGTTAAAAACAGGGTTGAATTAATAGTGTTCATAGAAACTGGAAACTGAGAGGATGCCCATCAGTTGGAGAATGGCTGAATAAATTGTGGTATATGAATATTATGGAATATTATTGTTCTGTAAGAAATGACCAACAGGATGATTTCAGAAAGGCCTGGAGAGACTTACACGAACTGATGCTGAGTGAAATGAGCAGGACCATTATATATGATCATTATATACTTCAACAACAATACTATATGATGACCAGTTCTGATGGACCTGGCCATCCTCAGCAATGAGATCAATCAAATCATTTCCAATGGAGCAGTAATGAACTGAACCAGCTACGCCCAGAGAAAGAACTCTGGGAGATGACTAAAAACCATTACATTGAATTCCCAATCCCTATATTTATGCCCACCTGCATTTTTGATTTCCTTCACAAGCTAATTGTACAATAATTCAGAGTCTGATTCTTTTTGTACAGCAAAATAACGTTTTGGTCATGTACACTTATTGTGTATCTAATTTATATTTTAATATATTTAACATCTAGTGGTCATCCTGCCATCTGGGGGAGGGGGTGGGGGGTAAGAGGTGAAAAATTGGAACAAGAGGTTTGGCAATTGTTAATGCTGTAAAGTTACCCATACATATAACCTGTAAATAAAAGGCTATTAAATAAAAAAAATATAGAAATGAAAAATGCTGGAAGGTACACTAATAAACTGCTGATCGAGTTCTGAATTGGTCCAACCATTCTAGAGAAAATCTTGGAACTATTCCCAAAGGGCTATAAAACTGCACATATAATTTTGATCCTGGAATACTACTATTAAATCTGTACCCCTAAAAGATTAAAGAAAAAAGAAAATGACATAATTATAAAAACTGTTTATAGAAGCTCAATTCTTTGGTAGCAAGAAATTGGAAATCAAGTAGATGCTAATCAGTTGGAGAATGGCTGAACAAAATGTGGCATTATGATTGTCTTAGAATACTGTTACACTCTAAAAATAATGAGGAAGTGATTACAGAAAAAAAAAAGAACCATATAAAATGATGCAAAGTGAAATAGGAAGAACCAGGAGATTATTGTGCACAGTAATAGCAATTTTGTAATGATGACCAACTGTGAAAGACATGATTACTCTAATCAATACAATGATCCAAAATAATTCCAAAGGACTCATGAGGAAAAAAAAATTATACATCTCCTGAAACAGAACCAATGAACTGAGTGCAAACTGATGTAAAATTTTTCTCTTTATTTTTTTTTTTTGTTTTTACTTGTTATATACTAATAAGGAAATGTGTTTTGTATAATTTTACAAATATAAATAATTAAATAACAAAAAAAAGAGAAATACTCACCTGAGATCTCCCAACATACTCCTCCAAAATTTTTTTAAATTAAGGCTCAAATTGAATTATGGAGTGATATATTCAAGAAATAAACACAGATTTTCTTCTAGCTTAAGACAATAAAAGAGGTAAAAAGAGATCTGTGATATGGGGGAAGCTGATCAGAAACTTTTGTGGATAAAATGCCAATGCCAAGCCTAGGTGGTGGTGACAGAAGCAGTAACATCTTCAGAAGGTATCAAGCCAATTTTGATAGACACAAGCAATAAATCATAAAGAGATTAAAGTATTAGTATTGCATACAGGATCAGATGTTTTAGCTATGCTATTGACTGTATCCATTTCTGGGTAATAATGCAAGGATAGAGAGCCAAGAGGGACAATTGTGCTGCTGGCCCCAAGGAATCAAACACTTTAAGGAAGAGTATTATTTCTGGTCCCAAGAAAAGAGATACCATGAGATACAGTATCGATTGTGATTCCAAGAGATCAAACATACTTTGTGGACAAGAAGCACAGTATAGAAGAAGATAGTATTTTTCATACCCCTCTATAGAATACAATACCTGCAAACATCAAAAACTTCCACAATGTCAAAGCTGGCTCTAAAAGTGAAAAAAAGTTTGTAGTTTAAAATAAAGGTCTTCCAACCACCACAATTAGAAGAAGGACAGCATTAACATATAGTTACAAATCAAGAGATAGTGTAGCAAAAAGAACCATTGATAATAACAACAAAAATAACTTAATATAAAAAAGGCTACAATGATAACAGGGAAGATGAAGATACAAACTTAGAAGAAAGGAATGAAGTCAAAACTGGTAAAGGTAAATCTTCCAAGAAAAAAAAAATGGATTGGACACAAACCCAAAAAGAATTCCTAGGGTGGAGTCAAGATAGCATACATTAAAAGGGACATTGCCTGAGTTCTTAAATTTCCCCCAGAATCAGCACTAGCATGCAAGTCTGTGGACAGATTTTAGAATGATATAGTATACACAGACATTTGGAGTGCAATAATTTTCTAACTGAAGATATATTGAAAGAATTCAAGAAAGGCCTGTCTCACTGTTCAAAGAGGAAAATGGCCCCGCACTGCTGAAGTGCTCGATAGGGAATCTAATGAGAGGCTCTAAGCCAAAATACAGCAGTGTTGACTAATCTGTCCTGGTTCAGAACACAAACCCAAAAGTGGATAGGAGGGGTAAGAGTCAAGATGGTGGAGAGGAGACACGTCTTTATGTGAGTTCTCCTTGATGCCCCTCAGATCAACACCAAATCAAGCCTCTGAATTGGTTGACAGAACCCACAAATATTTAGCATGTAACAAATTTCCAGATATTTTGAAAGGACTTCAGAAAAAGTTTGATTCAATCGAGCACAGAGGGAAGAGACAAGCACAGGGAGAGCTGGAAGCTGAAGCAGTGTGGGCCCCAAATATAGAATATAATGAGAGCAATATACAGCATTGTTGACTACTCTGTCCTGGTTGCAAAACAGGAAATCAGTAGATTATCTATAAGACATTGAACATAAAAACAGAAAGCAAATATTAAGCTCCTGAAGCCCAGAATAACGTGGGGCCTGGCCACACCCACCTAGCACTAGTCAGTACAATCCAGCACAGCCACTGTTGCTTGCATAGTAAGCTTGGGCAAGCTCCCTTTTACCCTAAAAGCAGACCTCAATCTATAAAACGTGAGCAAAAAACTGAAAAGTAGACAGCAAATGCAAAATGCCTTCAGTTGAAACCTCAAAGTTGGATATGAACTGGTCTCCAAATTTAAAAAGCTCTCTAGGAAAAGTTCAAAAATTATCTTAGAAGAGAGATCAATGAAAAATAGGGTAAATAAATGAAGGGATACAGGAGAGTCATAAAAGTTTGAGAAAGATCATGATTCAGTGCAGCGAAGATGACAGAGTAAAGCCAGGAAGTTGCTCAAGCTCTCCCAATTTCCCACAAAAAACACAAAAAAACCCAAGTAATTTAACAGAGTCTGATGAAATGAATCTATTCTTAAGCTCAAAATAGATTGGAAAAACATCAAAAAGGTTAGTCTCACTAGAGTGAAAAGGGATGTTCTCCCCTGCTCAGGTAGAGGCTGGGAAAGTTAATGAAATTATTTTCATCACAGCAAATCAATAACCCTTGGTCATGGACCGGTAGCAGAGCAGATCAGTGGGACATCCTCAAGTCCCAACTCTGAAAGCCAATCTTGGAAAACAAGGCTATCTCCTGGGGAAAAACAGATAAAGATAACCCCTATAAATACAAGGGTCCCCAGTGCTCAAAGCCAAGGGCCATAGCTTCACATGAAACTTGGGAAAGTGCCACATTTACCCCAGGAGCAGAGTTCAACCATAAAAGTAGAGAAAAAGAGAGAAAAGACAAAAAGAAAAGGAAATAAAATGAGCAAAAAAAGAGAAAAGAACACTGACTATAGAATGGTACTATGGTAATAAGGATGACCAAAATACTAACTCAGACAAGGACAAAATGATAACTAGGATGATCTTGGGGGGAAAAAAACCTTGAAAAATTCTCCATATTCTCCATGAACAAAGTGAAATATGCTATATTCAAAATAATAGCAATGTTCTGGTAAGACCTGATGTAGATGACTTTTTTTATTCTCAATAGTACAATCATCCACACCTACTCTGCAAGACTTAGGATGAAAAATTCTATACATACCAAGAGAAGGAACAAATCAAGTCTGAATATAGATTGAAACATATTCTATTATGCTCTTTATCTCTATTTTTGAACTTAATTCTTCTTGAGCATTTTTATTTTCATTATGGTGAGGAATTTATGTTTTCTTTCACAATTTGATTTTATGAAAATGTTTTGCATAGTGTCATATGTGATTTTTTAATTGTGGGTGGGTATGGGAGAGAACTTAAAATTCAAAGGTCTTAAAATAAATGTAAAAAAATTGTTTCAAATGTTACTGTGAGAAGTATTAAATGAATTTTAAAAGTAAAAAAGGAAAGAAAAAGCAAATGAGAAAGGTAGAAAGAAAATGGAGAAAAAGAGTGAAAGATATGTAAGAGAAAGTCAACAGTTTAGAAAAGGAAGGCAATGCCTTAAAAAATTCAATTGGATAAATTAAAAAAAAACTCAGAAGGAAAAAAAAAACACCTTGAAAAGTAGAATTAATCAAATGGGCAAAAATACAAAAACTAACTGAAGAAAATTAGACATTAAAAACTAGAACAGAGCAAAGGGAACATGATGACTTTATGAGACATCAAGAATCATTCAAACAAACATTAAAAAATGAAAAATAAAGGAAGAAACTGGAAAAACTGCTGATCCCGAAAATATATCCAGAAGAGACAATTTAAAAATCATTTGGTCTATCTGAAGACTGTGACAAACAAAACAAAACAAAATAAAACAAACAAACAAAACCCTAAGAACTTGGATGGCATTCTTCAAGTGATCATAAAAGATGCTTGATATACTAGAAACAGAGGGGGAAATAAGGATTAGAAGAATTCATTAATCACCTCTGAAAAGAGATCCCACAAGAAAAACCCCAAGGAACATTGTTGCTAAATTCCAGAACTACAAGGTGCCAGACAAAAGCAATTCAAATATCAAAGAACAATATTCATGATTACCCAGCATCTGGCAGCATCTACAATAAAAGATAGAAAAGTCCAGGACACCAAAAAGGAGAAGGCAAAAGAACTGGAGTTTCAAGCAAGAATTGACTACTCAGCTAGACTGAGCATCATCTTTCAGGAGAGGAGAAGGATCTTCATTGAAGTAAGAGACTTTCAATCATTAAGTCAATTAAAAGAAAACAAAATATTTGATCTTCAAACACAGGACTCAAGAGAAGCATAGAAAGGCAAACAGAAGGATTGCCTGAAACTTGATCTCATCAGTAGTGATTTAGACTAAATCTTCTTTCAACTTCAAACTTACCCTATTAGAATCAGAAAAATCAAACACAAAATAAACAATAAAGAAAATAGGGAAGTTTATAGAATCCTAGAAAAATTCGATATGAAAGCCCTTTGGAGGAAAATTGAATAAAGACAGACAGGAGTGCGGCTTTTTCTCAGCAATACATGGAACCTACAAAAAATTGAAATAAATATATAAAGAACTTGGTTAAATTTATAAGAATACTAGCCATTCTCCAATTGATAAATGGTTAATGGATATGAACAGAGAGTTCTCAAATGTTGGAATTAAAGCCATATAAAATCAATGTGAAAAATTAAATCACTATTGATTAGAGAACTGCAATTTAAAACAACCTTGAAAAGCCATCTGCCACTTTTCAGACTGGCTAAGATGACAAGAAAAGATAATGACAAATATTGAAGATGTTGTGTAAAACAGGGACACTAATACATTGTTGGCAAAGTTGTGAAATGGTTTGGTCATTCTGGAGAACAATTTGGAGAGAACTATCAAACTGTGCATAACCTTGCACCTAGCAATGCCACTACTGGGTTTTTATCCCATGGAAATCCCAAGGAATAGGAAAAATGATCCAAATGTCCAAAAATATTTATAGCAGCTCTTTTTGTGATAGTAAAGAATTGGAAATTACAAGATGTCCATCAGTTGGTGAATGACTGAATAAATTGTAGTATATGAAGGTAATGGAATATAATTGCACAAAAATGATGAAGAAGCTGATTTTAGAAACATCTGGAAAGATTTACATGAACTGATGCTGTTCAAAACAAGCAGAACCAGAAATGTATTGTACACAGTAACAGCAAGAGTATGCAAGGATTAGCTATGAAATTTCATTCTTATTGGTACTTCAGGAATTCTAAGCAATCTCAATAACTTTGGATAGAGAATGCCATCTGAATCCAGAAAGAGAACTATGGAGATTGAATTTAAATCCACAAATACTATGTTCGTTCTTTTTTCTGTTTTTTTTCCCTCTCCTGTGTTTTTTTCCCTTTTGTCCTCATTTTCCCCTTTCAACATGATTCATAAAGAAATGGGTGTTTTTTTTTAAATTATTCATGTTCCCCTCTTAACATGATTCATAAAGAAATGCGTATTTTAAAAATTAATATTCTTGTATAATCAGAAAAAGTCATGAAACAATAACAAAAATAAAAAGAGAACGTTTGGGAGCAAAAATTGCCTTAGAAATGGAAGTACAGGAATTGACTGCATTAAATAACTTATTGAAAATTAATTTGACTAAATGAAATAAAAGAACAACTCACTAAAAATAGAATTGGTGAAATGGGGGAAAATCTATTGAACAAAACAACTTCTTTAAAATTATAATTGGTCAATATTAAAAGAGGAGAAAAAGATAACTGAAGAAAATAATTCACTAAAAAATTTAATTGGAAAAATGGAAACAAATGACTCAATGAGATATTAAAAATCAGTCAAACTAAGTTTTTAAAAATTAAAAAAATAGAAGAAAATATAAAACATCAAATTGTAAAAACAATTGACCTGAAAAATAGTTGCAGAAAAAAGAATCTAAGGATCCTTGGACTATGTCAAAGGCACATTGGGGAAAAAAATCTACATAATATCTTTCAAAAAATCATCAAAGGAAACTGTCTTGGATGAAATAGTCATTGACAGAATACACTGACCATGTCCTGAAAGTGATGCTAAAATGATAACTCTAAAGCATATTGCAGCTAATGCCAGAATTATCAGATCAAGGAGAAAATACTACAAGCTGCTACAAAGAAACAATTCAAATATTGAGGGGACCACAATAAGGATTACCCATGACCTAGCAGCCTCCACATTGAAGGATTGGAGAGCCTGGAATATGACATTGTATAAGTCAAAGGAATTGGAACTAGAACCAAGAAAGAACTACCAGGGTTAATTAAGCATTATCATTTAGGGGAATAGATGTCTATATTTGACATATAAGATTTTCAAATATTTCTCATGAAAAGACAAGAACTGAACAGAAAATTTGATCTCTAAATACAAGATCAAAAGAAGTATAAAGAGGAAAATGGTAAAAATATGTTTTTAAAAGTTTAACTGTCTCCATCACTCCATGGAAAGAGGATGCCAAAACTTATGGGTTGTAGCCTAAGCATTCTTAGGGGAAATTTTATAACACTAAATGCTCACATGAATAAAATAGAAAAAGAGAAAATCAGTGAGTTCATTATGCAACCAAAAAGGGAAAAGTACAAATTAAAAATCCCCAATTAAATGTCATCTTAGAAATTCTGAATGTTAGAGGAGAGAATAATAAAATTTAAAGTAAGAAAAATATTGAACTAATAAAGAAAATTAAGATTTGGCTTTTGTGATGACCACATATTTTAAAATCAGCCAGAGTCAGGAATTCAGGTTAAGGGAAAATCTTCAATCTTTATTCTCAGTAGAGGTGAAGAAGGATTGGAGGTGAAAGGGGATCAGAGGTGAAGGGGGGAATCGAGATAGCAATGTGTGCAGCTGTGTCAAGAAGCCAGTTATAAGTCTCTCCCCGCCTCTCTTCCTGCCTTTTTGCCTCCACCCACCAAAATCATCATTTCCTATACAACACATCAGGGCTTGCACAAAGACTGGGCGGGGGCCATTCTTTCTCCAAGCATATGTATTAATAGAGTATGGTCCAATTACTATTTAGCCTCAGTGCATCAACTCGAGCTTCAGGCCATTACAGGCTTTATAAAAACAAACAAACAAACAAACAAAAACAAGATAAATAAATCTTTGTTTCATTCGATTAGAAAAAGGAAAGAAGAAAACCAAATTACCAGTATCAACAATGCAAAGGTTGAATTAAAATCAATGAAGAGGAAATTAAAACAATAATTAGGAGCTATTTTGTTCAATTGTTCAGGCATGCAATAGCCAATAAATCTGACAATTTTAAGTTGTAAAGGGCTGAAACTCTGGAAAAGGTGTGTTTGAATTAGACAACCGAGCACTTTAGGCTAATAAACTATTTGATGTGAGACAATGATTTTATTAACATATGGTTTGGATAAATGGCTCTTCTCATTGTTTGGTGCTTACTGAATGTTTAGTATTATCTTAATACTAAATTATCTTAATTTTAGACAAGGATTTGAAGGTGGGGTGAAAGAGGGGCAATAGTGTGACTTTGTAGCAGGAGAAGGAGGAGAGAAGTTGGTGACTTTGGATTCCAGAATCCAGGATACATCTTTGATGAGCCTTTTGGCCGTTTGCCTGCTTCTTTCACTTCTCCCCCTAAAGACTAAGAACTTTTATTTATCCTCACCCTGGCTGATCCTGAGACCTCCAGGGAGCTAGCCCAGACTTTACATTTTGGCACCCAGTGTGTGAACCAAGGACCCTAATTTCACTGAACAAGTAAGTCCCTGTGACCAGGAAATAGGGTGAGTATTTTAATTGACAAACAGGGAATTTACTTTGTCAAGAGATAAACTAATAACTCTCATTTTCTAGCTGAAATGGGGCAGATATTAGGAAAAGATTCTTCCACATCCCCAACCCCACCCTAAGGGAGATCTACAGGAAGCATACTCAGACTAATAAAGAAACAAGGTTTGATTGCAACTTGGAAGCAGATTGACCAACTCGTGGATACATTAAAATGCACATCCCCTAGGTAGTTCAAGGAAGAAGAAACAGAGGCAGATAATTGGAAACTAGTAGGAGATCAACTATGTGAATATTACAGTGATAAAGGTCTTGATTCAATTTCTAAGGAAACATTCTATATAAACAACTATATAAACTCAATTGGCCTTAAAGAATCCTGCAAGTTCTAGAAAAAAGAACAGTTTTAAGAGCAGCCAGATGAGGAAGTTTGAGGAGAAAAAGGAAGAGACTGGATAGGATAATAGAAATATCGCCAGAGGGCATGGGGAATTAAGTGAACTTAAAGAATGTTATTCTGACTCTCACTATCCAGCTTCAACTTCACCTACAGCCAAGCAGGTTCTTAACCCTCCCCCATCAACTTCACTTTCCTGGGTGGAGGGAGGAGGGAAGAGTGGGAGGGACAGTGATATAACCAGCAGCTTCCCCCAGCAATCACACTCTCCTATGACTCCATTGCAAAAGACTCTACTTGAAGCCAAAGAAGAAGGGCAGAATACAGCTGATATGAGAACAGAGATAGATCCTGTGATTGAACAGCTTAACTCTTCAGGTTAAGAAAGGAGAAGACACACTCCTTTTTATCTAGAAATTATCAAAGATCTGAAAAAGGCTTGCACTCTTTATGAGGCTACATCATCTTATATTAAGATGTTATTACAGAATTTGGCTTATGAAATGTTAACTCCTAGTGACTGGAAATGTATAGCAAGGACATGCTAAGAATCTGGACAAAACTTATTGTGGCTTTCTGAATATAGTGAGCCCTATAGGATACAAGCCCAATGAAATAGGCAAAATTGAGTTAATACAACAATTAGTTGTGACCAACTAACAGGTGTAGGTTCTTATTCAGATACTTTAGAACAGATTAATTACCCCATAGCAGGATATGAACAAATTGCTTCTGCTGCTATCAAAGCATGGGGTTATCTCCCAGGTAAAGAGGACAGAGGAGAGGCCTTCATGAAAATAGCACAAGGACCAAATGAACCCTGTGCTGATTTTGTGGGACATCTGTAGACACCTGTCATATGAACTATTGGTGAAAATGCAGCAATGAGGAAATTGGAAACACAAAATACTTTCTTCTTTCACTCATTTTAAAATCATTTCCCCCTCTTTGCATTAATTTATAGCGTAGTGGAATTTAGATTCCATTTCCTTGATCTGGTCACAAGATTTCATCTTTAATTTATATTTACAGTTTTCCTCACTGTTAACATTTAAGCTGAAATTTTTATTATTGTTATCTTGGGATAAATATAGCAACATTAACTTAGTGACAGGAAATGAGAGTCACAGGTTATCACACCATTTGAATATGTTATTTTAAAAGGTTTAAATAGCTAGCAAAGAACAGCAAATTAGCAATCTTACATAGGAGAGAAGAACATAAATCTCCTATTATTCATAGTATTGGGAAAATAATTAACATGTTAATAATATATTTAATCTTTAGAGAATAATAAGACGCTCCTGTATAGTTTCCCCAAATTTTTATTGAGAGTAGACTTTTTGGAGAGAATGCATATCTCAGCAAAACATTTTGTTGTTGCCCTTGGTACTTGAAGAGGGCCAAAATGACATCAATATGATAGAGTCAAGTAAGTGTGTCTTTGACTGATCAGAACAATTGGATCTCAGGATGCTCTGCTACAGATTGGACACAAATAGTTCACATGAACATTTAAGATAGATTTTCTACCTTTGCATTTCTCACATTTCTTCTAAGTTACTTCAATTCTCTTTTGCTTATAGAGCACACCACTTACTCTGATGAGAATATGTCATGCTGGGCAGTCTTATGCTAGTATCTTCCATGTTACACAGTCACTTCTAAAGTTCATAAGAGAGATCTTAAGAGTGTCTCTGTATCAATTTGGACCAACATGTGAGTACTTGCCCTGTGTGAGTTCTTTTAAAAGAACTTTTTTTAGTCTTTTTGTGCAGCATACATTTGCCATGTGGACAATGTGATCAGTCCGATGACATTGTGTACTTTGTAATAGGATTTAAATGCTTGTAATTTAGTACAAAAAAGGTGTCTAATATCTTGTCCTGCCAAGTTATCTTCAGAATCTTTCTAATAAAATTTAAATGCAAGTAATTCAGTTTGCTTGCATAGTATTGATATACTGTCTATGTTTCAAGGCTATATAGCCATAAGATCAGCATGGCTGCTCTGTGCCCTACCTTTAGTTTGGTAGTTATTCTAATCCCCTTCTCTCCCACACTTTTCTTATGAGCTTCCCAACACTGAAATAGATTTAGTTGACATGTGTCAGCCTCATTTTCAACATATACAACTGTGAATAGTATACTGTAAAATAAGTTCATTAATTAACAGCCTTTAAAACTTCACCATTTTCTGTAAACCAGTTGTTCCACATATGGATGGTGTGATGCTAAGAGTATTAATTATTAGACAAAAATTAGCACAATCCATAGAGAACTAATCTATATTTTTTGCAACTCAGTTCAAGAGACTGCTTTGAGTACACAATTATCTGCACACAAAAAAACATGTATTAACATTTCTTTCATTTTAATTTTGGCTTGTACCCTTTTCAAGTTGAAGAATTTGAATTCAGTGTGGTTCCATGTTTGTCTTCATTGTAGATGTTTGACAGCATAGCTGAAAATATTCTAAAAAGCATGGGGGCAAGCAAAAAGTCTTGTTTCATTTCATCGATGGCTGAGAAATATTGAGAGTTTTGTTCATTGTCCAGAACCTGGGCAAGCATGCCATCATGGAATTGATGTACTATAATGATGACCCTCTCTGAGTAACCAAAATTTGACATTGTTTCTTCTAAGTCCTCTTCACAGACAATATCAAAAGATTTGGTCAGATCTACAAATGTTGTATACAGATCTCTGTTCTGCTCCTAGTATTCCTTTCTGAAGTTGGTAAGCAGCTAACACCATATTGACTGTTCCTTGATTGCTTCTAAACCACACTGGCTCTCAGTAGATAACATTCTTTCATGTGTAGGAAGAACCTATTAAGGAATACTCTGGTAAGGATCTTGCCAACAATGACTAAGAGCCCCACAATCTATGCCATGAACAAATGAATAAGAGATACACATAGCCATAAATAATAAAAGTAATAATAAAATATATTTTAAACTTAAACTTTCTAAAGATTATGCTACTTAAAAGATACCTTGCATGAATAATTATCTGATGATGATGGGCATTACTTTGTTGACTATTAGAAATTAACTTATGCAACAAGGAGACACAGAATGGAATACTAAAGAGCATTTTATACTTTGAATGTGAAAAAAACCCAACAATTTCAAAGCCTATCTCTAACAGATATGAGCCATTTAATTCACTTAACTAACATAATTCAGATCACTCTTCCAGTCTCTAAGATCTGATCAGAGCCCCAACAATGAAGAAACTACAGTAGATAAGGTTAGTTTCAAGATTCTCTTTCTGTCACACTGCATTGACAATGTGTGTCTGTATACATAAATGTACATTCATATGTGTATGTGTACACATGAAAACCAGAAAGATTTGGGTATTCCTCATGGAACTTGTACTCCTTTGTATATATTTTAATTTGAATTATATTTAATTGTACATATTCTTTGTATGCTTTTTTTAACTGCCTTCAGGTCCCTGAAAATGGGGACTGTCTGATTTTTCTTCATTTTCCTTATCAAAATACTGAAACTTTTTTGGTAAATAGAACTTCCTCCAAACATCCACACAGATCTTCTACAAAATATATTTTCAAACATTCATCATATATTTTGTGTAAGATTCATGAGAAAGGAATAAATCTATTTTGCATTTTATTTTTTAGTGTCTACTAGAGTTACTAGGAAACTATGGAGAATTAATAAAGGCTTCCCAGCTTGTCAGTGAACATTCAATCGTCAGAGTTGGAAGGGAATTCAGGTACTATATATTCTTACTCATACTTGAAAGGATTTCATGTAATAATGTATTTATTTCTTATAATACAGTTCAGTATTTCCAATGTTCTTAAATTTTATTTCTAGATTTTTGCTATTACAAATAATGTTATTATAAATGTTTTGAATGCTTTTTATTCCTTTTAATAACACTTTTAGAAAAATACAATTTGTTAACTTTGCTTATACAATTCCAGAGGTTTCAAAAGCAAACCAACCAATGAATGAATATGTAGATTCATAAAGTGAATTAGTTTGTCTTTCCATAATCCAACCAAGAAAGTATTCATTTTTATGTTCTTGATTTATAGTACTTTACTTTCATTTACAAATGGTGTTATACATTTTGACACACATATGACAATTAATTCACTTCTTTTAATCCTATGTGATTTTTATTAATGTCTTTTTCACAAATTAAGCATTAAAATTTTACTCCATTTTTTTGTTTGTTTTAAATTTTATGTGTATCAGGATAGCAGACAGATTATTCTTCTATTATCCCTTGTTTCAGCTAATATTATGTTTCAGCATAACTATACACTTCCTGAATGATATCATAAGTTCCATTTCTTTTGTGTGGTCCATTATTAGAAATCTATCAACAACTATTTATACTCACTACATTTTTCTCTTTTGTTTCTTTGATATATTTTATATTTATTTTTTATTGAGGTACTGGATTTTACTAAGATTTGAAAACATAGGCCATGATGAAAGAACATTGATATTGAACAGGTGGATTTCTCAGTCTGGTAGCCTCTTAAGATAATTGAAAGCACTACAAAATACCAAATGTGATCAAATTTTGTGTATCTCATTGTCCATCTTCAGTAATTGTTCCTGATTAGCATATGTTTGCTTGGCTCACTCAACTAATCATCCACTTATATGGACAATCTGTAACATCATCTAGCCCTTCATGTATGTTTCATTAAGATAATTTCATTGAGCAATTTCATTGAAGAGGACTTATAATAATCTGTATTTTAATGTATTCATCATATTACTAATTGTAAATTCCAGGACAACATCATCCCTTTTAACAGCAGTAGCGAACATCTTCCAGAAAAGTAGCAAAACTTCACCTATTTAAAACACTATTTCATGTCTTGATTGAGGATAATCAGAGAATTATAAAATTTAGTTATTTCTAGGATTATGCTAACTCAAAATTAAGGCACAATTTAATAGTTATTTTAGAGTACATAATTCGTTTAAATTAGTAATAGCATTTTTATATAAATAAATATGGACTATATAGGATCCCTTCTAGACCTAAGATAACATGATATTGACTATAAATATAGATACACAAAATCAAACATTAATATTTTATATATGCATACATACATGTACTATATACATATTTTCATATATTAATGTGCATGTATACATGCATTTGGAGCTATATATTGTGTATATGTGCATGTGTATATGTATATATGTAGAAATATACATAGATAATATATTCACTCATAATCTACACACATAAAATAAGACATGGAGTTGTTCATATCACTGAGATGTGGAAATAATGTCATGTTAAATCTGCCTTGTCAGAATAATCACTAAATCATCAATTTGCTTTTCAAATTTAAGAAACTGCACAGATAAAATTGTTCATTTTCAAGCTGTGAATATTTGTAGATTCTTCAGAGACCACATTATATTGCTTCTACTTTATGTTCATTAAATTAAAATATAATTCTAGAGATAACTAAAATACTAATATTTTTTTTGGTAAATAATATATTGGTAGATTCTAATTGTTGAGCCACTCTAATCTCTCTTTCTGTTTAGGCAAAGAATTCATCCCATTCATCTTCATATTCACAGTTATGATCACTACCAGTGTATTTCCCAACTTCCTATACTATTTCCATTTTCTTTTCTTTCTCTTTTTACTGTTTTCCTCCTTATCAGTGTTTTACTACTATCTTCCACCTCACCTGATCTGTATTTTCTTCTGTCAATTTGATTCCCCCTCTTTACTTAATCTCCTCCACTTCTGCTTTCCTATTGTATAAGATAGATTTCTATATAAAACTGATTGTGTATATTATTCCTTCTTTGAACCAACACTGTTGAGAGTAAAGTTCAAGCAATACTCATTACCCACCATTCTATCTTACCCTTCATTCTAAAATGTCTTTCAGAAGTCCTCATATGAAACTATTCACACATTTATACCCAGTCTTTCATTTTGCACCAAGTGTGCACTTCTTCCTTTTCCCTTAATTTTTATGTCATTCCTTCTAATTTACCTTATATCATATCATCTGTAGATGCATATCCCTCCTAGCTATACGCTTAGTGATAGAATGTTTAAGAATTACAAGTATCCTCTTCACGTTTTGCTGTGTTGAATCCCTAATGTTTTCTTCCCCCTTTTTACCTCTTTTCTGTAGGAAGTTTATATCAAAGGTCACCTTTTTATGTTAGTTCTTTTATTTTTCTTTTGAAAAGTTTGAAATTATTCTATTTCATTGACTGATCATTTTGTCCCTTAATGTATTTTGCTAAATTTTGCTGGATAAGTGATTCTTGATTGTAGTTCTAGCTCCTTTGCAAACTGTAATATCATGTTCTATGACTTCCAATCCTGTATATTACAGCTGACCCTGATATTTAAATTGTTTCTTTCTAATAATTAGTATTTTTTTTTCCTTTAAATGTTCTGAAATTCATTTAAAATGTTCCTTGTTTGTTTATTTGTTGTTTATTTTGGGGATCTCTTTCCCAGAATGATCAATGATTCTTTTAATGATTACCTTGTCCTTTGATTTGAGAGAAGCAGGATAGTTTTCTTTGTTCATTTCTTGAATTATATTATTCAGGTAATTCTTTGATTATAGTTTTCAGATGGTACAATGATTCTGATATTGTCTCTCTTGGATCTATTTCCCAAATAGGTTATCGTTCCCATTATTTATTTTATATTTCCTTCCATTTTCTTTCTTCTTTTTGATTTGTTTAATTGATTCTTGATGTCTCATAGAGGTATTTACTTACACTTTCTCCATAATAATTTTGAAAGTGTTATTTTCCTGGTTCAATTTTTATAAGTATTTTCTGTTCTTCAGTGGATTTTTGTACCTCCTTTTCCATTTGGCCAATTCTTCTTTTTAAGACATTTTTTTAACACGTTGACACTTTCCTCACCCATATTTCTGTGCATATTTCTCATTTCTTTCCCCAGATTTTCTTCTATCTCTCTCATGATTTTTATACTCTTTTTTCAAGTTCCTCAATGATTCTTTCTAGGTTTGAAAGAACTTCCTGTTTTTCTTTGACATTTTGCTAAAAGGTGCTTTAACATTGTTCTCCCTCTGAGTTTATGCCTTGGTCTTTTTTGGTCTATTGTGTTATTATAATAATTTTCTGTGTTCAGATTTTGTTGTTATTGTTGTTTGATAATCTCCAGCCCCTCTCTATTTGGTGAGTGAGAGCTTTATACTTTCTTTTCAATTTGAGCTCAGCTCCCAAAGTGCATGGAATACTGTCTCTGGCTTCTTATGCCATTAGCTGCAGGCATTGGCTGTTTACCTAGTGCTGCACTAATAGTGGCTATGAGGCCCATGGGGAGTCCTGCTTTTTGGTGCTTCGGTGAGGGTGTGAGTGTGGGGTGGCCATTGCTGTTAGAGGCTGAAGGGGCCTGTTAGCTTACCTAAGATGAGCTGGGATACTGGAGTTGGTATCTTTCAACTGCTAAGAGCAGATGGAATATTTCTGTGTTTCCCAAGGCTTATACTGAAACATGTATACAAGCACATAAAGGCCTGACCAGGCTATGCTGTAGCATGGTGGTCCAGACTCTGGAGCATTCCTACCCAGCCACAGAAAACCAAAGTACATGGAAATGTGTTCACTGAAAGATAACTATTCACTCTTGACAACATGAAATATGTGATGGTTCCCAGGGTTGGATTCTAACAGAATCCTGGTTATGCCTCTGATGGATCCTTGTGTTGGCAGCTGTCCACTCCTTTACTCCTCATTTGTGGAGGTGGGATTTGCCTCTGGCTCCCTGGGAAGTTTACTATTCTGAACTGTGCCCCTCTTAAGCAAGGGAGACAGACTCCTCTTGCAGATTTTCCAAATTTCTGGGCTAACATATTGTTTTACCTTTTCTCCTTGCTGATAATACTGCTCTGGAGCCTGTCTTGTGGCACTATTTTATAGTTGTCTGAAAACAAACATGGGAGAGTTATAAGGATACACTGCTTCTTCTGCCATGTTGGATCCCAGAAGTACCATTTCTTAAAATTCCCAATTCTGCTTTTTAAAGAGTTATATTTATCATTAAAATTTGATAATTCTGTCTTCCCATTTGAGAAGTTTTGGGTTTTTTAAGGTATTATTTTATTCAGTATTTGTTGAACTTCTATGACTAAGTTATTTTCCCCCTAATTTTCTTCCCTCACCCTAATTTCTTTACCTAATTTTCCCTCTACCAGTTTAATTAATTTTTAGAATCTTGTTTTAATTCTTTCAGAAATCCTTGTTGGCTTTCTGTTCAATTTACCTTTTTTATTTTTTTTTTTAACCGTTTGAGGCTTTGCTTGTAACGGATTTAACTGTTGTTCTCTTCTGAGTTTGTGTTTTTCGTCTTTCCTGTCACCATAGTATATTCTTTATGGTCATGATTTTTTTTGTCCTCCAGGAAAAGCAAACTTTTTCAAGTCTATTTTTAAACTTTGGATTTATGTTAAATTCGGATTCTATTTCCCTATGTGAGAGAGGCTTGGGAACTGTCCCATCAGTTTTATTCACTGCCCTTTTCATATTTAACTCTGAAATGTTGGAAGTTTTCAGCTTCCACATAGTATGATCCAGGGAGAGATGTCATCACTGCTCACATGCTTTATATTCTGCTTCTTAGTCAGGAACTGACCTTGGTACATTGAGATTCCTCTGGAACTATATTCACTTGTGCCTAAAAGTGATATTGCTTATCACCTAGGATCTGAAGTGATACTGTTCCTTAAGGCCCTTCTTATCATGGAAATAGAAGCAATTCAGTTTCTCATAGACTATAATCCCTTTTAATTAAAAGTTATATTATTCTTCCAGGCAACTACTCCCTCATAACTGAAAGTCCTCATCCCTTTACTTGAATTATGAGCCAGAAGTAAATATAGGCAATAGAATTGCCAAACATTTTCCAATTTGGAGTCCAGTGCTAGAAAAAAAAAATTCCCTACAATGAATTTTTAATCCATGGTCATTTTACCTTAAAATCTATAGTTTTAAAGCTCTTGAAGTTCCCTACTTCTTTTTTCCACCCAGTCCCATTATTGATGTTGCATCCACTTGATCTCTTTAAGGTTAACTCTTCTGCCTGATCTAATCCTTCTTTCATATTTACTAAATTGTCTTTAGCTGGCAGAATATCTCATCTTGATCTTTTGTTGGCTATGTAACTTCAGAATTCAGTTTGAAACCGGAAACTAGAGAATAAAATCATGTTCTGGTCATTTCTCCAGGTATGTCGAAACTCATTTAAAGGAACATTTTTGAAACTACATTCAAGAAAGAAATCAAATTATCTGGCAAGTGACAATAATTAATTTCCAAAAATGCAACTTAAAGAGATTCTGGGAAAATAATATTCTCCTGGAGAATTTATGATATTTCTTTGAGTGAGAAAAAAATCATCTCTGTTGAAATTGATAGGTCCATTTTAGACATTATGAATAGACTGAGTGATGCCCTCAATTTCTTTATCATGAATAAAATATAGCACCCCTGGGGGATTAATAAGGACCACTTTACTATGCCTTAGCAATTTCTCCCTTCACCTTTCTTGCTATGAAGAGACACTATATTTTTTTTTTGTCATAGAAAAACTAAGAACATTTATGTTTTTTAGGAGATCTTGTTTTTAGTTTCTCAAGAACAAGAGAAGTGAACTTCTCAGGGTCTTACTTAGCAGATTGTTACCAATCCACCCCTATCTCCTAATTCTTATAACCTCTTTCTTTTTTCCCTCCAAGTATGGGAGGGGAGAAAACACATTTTTTTTCAATATATTTGATCCACATAAATCTAATATAGAAAAGACTTTATGCTAAGTCTCTGTATCCAAGTGAAAATAAAACCTTAACTTTCATCCCCTCATAACTCAAATAATTTCAATGTTGTATAAGCACTAAAATGTATACAGTTAATGGAGAGAAAAAAACTAGTAATTATTTGATATATGGGGTACAAATTGGGTACAAATTTCTTATTAATGTAGGTGTTTATATTGTTTTTCTTTGTTTTGGCTATATGTGTTTAGTTTTTTTTTTTTTTTTCTGAAATCAAATCATTTATATAAAACTTTACCTTAATAAACAACATATTTATATATTATACATAAATGTAAATAAAATAGGTTTGCATATATTGAATATGCATATACAACAAATATACCTACATTTCTTTCATTAAATCTCTATATTTAGATCAGATCCATGATAATTGAGTTTAGTGAACATTTTAGGTTTACACAATTAACAAAACAATATATCAGTGCCTGATTTTTTTTTGATGGAAAAGTTCACACTGAAATTTAATAACAGATGTGGACTCATTGCACACATATATATACATGTATATGTATGCATGGTTGTATATGTATACATACACATGTATTTATATGCATGTATAAATATGCACTTATATGCATATATACACATTTAAAATATTAAGAAAAAGGTTTGGCACATATAAATATCTACTACATATATAGGTCTTTATAGAATATTTTGTTTTATTATATTACATATTTTATTGTTAAGTATAGTTATTTTTTGGTTTGTTTTCTGACTAGATCTGTGCTTTTAATCAATATTCAGAATTTCCCAGTATGCAGTTTCTTGACATACAAGCAGATTGACATCTCTTCTACATCTATAATTTTAGAGTTAAGATAAAATTTAAATAACTATCCAGCTACCCTGAGTTACATGTATAACTCCCTGAATCAAAAACCACATTTTTATCCACTATTCCTGACTATCATTCTTGCTTAGGTATTTATATAATTACCTATCTACTTAAAAACCTAAGTATGAATGTTTTAACCTGAAATAAGTGTATAATAGTGGGTAGATTGACTATCTTGCAGTTAGGTAGGCCTGACTTGAATCAAGAGTAAGTCATTTAATAGCTAAATTACCCATGCAAAAATGTAAAGTTTTATTTAAAGACATGTTCATAATCTCTTTAAGTAAAGATAGTCTTTCTTTATACTTCCAAACCATTCATTTTCTATTCTTGTCATTCTTTTACTCTTCCCACTAAACTTTGTATTCTGTGAAATTGGACATTGTCACTTGCTTTATATTGTCTATAAAAATGGCACCATGCCAATTCTCATCCAGGTAGTAAATGTGCTACTTCTTCTTCCAAGGAATATTATCTCTCTCCCCATCCTCTGAAATTTTTATTTTTCCTTAATGTGTTTTCTTCCCTCATTACAATGAAAGCTCCTTGAAGGCAGGGATGGTTATGCCTGGTTTTATTTTCCCATTGCTTAGCTTAGCTTAGCATAATACTTCTCATATGTTAAGCCTTTAATGACATTTTTATTCACTCATTTATTCACTGCAATAATTGCTTAAACCAATAAACCAATAAAATCTGAAAACCAGATTGGAAAAAAAAATCTAATATCTGCTAAAATCTGCCTCAGATACATTATTGTGGTGTTAGTATTAATATGAGTTTTCCAAGAATTTGATAGAGATTCATAGACTCTAACAAGTGTACCAAGTTTTATTTTTTTCAAAACTTGTTAGTAAAGATTTTTATCTGTGGTTCATGAATTAACTTAGCTCAAAATCAAAGTGAGTTATTAATATGCTAGTTACAGTGTTGACATTTCTACAATAATAACTATCAAAAAACTAGAAATTTAGTGATATGAGGGTAACAATTTAGTTTTGTAGTAAAATTACAAGAATGGCAATTTCATAGATCATTAACATATTGAACAAATCTGAGCTTTGTATTTTGTCACCATTACAACAGACTTAGTTGTTTTATACTTTCAGATCACAGAAGTATACATAGAAGTACAAGTTTGATCCAAACATATAGCTAAATATCATTTTATACCATAAATAGAATCAAAATGTGTGGTTCAATAATTAATTAGAAATAAAATTTAAATGATATAAATAACTTTAATGTTATTACTAATCTCTTACTATGAAAAATGAAGATTACATGATATTGGGAAAATTTATGAGAAAAAAATAGCCCCTCAACTATCAAGTAAGAGAAAACCTCAGTAAATATGCTTTGATCCCTCTTTGGAGATGGTGGGAGGTATTCAATATATTTAATTGGTAACTAAATAAATATATTTAAAGATTCCATTTTTGTTAGCTAATCATTTTGTTTTCACATTTCTATGACTGTAATAAATTACAAAAATCCAAATTGGAGTTTTTATTTTGCTAGGAATGCTAGAGAAAGGATCTCTGTTTACAGAAGGTTAGGTTCACAGTGGCCTTAAGGAACAGTAGGGTGAGTTGTAGTTCAGGAGTTATAGGAACTTTGTTCAAATAATGCAGTTGTTTTTTTGTTTTTTTTTTTAGATTTTTGCTACTTTTGTGATCTTGTGTCAGGTTTTTCATATGCAAATCAAGATGGTGGAATAGTTGGACTCTGAGGTCTCTTCCAGATCTAGATTGAGGTAATGAAGGCAAAAATGAAATATTCAAGAAATACACATTCACATTTTGCTCACTTTCTAGAAAAAATAATTTACAAACCTTAATGAATAAAATTAAAACTAAAATAAGAAATATACACAGATTTTCCTATATGAAGTTAGAAAACATCTTTAATTGATGATTCCAGCATGAAAAATGTATGTGGTTTAATATTTCAATTAGCCTATGAACTTTTCAAAGCAAACATGATGTATGATTAAAGCTATAATTATATTTTTTAATTATAGCTTTTTATTGATAGAATATATCCATGGGTAATTTTTACAACATTGTCCCTTGCACTCACTTCTATTCCAACTTTTCCCTTCCCTCCCTCTACTCCCTTCCCTAGATGGCAGGCAGTCTTATACATGTTGAACATGTTAAAATATATCTCAGATACAATATATGTGTGTGGATCCGTGCAGTTCTCTTGTTGCACAAGAAAAAATGGATTTTGAAGGTAAAAATAACCTGGGAAGAAAAACAAAAGTAGTCCACATTCATTTCCCAGTGTTCCCTCTCTGGGTGTAGCTGATTCTGTGAAGTGAATTGGATTGTCAAAGATAGCTACTTCCATCACAATACATCCTTATACAATATTGTTGGTGTATAATGATTTCCTAGTTCTGCTCATTTCACTTAGCATCAGTTCATGTAAGTCTCTCCAAGCCTCTGTGTATTCATTCTGCTGGTCATTTCTTATACAACAATAATATTCCATAATATTCATATACCACAATTTATTCAGTCATTCTCCAATTGATGGGCATCCACTCTGTTTCCAGTTTCTAGCCACTAAAAAGAAGGCTGCCACAAACATTCTTGCACATACATGTCCCTTTCCCTTCTTTAATATCTCTTTGGGATATAAGCCCACAGTAACACTGCTGGATCAAAGGGTATGCACAGTTTGATGACTTTTTGAGCCTAATTCCAAATTACTCTCCAGAATGGTTGGATCCATTCACAATTCCACCAACAATGCATCAGTGTTTCAGTTTTCCCACACCCCTTCCAACATTCGTCATCTTTTCCTGTCATCTTAGCTAATCTGACAGGTGTGTAGTGGTATCTCAGAGTTGTCTTAATTTGTATTTCTCTGATCAAAAGTGATTTGGAACATCCGTTCATATGAGTAGAAATAGTTTCTATTTCATCATCTGAGAATTGACTGTTCATACCCTTTGACCATTTATCAACTGGCAAATGCCTTGATTTCTTATAAATCAGAGTTAATTCTCTCTATATTTTGGAAATGAGGCCTTTATCAGAATCTTTGATTGTAAAAATGTTTTCACAGTTTATTGCTTCCCTTCTAATCTTGTCTGCATTAGTTTTGCTTGTACAAAAACATTTTTTAATTTGATATAATCAAAACTTTCTATTTTGTGATCAATAATGATCTCTAGTTCTTTTGTCACAAATTCCTTCCTCCTCTACAAGTCTGAGAGCTAAGCTATCCTATGTTCCTCTTATTTATTTATAATCTTGTTCTTTATGCCTAAATCATGAACCCATTTTGATCTTATCTTGGTGTAGGGTGTTAAGTGTGGCTCCATGCCTAGTTTCTGCCATACTAATTTCCAGTTTTCCCAGCAGTTTTTGTCAAATAGTGAATTCTTATCACAAAAGTTGGGATCTCTGTGTTTGGCAAATACTAGATTGCTATAGATATTGACTATTTTTGTCCTGTGACCCTAACCTATTCCACTGATCAACTAGTTTATTACTTAGCCAATACTAAATGGTTTTGGTGACTGCTGCTTTATAATATAGTTTTAGATCAGGTACAGCTAGGCCTCCTTCACTTGATTTTTTTTTCATTAGTTCCCTTGAAATTCTTGACCTTTTGTTCTTCCATATGAACTTTGTTATTTTTTCTAGGTCATTAAAATAGTTTCTTGGGAGTCTAATTGGTATAGCACTAAATAAATAGAGTAGCTTAGGGAGTATTGTCATCTTTATTATATTTGATCAGTCTATCCAAGAGTACTTAATATTTTTCCAATTGTTTAAATATGTTTTTTTAATTAAATATCTATTGTTTATGTCTTCCTTCAGTCACTGTCAGCTTCATGACCTATTTGTTTTTTTTTTTTTTTTATAAAATGCCATTGTTATAAAAACTCAATTTTTTTTAAGTTTTATTATAATTTCTCTCTGTGCTTGAAAATAAGATATGGAAACTTTACCTTAGTAACATAACATAGAATGCTAGTGAATATTTTTAAATTATTTATGATATATTTTAAATAAAGTTTTTGCTAAGATTTTAAAGAGTTGCATTTGTACTTCATTATATGGTTAACTTCTTTGAGAGCAGGATTCTCTTTTGCATCATTTTGTATCCTCAGTTCCTGGCATAGTGCCTTGAACATTTTAGGTAATTAATACATGTTTATTTATTATTTGAATGATTAGTGAAATAAACAAGGAAAATACTGTTTACTTTAAGCTGTACAGATAAGATAGTTGTTTCTATAATAACATGTACCTTCCATCCTTATGTCATTATATCAAAAAGTTTACTTTGGACTTTCAAGTGCTAAATCACTGGAATACAGACTTTGATAGATTTGTTCAATGCATAACATTCTGTCCCTTAGGTATATAGATATTTATTTATAAAAAAGGACAAGAAATGGAATTCAGGTGAGAAAAACAGCTTATAAGGATCTAACAGAAAATTCTCTGATAAGTTACTATAGAAGCTCTTTGAAATGACCATAAGCAAAAACACTGACTGATCCACTTTCCAGGTGTTTTCCACATTTTTAGCTCAAGTTCCAACTCATAAATTTAATTTTCTTGAGTTTTAAAAACATGAATATAATGTCTTATTTCTTCCTTGTCTTTATTCCATAAGAAAATATTCTTGTAACTGTTTTCTGCAAATTAGATTATATGTTGTTTGAAGGAGAGAACTATATATAAGATTGCATTGCTATCTTTGGGCATAATCTTTTTTTTTTGACCCACAATCTACTTTAAATCAAATACAGGAGCTGTCTTAATATGCCAAAGGTTATTTCTAATTTTGAGATTTTTGGGGAGTAATCACATCATTATTACTAAGTAAATTGCTAATAACATTATTGGATTGTGAAAAAATTTATTTGAAAATGAGTTTTTACCAATTTTATTAGATTGGGTACAATTCAGATAGGACCATAAGTAGGAATTCTAATACACAATTCAAATTCTGTGGAATGGTGGGTGGTTGTGGCAGGCCAAATAGAATTAATTTTCGTTTAAAAAAATTAATATTAATGTGTTGGATAAAACAGATATATTGTGGAAGAGATTTCTTCCCTCTGATAAACTATCTCTCCTTAAAGGAATCTGAAGGAAGTTAAGGCCTGAAAGAGTCCTGGTCCATTTGTTAGGGGCCAGAGAAAGAGGGTATTCTATGGATAGTTATAACATAAGTTTGTTGATGATGAGAGAAAAAATGAAAGGGGAAGATCATTTCAATAAGGCAAATGCATTTCATCTGAAATGTTACTATCATCTAGTGAAAAGCTGAACTGTTAATAGTTATGCTTCTGCACAAAAAGCAATTATTTTTCAAAGATATTTAAAAAGTGGAAAGTAGTATATGTTGAGAGCGAGAAATAAACACATTAATGATTTTTTTTTGAAATTGCAGATTGATTCAATCATTTTAGAAAGCAATTTGGAATTGTTCTGAAAATTCAACTCTTGTCTCAATAATACGTTACTAGGTCTATACCAACAGAACAAAAAAAAAAAGAAAGAAAGAAAGAAAACTATATTTACAAAAATATTTATATCTATAAATTTTATAGGGATAAACAATTATAAATTAAGATAAACCAACAAATTGCAAATAGTTAAATATGAAAATTATAAAATATTAGAATATTAATCATAGTGAAAATAAAATTATATTTAAAGCAACCTAGAGAGATTTGTATGTATTAGTGCAGTATAAAATAAGTTGAACCAGAAAAAGGTATATGAGATCATTAGTACTCTATAACCATAAAAAAATGGAAACTATGTTTTATAACATGATCAATATAAGTACTTGTTTTCCTTAAGTATGCATAATTGTTACAAAGGAATTTTTTTTTTTTTAGGTAGGTATGAGTGTGTGAGGGAATGACAATAAATTCTTCTCATTTAAAAAAAGAAATGAAATTTTGAAAAGGGTTAAAGATAAAAGTTTCATCAAAATAAGATTGACAGCCAATGTCTTATGGAAACTTTACTTTTAAAACTTTCAGACTTAAAATTTAGTGATATTGCTTCTTTCAATTCTCTGTGCATTCTAGCACTTATTTTTGCTGTCCTCTAAGTTTCAGCATCACAAGATTGTTATTTTTTTTGCTCAAAATCATTTAACAATGCTGTTTAACTTCTCAGATTAGTTGCAAACTCTTTGGATGAATATTTAATCTCCTTCACAATTTGATTCCAATTTATCTTGATAGCTCTTTTTAATATGTTTTATTTCACAACATTTATATTCCAGCCATTCCAGTCTATGAGCTGTGAATGATTATGTTTTTGTCATGTTGGTGCATATTTGTTTGTATATTTAGATGGTGAACTTTATTTGGTGAACTCCTTGATAACAACAGTCTGTTTTGTTTTTACCTTTCTATTTCCAGAACATACCATAATGCTTATAATATAACAGACAAATGCCAGTGACAGCCTGATGTTTGAATCCTAAGTAAACTATATAACTCTGGATGTAACTTTTTCTGGGCCTCTGTATTCTTTTATTTACAATGAAATAGTTGGATTGGTGACCTCTAAGTCTCTTTCAACTATTAATCTATAATCCTATGCTCTCTCAATTTGTCTCTTTTACCTCAGATTTTATAATTTTTATTTATCTGAATTTTTTTTTACTGTGACAGTATTTTCTTTTGTTGTAAATACTTATCCTTGTTCATATTGTGCTACCACAACCATCATTATCTTTGATCTAGGCAAATGTAAGCTCCTTGTTTGTATTCCTGCCTTTAGAAGAGAACAACTAAAATAGTTGGACAATTGAAAACCATATTGCAATATAATCCATTTAGGGAACTGTTGATATTAAATCTGGAAAAGAGAAAATTTCAAGAGAACATATTTTAAGTATTTTAAAGGCTATCGCAACAAAGGAGGATAGGCTTCAGGTGGACCACAAATGGCAGTATTAGAAGCAATGGATAGAAACTGAGAAAAAAAGTTCAAATTTGCGTTGATAAAAATTACTTGATTGTTCAAAAAGTTAAAATGGTTTATATTGCAAGATAGTAGCTTCTAATTTATTCTGCACTTATCATTTATCATATTTTGGAAAAAAATAAACTAGAAAAATAAAAGAAAACAAATTGTTCTTTCTGCACTTTGAATTCATTATTTGGAGTTGAATGGCATTTTTATCCTGAGTCCTTTGGAATTAAGATAGATCATTATATTAATCAGAGTTACTAAGTCTTTCACAGTTGATTATTTTTTACAATATTGTTATTATTGTGTATGTTGCTCTTCTGATTCTCCTCATTTCACAGAATAAGTTCATAAAACACTTCCCTGGTTTTTCTTAAAGTGTCTCATTGATTATTTCTATTACAATAGTATTCATAATCTTCCCATGCCATAATTTATTGGATCATTCCCAATTGCTAGGCAGCCCTCCAGTTTGCAGTGCTTTCCCACCATAAAAAGAGTCTACATATGATTATTTTTCCTTTTTCTTTGATCTCTTTAGACTTTAAGTCTAGTCATGGAAAATACACAGATATAAATATGTATAATGTATACATGTGTGTCTGTATATATATATATATATATATATATATATATATATATATATGTGTGTGTGTGTGTGTGTGTGTGTGTGTGTGTGATTATAATTATAAATTATTCCCAACAATGAATGGACTTATTCATTATTCCATCAATAGTGCTTTAGATTACCTATTTTTTCCCCAAATCCTGTTTACCATTTGTCACTTTCTGTCATCTCAGCTAATTTGATGAGTGTGAGGTGGTACTACAGAGTTGTTTTAAATTGTATTTCTATAATTCCCATCAATATTGAACATTTTTTTATTATTTATTCATGTATTTGATTTAGTCTTTATATCCAAACTGTTGCTAAGGCATGCCAATTTCAGATTTAAAACATGTATTGAATAAGTCCTTAAACAGATAATGAATTCATGAAATTTTGAAATGGGTCCAGCCATGATTGGTTTTTTTGTGCACTCACTGGGAAAGCCTACAATGGCAGCAAGAAGTATTACTGTCATTATGCTTTAGTAAGGGAAAGAGTATAGGAGGATGACAAAAGGGGTACAGACAGATGGCATGGAGTTGAGGGGAATTCTATGGTGAAGGGAGACAAGCAACATGAGATAAAGGATGGGAAGGGAGACAGGCATAGAATAGCACTCATATAATCATCAATTAGGGTGGAGAGCACTAGGAATAATGAATCTGAAAGAGATATGAGAGTGCTCAGGGGTTAGGAATTTGATGTATTTTATAAAATTGGGGGAGATAACCCAGTTCTTATATGTGTTGTTAGTTCATTAATATGCCAAAATAATTTCAGAGTTTTCATTAAAACTTTAAAACTAACATGTCCGCATCAATTATCAACACCTTTTGATCTTCTGAGAATATCTGAAACTTATGATTTACATACCATAGAATCAAAACCTTGAGAGCAGAGTCGAAATATATTTCCCCAATTCCAAATATGAAAAGATTTTGAATTGTGTTTAATATATGATATAGTTTTTAAGCTATTTTCTCTTTATATTTATGATGGTTTGAAAACAAAACAAAAACAAAAACTTCAAGTATCCTTTGCAATCTCATTTCATGATATTATCCCTTTATATTGTCCACTTGTAAACTTACATAGAAGGCACCTCTATTTCCCTTTGAGATAAGATATAGATTTAGGAAGCCAATTGAGTATACTTTCCCCTCTTTGAACCACTTTATATGTGATTTAGTTTTAAGTTTTGCCTGCCTTCCACCAAACCACTACTATTTCCCAAATTACTGTAGCCAAGTTTATGTGAGATAATTTCACACGGTATTTATCTTACTTTCCCTCTTTTTCCATATCATCCCTTTTATTTGCATATATGTATATGTATGTGATATTTGTATATCTAGATATAAATCAATATCAACCAAAATAATCACCTTATTTCCATATTGTTTATTTTGTAAAACCTTCCTGATTGTCCTAATAATAATTAAGTTTTTTCCAAATTATACGTAACATGTTCCTATATATAAAGGCAAATAGTTTAAGCTTCTGGAATCCCTTATGATTTTCCTTTTGTTTATCTTCTGTTTCATTTTGAATCTTGCATTAAAAAATCCCATCATCTGATGAATGTTGGAGAGAATGTGGAAAAAGAGGAACACCAATGTATTTTTGGTGAATTTGTGGACTGTTCCAGCTATTCTGGAGAGTAATTTGGAACTATACTCAAAGGTCTTTGAAAGTGTGCATACTGTTTTAACAAGCAGATCTGTATCCCAAAGAAATATTTTTTAAAAAGAGGGAAAAAGATACACATATGCAAAAATGTTTGTACCAACTCTTTTAGTGGTTGCAAAGAATTGGAAAATGATGTTTAGTTTTTTTTCTTTAATCATGAATTTCATAGAATGCAATAATTATTAATTTAGTTCTTATTGATGTATTCCCCAAGTCATTTGTTTTTCCAATTGGATATTTTGCATTTTCTTTTGTTTTTTAAATTGACTTTTTTTTTGTTATTTCAAGATGTCTCATGGAAACATTAATGTTCAGTTGTTCAATTATAAAATTTAAGCAATTACTTTCTTCAGTCAGCTTTTGTATATTCATTTTCATTTAACAAATTTGAGGTGCTTTTTAGTTCCTTATTTTTTAATCCCCCCAATTGCATGCAAAACAAAAGATAATTACATTTGTTTCCAAAACTTTTGAGTTGTAGATTTGCTCCTATATGCTTACCCACAATTCAGAAAACACTTGTGATGTTAGGCAAACTATTTCCATAAAAGTGAAGTTGTAAAAAAAAAAAAAATAGATCTCTCACCCTAATGAAAAAGACACACAGAGAGAAAGAAAGACAGAGACACATACAGAAAGAATGCTTCAGTTTGTATTCAGACATAATCAATTAATTCTCTGGTTTGGATATAACTTTTCTTGGTAAATCCTTCAGAGTAGTCTTGGATGAGAGTACTATTGAGAATAGTAAAGTCAAAAAAAAAAAAAAAAAGAGAATAGTAAAGTCATTAACAGCTGATCTTTCCAGAACATTGCTACAATTTTGTATATAGTACATTTCATTTTGCTTAAATTAGTGCAGGATTTTTTTTTTCCTGAGAGCATCCTGCTCATCATTTCCCATAGAACAATAATACCCCATCATAAATACATACTACAGTTTATTGAGTCATTCCCTGTGAAGACCGTGTATTTTTAAATCAGCAGGAGTCAGGAATTCAGGTTAGGGGAAAATCGTCAGTCTTTATTCTCAGTGAAGAAGGATCGCAGGTGGAAGAGAATCGGCTATAGCAATGTGTGCAGCTGAGTCAAGAAGCTAGCTAGACCAGCAGCCACATGACCAGCAGCTAGGAGTATGGAACACAGGCCCAATCTCTCTCAGCTTCTCTTCCTGTCTCTGCCTCCACCCACCAAAATCGTCATTTCCTATACAACACATCAGGACTTGCACAGAGAGTGGGCAGGGACCATTCTTTATCCAATCATGTATATTAATAGAGTATAACCCAGTTACTATTTAGCCTCACGTACTTGGAACCTCAGTGCATCAACTCAAACCTCAGCCCATTACAATTCCCCAATTGGTGAGCATTCCCTCAATTTCCACTTTTTTTTTTTTTTTTTGCTCTGTGAACAGAGTTGCTGTGAATATTTTTGTATGTATAAGTCATTTTCCTTTTGTTTTGTTTTGTTTTTTCAAATCTCTTTTGTTATCCATACCTCTTTATGGATGCCATATTTACTCCTTGACCAGGGAGTTCTGGAATTTGTTTATAATATTCCTGTTTTTTTTGCTTTTGAGATTTCTTTCAGGAAGTAATGGATGGATTTTTTCAATTTCCATTTTACCCTCTGTTTCAAAAATATCCAGACTATTTTCCTTGATAATTTCTTGAAAGATGATGCCAAGATTCTTTTTTTTTTTTCACCATGACTTTCAGGTAGTCCAGTAATTTTTACAATTCTCTTTCCCAAATCTATTTTCCAGATCAATTGTTTTTCCAATGAGCTATTTCCTGTTTTCCACTATGTTTTTTTTTTCTTTTTCTTTTTCTTTTTTTTTGCTTTATTCTACATTGATTTCTCATAATGTCATTAGCTTCCATTGCTCAATTCTATTTTTAAGGAATGATTTTCCTCAGTGAGCTTTTCTCCTCCTTTCCCAGTTGGTCAGTTTTGCTTTTTAAGGCATTCTTCTCATTAGCTTTTTGTATTTCATTTTGCACCACTTTCAATTCTTGTCTTAATTTTTCTTCTATCTCTCTAACTTGATTATCTCAGTACCCCTTTTGAGTTCTTCCATGACTTGAGCCCAATTAATATTTTTCTCAGAGGTTCTGAATGCAGGAGCTTTGACTTTGCTATCATATTCAGAATATATATTTTGATCATCCTTGTTACCATAACAACTTTTAATAATCAGAAACCTTTTTTGTTGTCTGCTTATTGTCAAACTTTGAATTAATTTGTAAGGCATGATAGAAATTTTGGTTTTCCTTACTCAAGATGCAACACTGTGGCCAATTAAATAAGTAGCTGTCTCTTATAAGTGTATATCTCTAAGAATAATAAACAACTTTCTCCATAACCAAAGCAACAGTAATAGATGATGATAGCAGTGTTGCTGCTGCTGCTGCTGCTGATGCCTACATATAGATCTTATATTCATTTCTAAAAAAAAAATGCTGCCATTTTCCCAGATAAGAGCCTAATTTCATATCTTATATTTTGACAAAAAGAAATCAAGTATCTCCCATATATGTGTTCAATAAAATTTATGATTCTGCATTTCTAGGCCATGTATCCACCAAGATAAAGGATTAGACATTTTATCTGATCCCAACATTTATCTCAAATCTCTTTAAAATAAATATTAATTACCAAAGACAAAACAACTTCAGCTTTGTTGTTGGAATTGGAAATCTGGAAATCCAAAGAAGTTTTAAAAAATATAACTCGTGAACTGATGCCCACTTCAAACTTACTCAGAATAGCCCTCTTCACAGTACTACAGGCATCCAAAAGACCGATCCACAAATCACTACTGAAATTCAATTCCACTTCTTGCTTTTCTCGCCATCTTTCTAGGACCCTTGATGTACAAACTTCAAGCTTTTGAAATTTGCTGGACCCACAATGGAGACTCAGTACAGTGGCAGTATTATGTTCTGAAAAAGAATTGTACAATAGAGTGAAAAAAGTGGCAGGACAGTTGTATGAAATTGACATAGACTTCAGCCCATCTGATTTCTTTCCCCTACTTCCAAGAGTCTATGATTCTTGAATTATAGAAAACAACCCTATATTATATTTTGTAATGGTCTTCTCTAAAATATAATGTTCTCTGGGAGCAGGTTTCTTGGGGGGCCTGTGGAGGCAGCCTTAGTTTCAGTTTAAACTAATAACCCCAAATGTAGCCAGAAATTAAAGTCCAGATTCTTCATTGTTTCCTTCAAAATAGCCCAGTTAGTTTTCTTAGAGGCCTATCTCTCTCCTTGGTTCTGAGAGCTCTTGCTGCTAGTCCTTTGTCTCTTCCAGCTTCTGCCTCTAGCTCCCTCCAAATGTCTCCAGCCAGCACAGGGATGGAAAATGGAATGAATCTGTATCCTCCTCCAAGAGTGGGCTTGTCCTTTAGTGGGCTTGTCCTTAGTGGGCTTCTCCTTTCGTGGGCTCCTCCTTTTATATGCTCTCTTAAAGGTGTGAATCTTGTGGAACTCTAATAATTACTAAGTACATTAGTGAACTAGAGAACTGTTAGGTACCATGCTAAATTAGATAATTATTTGTCTCTGTCAATTCCAGTGACTTAGCACCTTGTAAGAATCCTAACAACATTTACAGCAGCTCTCTGCTAAGCCAGAAAGCTGAGAAAGAAATGCAGCAGAACAAGTCACCAGAAAATTATTCTAGGGATGGGTGGAGTTATGTGGCAGTTCTATATGCCAGAGAAAGTATAGTGTCCCCTTGGAGCAAAGAAATAGCAAGGATATGAAAAACTTTGTGTGTGTGTGTGTGTGTGTGGGGTGGTGGTGGCTAGGTGTGTGTATGTGTGTATGTATGTGTATGTACATATCTATACATAATAAATATATATTTTCTTACCTACACTCTGTGGGGTAAAATAGAGTGATGAAGGGAAATAAAAAGAATAAAGTAAAACATGTATAGCAGAAAACACAAGAACAATTTACCAGGAAGTAAAGAAAAGATGGACACTCATGAATATGATTTCTTCTCCTAATATTTATTATACTTTCTCAAATTGATAATTTATTGTTATATAATTTGAATCATACATTATATTCTGCAGGACACATGGCAAAGTTCTCTTTTATTTTGTTTTGTATTAGTTTTCTGTTTTTAATTTTTCTAATTCTGTTTATTTAATAAAGAATATAACACACACACAAAAAAAAAGATTTTGTATTTTATCCTGTAAGCAATTAGGTTAACTATATTGATCAGGGAGGGATAGGTTTAAGGACTATATTTTAGGAAAAAATACATTGGTGGCTCAAGAGAAAATGGTTTTCCAGGGATATGAGAAGAATAAGGCAGGGAAACCCGCTAGTAGGCTACTTCAGTAGTCCAAGAGTAAATGATTAAGACCTATTAAGACCTAAGTAAATGACTAAGCAGGGTAGTGATAATATCAGTGGAGAGAAGGATGAATATTCAAGAGATATTCTTGGTAACAGTTTCCATATTTGGAGTGAGAGATGTAAATTGAAGATGACATCCAGGTTAAAATCCTATTGATTCTTTTGTCCTCTTACATTATAATTAAGTTAGGAGGCAAAGGTGTTTAGGGGAAAGGGGAGAAAATTAGCTCAGTTTTAGACATGTTGAATTTAAGATGTCTACTAATCTATCTGTTTAAGATGACCAAGATGTAATTGAAGATATAGGATTAAAAGTCCACTGTTAGATTACAGCAGGATAAATTGACTTTACAATAATTAGCATGAAGATGGCAATCAAAACCATGGAATTTGATGAGATGAACAAGTAAGTAGAGAAGAAGTAGGCAAGAGTATCATGGACAGAATGCTGTGGAACACCAATGTTTATAATTTTTACTCAAATGAAGACCTATCAAAGGGTTCTAAGAAGGAACAATCCCATAGTAGGAAGAGAAATAGAAAATAGTGGTGTAGAGAATCAAGGAGAAGAAAGTAATTCACAATGTCAAATTCTTCAGAGAGGTGAAGTATGGAGATTAAGAAAATTCTATTAGACTTGGCAAATAAAGGCAAATATTGATAAATCTGGAAAGAATGCTTTTAATAGAATTATACAATTGAAAGTCAGATAGTAGGTGTTAAGAAGTGAGAAAAAGTAGAGAAAATCAAAGCAATTTTCATGTAAGATTTATTGACATTTTTATACAGCTTTTATTTTCCACTTATAAATAGTATTTTGTTTCCTATTACACGTAAAGATAATTTTCAACTTTCATTTTGGTAAATTTTGAGTCTCTAATTTTTTTTCTTCCTCCCTCTGTTACCTTCTCCCTCCCCCCAAAAGGAAGAAATTTAAGTTAAACATAAAAATCATTTTAAATATATTTACATATTAAGCATGTTGTGAAAGAAACATTAGAAGAAAAAGGGGGAAAAATCCTCATAGGTTTCTTTCTCATAAAAGGAAAAAAACAACCAAATAAAAATTGCTGAAAATTATATACTTCAATCTGTATTCAGACACCACAATTCTCTATCTGGATGAAGGTAGCATTTTCCTTCCCAACAAGCAGCTTTTTCAGAGATTTTTGACCACAAAGTTCAGAGGAAGCATTGTATCATCTTTAACTTCATCATTGCAAGGATAAAGTGTTTTTTGTTTTTTTTTAAGAATGAGGGAAAAGCTGGAGAGACTTACATGAACTGGTGCTGAGTGAAATGAGCAGGACCAGGAGATCATTATGAACTTCAACAACAATACTATATGATGATTAATTTTAATGGACCTCTTCAACAATGAAATGAACCAAATCAGCTCCAATAAAGCAGTAATGAATTGAACCAGCTACACCCAGCGAAAGAACTCTGAGAGATGACTATGAACCACTACATAGAATTCCCAATCCCTCTATTTTTGTCCACATGCATTTTTGATTTCCTTCACAGGCTAATGGTACACTATTTCAAAGTCCAATTCTTTTTGAACAGCAAAATAACTGTTTGGACATGTATATTAATATTGTATTTAATTTATACTTTAACATGTATTGGTCAGCCAGTCATCTGGGAGAGGGGGTGGAAGGAAGGAGGGAAAAAATTGAAACAAAAGGTTTGGCAATTGCCAATGCTGTAAAATTACCCATGCATATAACTTGTACATAAAAAGCTATAATAATAATAATAATAATAAAGAATGAGGGCAATGTGGACATGTCTGTGGATAGCAAGGTTATCCCCAATTGATTAAAGTTAAATGATACAAAGGAGATGAAACTGAGGATCATCATATGAGAATATAGGATAGAATGCAATTTCTTGGGCAGACAGAGAAATTGGTCTTTGTAAGGAGTAGTAACACCACTACTTCATGTGAGATGTCATGACATGAGGAGAAAGAAGACATTTGAGTGACAGATGATGAAAGAGGAAACAAGGGAACTTTTGAGAACAGACTAAATTCAATTTTCTAAACATATTTAAAATAAGATAAAGTTTTTAGGAGGAGGAATGAAAAGAATGAAGATACAGTAGGGGGAGTATGGTAGGGACTTGATAAAGGGAGTATAGACAGAGTATTTAGTGACAGCAAGGACTCATTTATGTAATATAGATTTATAGTGGATTCATTCAAACACAGTTGCATGATTTTATTCATACTCTTTCAGCAGCACACTTTAGGGGTGGTAAAAAATAAATGGACCTGGAACTCAAGAGAAAAGTACGATGTACAAGTTGAATTGCACAACCAAGAGATAAAGATCCGGAAAAGAGAATAGAGTGGCACTAGCAAGGGAGATAACCTGGGAGAAAATTGAGGGGTTTAAACTAATTCTATATGATTAAAATGCAACCCCTTGCTACCTCCCTAAAAGATAGATGAAAAAACATACCTGCATCCTTTCTTGGTAGGGGTGGAAAAGCTTGAATTGTATGAGTAGAACATTGGGATACACTTAGATTTAATTCCTTTTAGCTGAATAGTTGTTTGTTTTTAATTCTTTGCTGTATGTTTGGCCTATTGGTTTTTTTTTTTGTTTTTTTTTTTTTTTTAAGCAATTGATTTCTTAAGTGGATTTTGCATTTGGACAATTATATTTTTAAGGAATTGCTTTCCTTTTCCAATCTGTTGACCTTGCTTACCTTTTATTTCTTTTCTCATTTTTTTCTACTCTCTTATTTGTCTTTTAAAGCATTAATCCATTTTTATAAACTATTATAACTATATGTAACTATTATAAGCAAATTCTAGCTTCCGGGATAAGAACTCACTATTTCACATAGATTGCTGAGAAATGTGGAAAATAATGTCAGAAATTCAGCTTCTACATCTCACACCCCATACCAAAACAAGGTCAAAATGGGTACATGATTTGGGAATACAAGGTAACACCATAAGCAAATTAGGTGAGCAAGGGATAATTTGCCTATCAGATATTTGGAGAAGAAATCTATGCCCAAAGAACTAGACAACATTATAAAATACAAAATAGACAACTTTGCATTAAGTTAAAAGGGTTTTGCACAAACAAAACCAACCTAAACAAAATTAAAAGAGAAGTACAAAGTTGAAAAACAAATTGTTACAGCGAGTGTTTCTGATACGTCTCATTTCTTAAATATATAAAGAAAAGTGTCTAATATTTAGAATACAAGTCATTTCACAAATCATAAAGGGTCAAAAGATGTGAACAGACAATTTTCAGACAAAGAAATTAAAAACATTTTAGTCATATAAAAATGCTCTAAATCACTATTGATTAGAGAAATGCAAATTAAAACAACTCTGAAGTATCATCTCATTCCTCTCAGATTGGCTAAGATGACAGGAAAAGATAGACACATGTTGGAAGGGATGTGGAAAACACTAACACCTTTTTAGTGGAGTTGGGAAATTATACAACCATTCTGGAGAGCAATCTGGAACTACTCAAAGACATGCAAAACTTCATTACCTTTGACACAATCTGATGCTGAGCAAAACAAGCAGCACCAGTAATATACTGTATGCTCTAACAGCAAGATTGTGCACTGATCAACTATGAAATAATTGGTTTTCTCAGTGGTTCAGTGATGAAGAGAACTATGAGGATTGAATTGAATTCAACTCAATCTTTGTTCATTTCTTTCTTGTTTGTTTGCTTGTTTTTTTCCCTCTCTCATGCTTTTTCCCTTTTGTTCTGAATTTTCTCTTCCAACATGACTCATCAAAAAAAGTGTATTCAAAAAGTAAATATACATGTATAACCAGAAAAAAAATAAATTTCAATATGTGTTGTTCTCTCTAATAAGGGAAAACTTTCAGTAGGCGAGGAAGAGGGACATACAGAGAAATGGAGGTAATTTTTGGATTTGATGGCAAACAAAATGGAGGATGATATTTTTTAATACTTATAAATTGCCAAAATTGTCAGAATGTTAAAACACACACACACACACACACACACACACACACAATTACAAGGAGGAAAATTTTATGTTTGTAGTGGAGGAATTAGAGCTAAATTCACGACTTAAGAAAGTAAAAATCCCATCAAGATTATAGTCTCGTGAATTAACAGCAGAAAAAATAACTATAGTAATTCCCTCAACAATCTTCCCTATTAAACTCCATATTTCTGGAAACTCTATAAATCAAGATGTCTTATGGTTGGGGGCCCTCTCAGTCATGTTCCTTCTACAGCAGATGATCTTTTGGTAGCATCTATCCATATCTGTTCCCTACTCCTTTGCAAGAAACCAATGCACACTGACTGTATAAAATGGGGGGGGGGGGCTGGGAGGAGAAGAAGGGCATGGAAATGAGGAAAAATGAGCGAAATTGTTTTCTTTCTGTGGTGTGGATAAGGGGACTTTTTGTAATTTTTATTTTGTTTCCAAATCATTCTTTTGAGTCATTTCAAGTATGAAGTTCACTATTAACCCAATTATTTCAATTAAAACATTTTACTTTTATATAACATGAATTGTTTTATCAGTAAATAGATACTGCTTCTGTGTTAAGCTAATGTTTCACTATAGTACTTCAGTGATATAAAAGAATGTAAAGTATTGTAGTACTTGCATTCATGTATTCAATTTATTACAATTCATTTATTGATAGTAAGTTTTATTATTATGAAGAAATCATTATTTTAAAGAAAATGCCAAAACCTGCAGAAGTAGAGTAGAGCCTGGGGTCATAAAACTACGGCCCATGGGCCAGATGTGGCAGCTAAGGACATTTATCCCCCTTACCCAGGGCTATGAAGTTTCTTTATTTAAAGGCCAACAAAACAAAGTTTTTGATTTTACTATGTCCGGCCCTCCAACAATCTGAGGGACAGTGAACTGGCCCCCTATTTAAAAAGTTTGAGGACCATTGAAAACTGTATGAAAAAATTGGGAACAAAGGACTCTCACCAAAATCCTTTTATGACACAGACATGAGACTGGTACCTAAATCAGGTAGGAAGAAATCAGAGAAAGAAAATTATAGACCTATCACTCATTTAATGAATATTGATTCAAAAATCTTAAATAAAATATTAGCAAAGAGATTACCAAAAATCATCCCCATGACCAAGTAGGATTTATACCAGGAATGCTTGGCTGATTCAATATTAGGAAAACCATTAGCATAATTGACTATATCAATAACCAAATTAACAAAAAACATATAATTATCTCAATAGATTCAGGAAAAGGTTTTGATAATATCCAATACCCAATCCTATTAAAAAAAAAAAAAAAAAAAAAACTAGAGTATAGGAATAAATGGAATCTTCCTTAAAACAGTCAGTAGTAGCATCCATGTAATGGGGATAAACAGGAAACTCTCAGAATAAAATCAGGGGTGAAACAAGGTTGCCTACTATCACCATTATCATTGAATATTGTATTAGAAATGTTAGCTTTAGCAATGAGAAGAAAAAGAGATTAAAGTAATTGATGTAGGTAATGAGGAAACCAAATTATGACTTTTTGTAGATGATAGGATGGTATACTTAGAGAACCTTAGAGAATCAACTACAAAACTATTAGAAATAACAACTTTAAAAAGTTGCAAGATACAAAATAAATCCACAAAAAATGTCAGATTTTTATACATCACTAACAAAATACAACACAAGAAATACAAAGAGACATTTTATTTAAAATAACTGTTAATAGTATAACATATTGGGTAATCTATCTGCCAAGGGAAAGTCAGGAATTATATGAGCAAATCTACAATACACTTTCCACACAAATAAAGTCAGTTCTGAAAAATTGGAAAAAATATCAAGTGTTCTTGGATAGGTTGACCAAATTTAATAAAGATGACAATATTACCTAAACTAATCTGTTTATTCAAAGTGTTATACCAATCAAACTTCCAAGAAGCTATTTTACTGACCTAGAAAAAAATAACAACATTCATCTAGAAGAACAAAAGATAAAGAATTTCAAGGGAATTAATGGAAAAAAAAGCAAATGAAGGTGGCCTAGCTGTAAAAGATGTAAAACTATATTGTAAAGCAGCAGTCAGAAAAACCATTTGATACTGGCTAAGAAACAGAGAAATTGATCAGTAAAACAGATTAGGTTTACAGGACAAAATAGTTAATGATTATGACAATCTAGTGTTTGAGAAACCTAAAGACACCCAGCTTTTGGGAGAAGAATTCATTATTTGACAAAAACTGTTGGGAAAATTGGAAAGTACTGTGTATGGCAGAAATTAGGCATTGACCCACGCTTACACTATATATCAAGATAAGGTTGAAATGGGTTCATGATCTAGACATAAAGAAAGACATAAAGAATGATATTATAGACAAATTAGAAGAATATAGATGGAAATTACAAGCAAATTAGAAGAATATATATCTATGGAGGAGAAAGGAATTTGTGACTTAAGAAGAACTAGAGATCATTACTGATTACAGAATAGATAATGTTGATTACATTAAAAAAATTTGTACAAACAAAATTAAGGCAGAACAAATCAAAAGGGAAGCAAATTGGAAAAAAAAATTTTTTTACATTCTAAGGTTTGGATGAAGGCCTCATTTCTTAAATATATAAAGAATACAGAGAATGGCTGAATAAATTATGGTGTATGAATGTTATGGAATATTATTGTTCTGTAAAACATGACCAGCAGGATGATTTCAGAGAGGCCTGGAGAGACTTGAACGAACTGATGCTAAATGAAATGAGAAGAACCAGAAGATCATCATACATGGCAACAATAAGACTATAACATAATCAGTTCTGATGGATGTGACTCTCTTCAACAATGAGATGATTCAAATTAGTTAGAATTTTTTCAATAGACTACCAGCCAAGATGGCGGAGAGGAGGCACACATCTGTGTAAGCTCTGCGTTTTCTCTCAGAATTCATCTCATGACAAGCCTCTTTATTAATGCTTGACTGAAAAAAAAACCCACAAATACTTACTAAGATAAGACATCCTTGAGATTCGCCAGGAAAGGTCTGTTTTTGCTCCAAGGCAGGGATGGTTTTAAATTGGGCTCAGGCTGAGGGCAGCGGCAGCGGGAGCTTGGCAGACAGCTCACAGCTGAGCAGACTAGAGGGGGTTGGGGTGTGATTACAGCCGTCTCTGTGGGGAGAGCTTTGCTACAGGCTTGGATACTTTGCCCTGGCAGCAAGTCAGTAAACTTGCTAAAAAACACTGAGGGTGAACAACCCCAAACAGCTGGAGTCTCTTGGGACCTAGCCACCCCTCCCCCACAGCACCTCAGCACACTCTCAGAGTCTCAGAGAACAGGCACAGCACAGTCCTGCTAGTGTCTCGCTGCTGCCCCTGCAGTCTGTAGAGGAAGCTCGGTAACACCACCCAGCCCCTTCCCCCCCCCAAAAGGAGATTCCATTTGGGTTTTTTTTGTCTTTTTTTCTTTGATAGTTTGTCTCTGATTCTTCTCTGACAAAATGAGCAAAAAAAATGTAAAGGACCTTAATGATTGACAGCTTTTATATGGACAGAGAGCACACTCTAAACCCTGAGGAGACTAAAAGCAGACTGTCTCCAGGTGACTCCCCACAGGAGGAGATCATCTGTTCCTCAGCATAGACGAATCTCATAGAAGAAATTAAAAAGGCTCTCACAAGAAAGCTAGAAGAAAAATGGGAAAAGGAGCAGGAGGGTTGGCAAGAGAGTCTGTAGAAGTCATCCCACTCATTTAAAGACAGAGTGGATAAAGAAATCAAATCCTTGAAAAATAGGATTAGTGAACTAGAAACAGAAAATAGCTCTCTAAATAATAAAATTGGCGAAATGGAAAAAAATTCCATAGAACAAAACAACTCAATTGGAAAATTAGAAAAAGATATAAAAAAAGTGGGTGAAGAACATACTTCATTGAAAATCAGAATCGAACAAATGGAATTGCATGACTTGAGGAGACAACAAGAATCAGTCAAGCAAGACCAAAAAAAATCAAACAATGGAGGGAAATGTGAAATACCTTCTTAGGAAAACAGCAGACCTGGAAAATAGGTCTAGGAGAAACAATCTGAGAATTATTGGACTCCCAGAAAAATATGATGAAAAAAAGAGCCTGGACACTATTTTCCAGGAAATTATCAAAGAGAACTGCCCAGAAGTCACAGAAACAGAGGGTAAAATAGACAGTGAAAGAATTCATCGATCACCTACTGAAAGGGATCCTAAAATCAAAACACCAAGAAATATAGTGGCCAAATTCCAGAAGCCTCAAACGAAGGAAAAAATACTCCAAGTGGCTAAAAAACCCAATTCAAATATAGAGGAGCCACAATAAGTATCTCCCAAGATCTAGCAGCATCTACTTAAAAGATTGAAGGGCCTGGAATATGATATTCCAAAAGGCTAAGGAACTCGGTATGCAACCATAAATAACTTACCCAGCCAGAATAAGCCTCTTTTTCCAGGGAAGAAGATGACCATTCAATGAAATAAGTCAATTTCACCTATTTTAGATGAAAAAAGAAGAACTTAACAAAAAGTTTGACCTACAAATATAGAACTCAAGAGAAACCTAAAAAGGTAAAAAGAAATCTTGGGAACTATATTTGTGCTATAAAGATGTATAAAGAATATATGTATACCTTGTTCTAGAAACTAGAGGTGGAAAGGACATTGTACCAGAAAAAGTGTAAAGTGGGGGTACTATATGTCACAAAGAGGCAAAGGAAACCTATTATACCTGAAAGAAAGAATGGAGGGGGATGAATATAGTTTGTATCTTACTGCCATCAGAATTGGCTTTAAGATAAATTTTTTTTCAATTTTAGCAAAGTTGCAGGATACAAAACAAATCCACAGGCATGCTCATCAGGATTTCTATATGTTACCAACAAAGTCTAGCAACAAGAAATACAAAGAAAAATGGCATGTAAAATTATTGTAGATAATATAAAATATTTGGGAGTCTACCTATCAACACAAAGTAAGGAACTATATGAATATAATTACAAAACACTTTCCACAGAAATAAATTCAGATATAATCAATTACAAGAATATCAAATACTCATGATTAGGTCAAGTTAATATAATAAAAGTCACAATTCTACCTACATTAATCTATTTATTCAGTACAATATCAATGAAACTCCCAAGAAGTTGTTTTACAGAATTAGAAAAAAGTAATAACAAAGTTCATCTGTAAGAACAAAAGGTCAAGGATTCTAAGGGAATTAATGAAAAATGCAAATGCAGTTAGTTTACTTATTCCAGACCAAACTATGTTATAAACTAGGGATCATGAAAACAATTTGGTACTAGCCAAGAAATAAAGTAGTTGATGAATGGAATGGTCAGGTTCACAAGACAGAATAGTCATGACAATAGTAAACCAGGATTTGATAAATTCAACGACCCCAACTTCTGGAATAAAAATTCACTATTTGGGAGGAGCCAGGATGGCGGAGTAAAGTCAGGAAGCTACTTGAGCTCTCCCAGTTTCCCTCAAAAACCATATGAAAATAAGCCTCTCAAAAGAGTCTCACAGAATGAAATTTCTATTTAGCTCAAGATAGACTGAAGAAACTTCAAGAAAGGTCAGTCTCACTGCAGTGAAATGGGTGTTCAGCCAAGTGAAGGAGTCTGGGAAAGCCAGTTAGAAGGTATTAATCACAGCAAATCAACATTTAAGATCTTCAGTCTTGGCTTGGCAAATCAGTGGGACAGTTGTCCGTGTCAGCTCAGAAGACAACCTCTGGGAAACCAGACTGTTTCTTGAACAAACCATGCAAAGTAACCTCCTGCAAATACAAGGGCTCCTGTCCAAGAGGAAAATATATTTAAAGGTTAAACTGTTTACTTCCCTATGTGGGAAAACAATATCGATCACTCTTAAAAATTTCATCTATCACTGGAGCCTAGAGGGGAAGCATCATATGGACTGAGGGTGTGGTTGTGAATTTTCCCTGGTGTGGTGACATCAAAGAAAAAGTCATTAAGGGGTGGAAAAACTCTGTATTGAAAAGTCAGGAAAAGGGAAGTATGATGGGAAAATTATTTTCCATGAAAAGGTGTAAAAGACCTATTACAATCCAGGTGAAAAAAAGAGAGGGGGATGAGCATTGCCTGAAGCTTGATCTCTTCAATTTTGGCTTTAAGAGAGAATAATCATTCAATTGGATATAGAAATTAGGGAAAAATAGAGAACATTAGAGAAAATTAGAGAACATTAGAGAACAAATAGAGAAAATTAGAGAAAATAGAGAACAAAAGTATATACAGAGGAGAAAATAGGATAGAGGGAAATCTAGAGCTGGTAAACATAACTTTTAATGTGAATGCAATTCAGTTCTCCAATAAAAATAAAGCAAATAGCAGAATGGATTAAAAACAGAATTCTACAGTATATTGCTTAGAAGTAACATATTTGATACAGAGAGACCCATATACAGTATAAGTAAAAAGCTGGAACAGAATTTATTATGATCCACTTGATTTTTTTTTAAAGCACAAGAACGGGGCATCTAGGTGGCATAATGAATAGGGAACCAGCCTTGAAGTCAGTAGGACCTGAATTCAAATCTGGTCTCACATACTTAATACCTACTATAAAGTGGAAAGAAAAATATGACTTTTAGCAGATGATTTGATGACATGCTTAGAGAATCCCAGAAAACCATCTAAAAACCTATTGGAAACAATTCACAGCTTTAACAAAGTTTCAGGATATAAACCAAACCCACAAAAAACATCAGCATTTCTAAATACTACTGAGAAATTCCATCATCAAGAGATAGAAAGAGAAATTCCATTTAAAATTACTGTAGACAATAGAATACATGGGGGTCTACCTACCAAGACAAACCAAAGAACTGTATGAACTCACTTATAAAACACTCCCCACACAATTAAAAATCACATCTAAACAATGGAAAATATCAATTGCTCTTGGCTTGACTGAACTAATAAAATAAAAAAATGACAATGCTGCCTAAAGTAGTCAATTTTCCAGTGCCATACCAATGAAATGGCCAAAACATTATTTTATAGAACTAGAAAAAATAATAATATTAATCAGGAAGAATAAAAGATAAAGAATCAAGGGAGTTAAAGAAAAAATTACAAAGGATGGTGATTTAATAGTACTAAATATAAAACTACATTATAAAGTAGAATAATAAAAACTATTTGGTATTAGCTAAGAAATATAGTGGTGAATCACTGGAACAGTTTAGATTCACAGGACAACATAATCAAGGCCTATAGCAGTCTATTATTTGATAAATCCGCAAACTCCAACTTCCGGGATAAAAACTCAAATTTGACAAAAATTGCTAGCAAAAATGGAAAATAACATGTCAGAAATTCGGCAATACAACTACATTTCACACGCTATACCAAAATAAGGTCAAAATGGATGCATGATTTGGGTATAAAGGATGATAGTATAAACAACTTAGGAAAATTTATCCATTAGATCTTTGTAGAAAGGAGGAATATATGACCAAAAAAGAACTAGAAAAGATTATGAAAGGTAAAGTGGATTACATTAAATTAAAAAAAAAAGTTTTGCAGAAACAAAAACAAGAAAACAAAGATCAAAAGAGAAGTATAAAGCTGGGGAAAACATTTTATAGCCAGTATTTCTGATAAAGGTCTCATTTAAAAATATATAAAATACTTTTAAAAACTGCCTCAAATTTATGAGAATACAAGTTATTTTCCAATTGATAAATGGTGAAAGGATGTGAACAAGCAATTTTCAGATGATGAAATTAAACTCACTTGTAGTTATAGGAAAAAATGCTCTAAATTAATATTGTTTAGATAATTGCAAATCAAAACAACTCTGAAATATCACTACACACCTCCCAGATTGGCTAAAATGACAGTAAAAGGTAATGATTAATGTTGGAATGGATGTTGGAAAACTGGGATACTAACACATTGTTGGTGGAGTTGTGAAATGATCCAAATTCTGGATAACAATCTGAAACTATAAGCAAAGAGTCATAACACTTTGCATACCCTTTAACCCAGAAGTGGCATTACTTGGTCTATATTCCAAGGAAATCACAAAGAAGGACAAAAGACACACATTACAAAAATATTTGTAGCAGCTCTTTTTTTGGTAAAAAATGAGTGGATGCCCATCGATTAGTGTATGGCTGAACAAGTTGCGGTACATGAAAATAATGGATTATTATTGTTCTATAAAAATGATAAATAAACTGCTAATGTGAAGTCCTAGAAATATTTATGTGAGGCTAAGTAAAACAAGTAGAACTAGGAATATATTGTATAATGTCCCAGGCTAACTCTATAGAGGGCCTCATGATCAGTTAAAGTCAGGATGAGTCAAAGTCATTGGTCTTTAGGAGAAGAAGTAAAGGAGGCAGGCAAGCTGCCAGATGGATCCTGGAATCTGGAGTATGAAGTGTTCCCTGCTGAACATGCTGCAACAGAGAGGCTCTGACTCTTTCCCTCAGTCCTCCAATCCTTGTGTCTGATTGCCTCACCACAACATATTCAGCAAGTGCCCCTCAGCCCTCCAATCCTTGTGTCTGGTTACCTCACCACAAAACATTCAGCAAGCGCTAATTGTGAGGAGAGCCATGACATTACCATATGATCTAAGTATATGTATATAGAACCATTACCTCACTTTGATCAAGTAATTAGCCTTAAGTGCTCTACTTAGATTCAAATATACCTTTTCAGAGTTGCAGCCCTCACTACACATGGTACACAAACACAGCAAGAATGTGAAGGGATTGATTATAAAAAGCTAGATTCTTCTCAGTGGTTCAGTGATTCAAAGTAATCCCAGTAGACTTTGGATAGAAAATGCAATCTACATCTAGAAAGAAAACTAAGGAGACTCAATGTACATCAAGACATATGTTCAATTCTTTTTTTTCTGTTTTTTTTTAATCTCTCCAATGATTTTTCTCTTTTGCTGTGATTTTTCTCTCCCAACATGATTCATACAGCAACAAGAAATAAAAATAAATGAACTTACTACAATAACAAAGAAAATAGGTGGGGAAATAATTCACTATTTGACAAAAAAATTGCTGGAAAAACTGGCCATCAGTATGGCAATACAAATTGATGCACACCTAACACTTTATTCCAAAATAAGTTCATAATGGTTTCATGATTTACATATGAAGAGTGATACTAAAAGCAAATTAGAAGAAAAAAGGACAGTCTGCCTCTCAGATCTTTAGAGAAGGAAGAAATTCATGGCCAAAGACCTAGAATACGTTATGGAATGCAAAATGGATAATTTTGATTATTTTAAGTTTTATATATATATATATATATATACATATATATATATATATATATATATACATACACATGCACATATATAAATCAAAACCAATCAGACAAGATTAGAAAGAAAGTAATAATGTGGGAAAAAAATTTGTACATTTAAGGATTCTGATAAAGGTTTCATTTTTAAAATATAAGGGAATTGACTCAAATTTATAATAATACAAGCCATTCTCCAATTATTAAATTCTCAAAGGATATGAATAATTTTCAAATGAAGAAATTAAAACCATTTCTAGTCCTATGGGGAAAAATGCTTTAAAACACTATTGCTGAGAGAATTGCAAATTAAAACAACTTTGAGGTCTCAGTACATATCTCTCAGATTCAGTAAGATGAGAGTAAATAGTGATTAATGTTAACTGGGTGTGGGAAAACTGTGACACTAATATATTGTTGGTGGATCCAATCATTCTTCAGAGCAATCTAAAGTATGATCAAAGTGTTATCAACCTGGGCATACTCTTTAATGCGGCAGTGTCTCAACTGTGCCTGTATTCCAAAGAGATCATGAAAGTGAAAGGGATCCATATGTGTAAAAATATTAGTAGCAGCCCTTTTTGTAATAGCAAGGAAGTGGAAATTGAATCATTGCCATGACATATTATGTTATGAGGACTTTTATTAGAGTGTTGGCAGTTACAGAATCTCACAAGATATTTGACATACAGAGGTAAATGAAAATACAAATACAGGTTAAATAGTGGTAGCGAATCAAAAGGACTAAGAGAATGGAGTTACACTCTTCATTAATTCAGAAGGTAGAAACAGAAAAGAGTTACAAGAAAAGACAATGCGTTTTGTTTTAGACATATTAAGTATAAGATATCTGTTGAATATCCAACTTCAGATGTCTAAAATGAAGTAGGAGATGCAAGATTTGAAGTCAACAGAGAGATCTGAGAATCATTAGCTTAGAGGTAGTATATAAATGTATAAGAGTTTATAATATTACCAACTTAGGCAGTACAGAAAGAGGGTGGCAAAGGCCTGAGATAGAACCTGAAGGACACCTATGATTAGAGCATGTAATTTGGAAGAAGATCAAGCAAAAAATATAGATGTTGGATAGGTAATATTAGTACTAGGGGAGAGTGATGTCCTAAAACCCTAAAGAGAAGAGTATTAATAAGGAAAGAATTTTCTACAGGGTCAAAGACTGTTAAAAGATACAGGAAAATGATATTCAAGAAAATCATTGTACTTGGAACCAGAAATTTTGAGCAAACAATTTAGTAAAATTTTTAGCAAACAATTTTTGGGAATTGATAAGGTTTGCAGATATATTCCAAGGGAATAATTAAAATGGGGCTGAGAGAGAGAAAGAGGTTCAGAGAAACAGAGAGACAAAGACAGAGAGAGAGGGGAGAGAGACAGAAGAGAAAGAGAGAGAGAGAGAGAGAGAGAGAGAGAATGAGACAGAGACAGAGAGAAAGTGAATTCACTTATTGTAGAAAGTCATTTTGAGGAATTTAAGTGCAAAGATCAGAAGAAATATAGGACTGTTAACTAGTAGGAACAGGAGGATCAAGGTAGAGTTCTTTTCCTTTTTGAAGATAAAACAGACATTGGATTGTTTTTAGGCAGTAAGAAATGATCCAATAAACAGGTTGAGATTTAAAATATGTGAAAAAGTGGGGGCAACGGAGGGTGCAATCTATTGGAAAAGATTAGATTGAGTGAGATTACTTAAATAAGTAAAGGGGTGGTAAAGTATAAGGGTGCTTTATCATGTCAATCAGAATTAAAGGAGAAAAAACATGGCAGAAGGTATCTGAGTGACAGGGCATGAGGAAGAGAAAAAATAGGAATTCATAGAGAATGACAGTTCATCAAGTCTTTGACAGTAGTTGGCAACTTGAGGAATTGTATGTAGCATTTGAGAATGTCTAGAACTTCATTGAAAATTTCATTACCCTTTCTCATTTTTTTCTACCCACTCTAAGAGACTTGTTACTCAGCTATTCAAATAATTTGTGAGGGATAGTACATAAAGATCTGCTATTAAAATGTTCTGCTTGAATTTCTTTGTCTATTTTCCCACTAATTGAAAAGTAACATGATATCATGTAAGAGAGCTGTGTTTGAGGTCCAGATGACCCAGCCATGAATCTCACATTTTATACCTATTAGTTTAATGACAATGGTTGAATTACTTAAGTTCCCTTAAGTATTAAGAGGAAGTATTTAAAATGTCTATATAAATTATTTTGAAATAGATTAACTTATTATTTCTGTTTGAGGATACTTGTTCAATATGGGTTGATGCTTTGTTTATATTATGTCAATATATTTAAGAGTTGAAAAAGCTTTTTCTCAAAATGTATCTGTGAGTGCCACATGCTGTGTCAGGTTCAAGGAGTGCACTTTTTTTTCCATTTGTGAGGGAAAATAATTAAGTTTTCTCCAAAATCTGGAGGCTTTTGTCACCTAGAAATATTTATAGTCACTGAACATGGAAGAGCCTGGAAAACTGAAAAAAAAAAGTTTTGATTTATATTTGTAGGTTCTTCCGTGTTTAATGACTACTTCTGATTTTTTTTTAATATATAAATGAGATTACATAAAAATATATCTTAGAATCTTTGATTAAATATCTCATTCATTGCAATTTTGGGATTAGAGAAGAGATATCAAATTTTCAGTATTCCTTTGAAAAAGGGTTAATAAACCCCACTACATTAATTCTCACAAGTAATTATGAGAATCAAATAAGAAAATACAAGGTGTCCCAAAGATCTTAGTGAAGTCATAGATTTTTAGATTTAGCTCAAAATTTCACTATTAGAACAAACTGTATATATAATCATTGAACCTGGCATATATTATGATTCTCATAAGTATCCTATATATTTGACACTTAATGAAAATAAAATAAAGTGAGCAGGGTAATACAGCTATTAAATACCTGGAATTAGATTTAAATTCAGGTCTCCTTTATTCTAATGGAGTACTTTAGCCACTATGCAACCTGCCTGATTTATCATTCTATCCTTAGCCTCTAGTATAAATTTTCTTTTGTCTCTGATTAAGATGGACAGAGGGAAGGTTCTGGGAAGATTGCAGCCTAACTCAGAAAATTTCAAGCTCTCCAGATTTTCCCTATAAACAGAACTAATTTGCACCTAATGGTGAACAGACTGGTTAAACACAAAGAAATATTGGGCCAGAACAGAGGTTGTCTTGGGACAACACAAGAAGACCTGAAGAAAGAACCCAAGCTAGGGATTAACTAATATAAAATGCAAATACCTTCATGTTAACTGCACAGAAACTGCAATGGAGACCCCTGGGGCTAGGTGGATTTGGTTAGAGCCTCAAATGGAACCTGAGAAACTTTCACCTCCAGAACAATGTGAGAAGTCTGAGATCTGACTTCCAGAAGACTGAGGTAATCTCTGCTGATTAGGAATGGCAGGGCCAGTAGTGCTACAGAGATGTGGCCCTGGACAAGAAGGAAACAGTACATGGGTAAGTATAGAAACACTAGGGGATGTATGTTATTGGCTGCTAATACTTGTTGGAATTAGGAGTTTTTGGTTTAAAATTTCAGGCAACAATGGAGAGCTGAAGTGAACCTAGAGGCACCATCTCCACACTTTATGACTGAAAATGCTTATACTAATACTTCTCATTTTAAAAATAAAGAAATTGGTTTAAAAAAAACCAATCCAACCATAGAAACTTATTTTGCAACTAAGAAAGGCCAGGGTTTCATATTCAGGGGAAGAAATTGAAGTTTAAAAAAAAAAAGGAGATACAGAATCTTAAAGAAGAAAATAATATTTTGAAAATTGGAACTGGGCATGATAAAACCAGTGAAGCTATTTAAAAGAAATAACAATATAAAATAGGATGAATGAAAAAAATGGAATAGAATGTGAAAAATCATATCTAGAAGGCAAATCAAAAAGAGAAAATATAATAATAAGTTGACTACCTGAAAACTTTGACCAAAAAAAATAACCTTACCATATAGACAAATTGTTTATGTTTTTTATATGAACAATGTATACTTTGATATTGACATCAATAATTGGGTAACTGAAAAGACAGCCCAGAGCAGAGGCTATCTAACTCTAAAAAGCAAAACATTCTAGGAAAAGGTAAACATAGTCATTATGTTATGTAAATGAGCACAAAGTAAGACTAGAGACAGAGACATTAAACAGGAGAGGAAGACTTATAATTCTGCAAACCTATTCGCATTGGAAATGGGTTAAATAGGCAACACTACATATCCACCATGAAGGGGATAGCACCTTCTAAAATATATAAAGAAATAAGGGAATAAGGGGAGAAGGAAGGATGGATAGGATAAGGTGGGATATGGCAGTGGGACAATGTATATATAATTATGAGAAAGGGATAAAGAAGGGGGGGAAGGGTAACATAAGATAAAATAGGATTCAGAAGAATGTTTAGATTAATCAGAGTCGTATAAGATGTTTAAATTAATGGTAGTGGGATAAAGAGAGAAGGAAAGCATTGAGAGAGAAGATAAGGGAGGCATATACATTGGGAGAAGTCTAAGTAATAGCAAGGTCAATTTAAGAGCAGAATTAAAGTAGAAGAGTTATCAGAAATAAAAAATATGATATATGTAGATACGCTACAAGAATCAAGAGTAGAATTTACTAGAACAAAAAAGTAGAGGTGGTGATCATTAATCTTAGACAATCAAGCTTTAGTATTCTACACTATATGTCAGCTATATTATTTTAGATGCATGTTTACATATAGATAAATGCATAATGCATATACATATATATGTTTCATTATATGTGGATTATATATATATATATATATATATATATATATATATATATATATGATGTGTCTATCCATGTGTTAATATAGATATGTGCATATGTTTATGTATGTGTGAATGTGTAAGATTGTGTGTGTGTGTGTGTGTGTGTGTGTAAATATATGTGTGCTTAACTGTAGCCTTCTTGGGAGAGGTAGAGGGAATGAAAAGGAAAAAAAGAATAAACTAAAAAGTGCTAAACAGAGAACCAAAGAATAACCTACAAGGAAACAAAGAAAAGATGGATTTTCACGAATGTAATTTCTTTCATTATTATATATGCTTTCTTGAAATGTATTTTGAATCTTCCCTGATGTTTTGCTGGACAAATAACAACATTTTGTTTTGTTTTTATTTTCCTTTTCTGCCTTTGCTTTTTCTATTCTTTTTTTTTTAAATTTTGTACTTAATGCAATAAATAATAAGTTAAAAAAATAAATGGATAAATATATAAATAAAAGTACAAAGATATCCTTCTCTAGATCCAAAATACATTTTAATATTTGTTTTAGATTATTTCTTTTTTCCAATATTCAAATCTCAGTCAAAATATATTACTAAGAGCTTATTTTGATATGTAATCTTTGTAAAGCCATCATTTATATAGTGATTACTATATACAGTGCAAATTAATTTATAATTATAGTGTCCTTTCATCCTTCCAATAATCCAGGGAGTTATGTTGTATTATTATCCTTATTTTACAGATGATGAAAATGAAGCAAAGAAAGATTGAATGACTTATCCAAAGTGAAACAGCTAGTAAGTAACAGATGTCAGGGTTGAACTCAGATCTTCCTGACATCATGCACACTGCTTTATACACTGTAATTTCAAAATTTTATTTTTTATGAACTCAAATATAATAAGCATTAAGCTGGGAAATATGGAGTAATATGTTTAGATTTTTGTATATTTCAATTATATATATATATATATATATATAATTGAAAAAAATATATATATATATATACGCACAAATGCATATTTAAATGAATGAATTTCCACCTGACCTCTACTTCTTAGGATGCAAGTTTTATTTAAAGACTAGCCCAATGTCATCTCTTTCAGGAAATCTGTACTGACCACCTCCAGTTACTGTTACTCTTTCCTATTGATATTATTGAGTATTCATTTACATCCCTACTTCATCATCCCAATAAGATTTAATCTCTTTAAAGACAGAATTTTTTTTCAACTCCTAAGAGCCAACATAGTGGAATAAACAGTAAATTGCCATAACTTTCCCATATTCATCTCCAAACAAATAAAATAGTACACTGAAATAAATTTTGGGATAGCAGAACCAGCAAAAAGAAAGAGTGAAAAAAAATTATCCTGAGAAACTTGGAAGAGTACCAAGTTTGTCTCACTCAGGCAAAAGGGAAATGTAGTCCAGCACAGGAAATATCTTAAGACAGACAAATAAGATGAGCCTGAGTGTCAGTGCACTGGAACAAACAAACAGTAATACTGGGATTCCAGATGTGCTTCAGCACAACCAGGAAAATGGTAGATTTGAACTCCAAGTACCACTGTGCTTTTAGAAATCTTCAGGTGCCAGGATCTTCATGTTCTTCAGCCCTGGGTAAACATGCAGCTTCCAGCATTCAAACCCCTATGTGCATCAGTGGACTTTCAGGGAAACACAGAAAAAAAAAAAAAAAAACATTGGCCTCATAGCAGGATTTTAGCACTAGAACTTTTGTTTAATACCATGTAAGTTGTCAGATACTTTTCAGTCTCCATCACCAACAGCACTCCATCCCACACCCCCTCAACACAGCATCAGACATGAGGTTCCCAAGTGAATCACAGGACAACATCACTGCAGCAACTGCAGCCTCTTGCACAAGAAGTCTAAGGAAGTGTCACTTCCACTCTGGAGCCAGAAATCAAATGTAAAAGAGAAAAGGCTAGAAATGATGAGAGAAGTGAAGACTCTATTCATAACAAGGAAGATCAAGATACAAACTCAGACGATAACAGAAATATCAAAACACTTATGAACAAAATCTCAAAGAACAATGGATAGTGATCTACATCCCAGAAAAAAAAATCATGGAAGAGGTAAAAAAAAGGAATCTAAAAATCATGTAAGAGATAGACGAAAAATATCACAAGAAATGAAAGTGATGCAAAAGAATTACGAAAAAAGAAGAAACAGCTTGGAACATGTAAAACAATTACTTAAAAAAATAGAAATGACCAAGTGGAAAGGGAAATACAAAATTGTACTGAGGAAAACAATTCCTTAAAGAATCAACTTGGCAAAATGGAAAAGGAAACACAAAAGCTAACTGAAAAAAAAACTTTCTTAAAAGTTAGAAGTGAGCAAGTGGAAGCTAAATACTATATGAGATATCAAGAATCAAACAAATTCAAAATAATGGGGGGAAATAGAATGAAATATAAAATATCCCATTGTAAACAAATAAAAACAAACAATGAAATAAATAAAACAACTGTCCTGGAAAACAGGTCTAGAAGTAAAAATGTCAGAATCATTAGTTTACCTGAAAGTCAGAAGCAAAAAGAGGATCTTTGTTAGGGATATTCCTCTCTTTGAGACTAGACATGTAGCTATATATGCCATGTAGTCTTTCAGTTTGGGCAGGGTGGGACCAAGGAAGCAGAAAGGGTGCAGCTCTGAGGCAGGAGGTTGCGTGACAAAGGGGTATAGGCACCTTGGGGTGGTGAGGGGCATGCCCTCTTGCTACATCTTCTCCTTTGGTGTAAAATCAACTCCATATGCCACCTTCCCAGTGTTCTACCTATGGAATTATGCCCAGTGGCTTGGGACAAGTTATCCCAGAAGAGAGGAAGCTTACATAGATGGTTTTGAGCTGAACTTTCTCTCTTGCTTCCTGCCTCACTTGCTGAGATGATATCTGAATAAAGACAGTTTTCACCTCTTAATCAGTTGGTCTCTGTGTTTATCTGGGTGGGCTCCGAAGACTGGTAAGTATGACACTGGCAGCCTGCTTCTTTTAGAAGAGTGCTTGGACAGTCTGGTATAAGTGGTGCCCAAACAGGGACCCAGAGATTGAGGACAGGGACCCTGTTAGCCTACTGGTCTGATCACAGGAAGGGAGATAAGATCCCATAACTGTCAGGTTAGGGAAGAAAAATGGGACAAACTTTTATTAAGGTCATGCATTGGGAGGTGATGGGAAAAGAAATTTATAAAATAGAAAAGAAAGTGGAGATTGATATAAAAACATCCCAAACATTTGTGAACACTGTACAACTTTGTTGCCCTTGGCTACAATATAACAGACTAGATTTAAATAAATGGGAGGTGGTAGGAAATAAGATGGCCTCCTATGACCAAGAGAGTCCAGGGACTACATTAGAAAGACACCAGCAAATTTATCAGGTGATCCAGAGCACCTTAAGAGGTGCCAGTCATAATCCCCTGAAGACTGATAATGTCTCAAACTGGCAAACAGAAAGAAAAGGGTCTCCATAAAATAATGCAAACTAACCATTCTGAAAAAAATAATGCTGGCAGAAATTAGCCGTGGGGAAAAATCAGGAAGTGAATGTGATAATGAGAAAAAAAGGTGGCCTATGAGAGGAAGTGGGGGAAAAATGAGGGAGAAGAAAACAAACAAAGGGAGGAAAGTTGCTTTTGCCTCCTAGGCATGGTTTCCTCTCCACCCACCTTCCCTTTCCTTGAGGAAGAAAGTTTCCTATTTGCCTCCTATGTGCCCCTTTATGGAGGCTTTGGGGACTCCCAGATTAGTTTAGGAGGCATTCTGTAGAAGGTGCTGGATGAAGGGGATGGGGAAGCAAAAAATCTGGTTAGACAGCTTGCCTAAGTATGATAGCCCACAGGGAAAGACTTGGACCCCTTTAAAATGGAAGAAATTTAAGGAATTGAAAGCAGCAGTGAATACTTATGGTGTCAACTCTCCATATGTTAAGCATCTATTGAACCTCTTAGTCTCCAGTAATATACCAACCACAAATGATTGGAAGACTATTGCCAAAGAGTACCTTAAACCTGGTGACTCCCTGCAATGGATGAATTTTCAGATTTGGCAAAAACCTTTGTAAGAGACATGCAGAGCCACACCTCTCAAGATGACTTCCACAAAATAGTAGAAGCAGGAAGTTATGAAAAGAATGAGGATCAAATGCAATGTGATGCAGCAGTGGTATGTGTCTATGTTCCAATATACCCAATGATCATTTAGCAAAATTAGGGCTTCCAGAAAATAGGGCCCTCAATGACTAAGATTAAGCAGGGCCCAGATCAAACTTTTCCTAATTTTATGGCCTGCCTACAGGTAGCTGTTGAGAGGTCAGTGGGCAGAGGGGAAGGCTCCAGATTCCTTATACAGAAATTGGCACGAGAGAATGCTAATATAAATTGCCAGAAAACCATTCTTACCTTAGGTGGGGAGGCTGACCTGGAAGAGATGATAAAAAAGATGTGAGCATGTTAGCTCTAGTGAATTCCAAATGGATGCCATCCCAGCAGCAATATTTAATGGGGTCAGAGGGGCACAGAAAGAAGTGAAAGACCAGCCTTGGCAGTTTGCAGACAAACAGCGTACAGTTTGCAGAATACCAAGGGTATTCCAACCCCTAGTTATTGCAGGGCTCAGGTACAATCTATGGGGTAGGGATATATTGAAGTCTTGTGGGGCCTCAGTTTATATACCACCTCCACAGGATTTTTAATTGGAGCCATTGGGTTCATATCATGCCCACACCATTAACATGGAAATCTAACATTTTGGCTTGGGTATCCCCTCCCAGTATAAAAAGCCCAAGCCTTAGGTGAAATTATGCAACAACATTTGGAGCCTGTACACATATAACTGATTTCTAGCCCCTGGAGTAACCTTGTCTTTATTATAAAGAAAAAACTGGGAAATTCAGAATGCTAGAGGATGTTAGGGCTGTTATTGCTACTGTGGACCTTATGGGAGCTCTTCAGACTAGTAAGCCATCTCCTAATCTAGTATCCACTGGCTGGCCAGTTACAGTAATAGACATAAAAGACTTCTCCAACCCGCTGGACCCTGAAGATGAGAAAAGATTTCCTTTTGCCATTCTTTCCATAAACAATGTAGGACCTGATCTGTACTACCAGTGGAATGTTCTCACTGAAGGAATTCATTGTAGCCCCATCTTGTGTAAGGTGTATATAGCGAGAATGTTAGAACCAATTAGGAGGACATGGCTACATGCCAAAATACTGCCTTTTATGGAGGATACGCTGTTATTGGTAAGCAGTGGGAAAGATTTTTCTTCTCAACATGAACTAGTGGTAGTCCCTGAAAAAGATTCAACAAAATTATCCTATCATTTACCTTGGGCAGCATATGGAGATTTCTACGGTTAATAATCAGATACCTGACTTATAATTAAATAAGGTGAATACACTGAATCTATTTCAGAAATCTGTAGGGCAAATTCAGTGGCTATGGGCTGGCACCCTATTCCTGTTTCTTTAATGAAGCTATTATATGATATATATATATATTTTTTACCACAGTCACAATTTTATTTGAAATGCTTTCTTTCTTCATACCTTAACTATTTTAATATTTCTTAACTTATATACCTGCCTCCAGTATTTCCCTTTTGCAATCCAGTCATATTATTATTATTTTTAATAGCCTTTTATTTACAGGATATATGCATGGGTAACTTTACAGCATTAACCATTGCCAAAAGTCTTGTTCCAATTTATCACCTCTTACCCCCCATCCCCTCCCCTAGATGGCAGGATGACCAGTGGATGTTAAGTACATTAAAATATAAATTAGATACACAATAAATATACATGACCAAAACGTTATTTTGCTGTACAAAAAGAATGAGAAACTGAAATATTGTACAATTAGCTTGTGAAGGAAATCAAAAATGCACGTGGGCATAAATATAGGGATTGGGAGTTCAATGTAATGGTTTTTAATCATCTCCCAGAGCTCTTTCTCTGGGCATAGATGGTTCAGTTCATTACTGCTCCATTGGAAATGATTTGGTTCATCTCATTGCTGAGGATGGCCAGGTCCATCAGAACTGATCATCATATAGTATTGTTGTTGAAGTATATAATGATCTCCTGGTCCTGCTCAATTCACTCAGCATCAGTTCGTGTAAGTCTCTCCAGGCCCTTCTGAAATCATCCTGTTGGTCATTTCTTACAGAACAGTAATATTCCATAATATTCATATACCACAATTTATTCAGCCATTCTCCAACTTATGGACATCCATTCAGTTTCCACTTTCTAGCCACTACAAAAAGGGCTGCCATAAACATTCGTGCACATACAGGTACCTTCCCCTTTTTTATAATCTCTTTGGGATATAATCCCAGTAGTAACACTGCTGGATCAAAGGGTATGCACAGTTTAATAAATTTTGAGCATAGTTCCAAACTACTCTCCAGAATGGTTGGATTCGTTCACAACTCCACCAACAATGCATCAATGTCCCAGTTTTCCGGCATCCCCTCCAACAATCATCATTATTTTTTCCTGTCATCTTAGCCAATCTGACAGGTGTGTAGTGGTATCTTAGAGTGGTCTTAATTTGCATTTCTCTGATTAATAATGACTTGGAGCATCTTTTTTTTTTTCAATTTAATAGCCTTTTATTTACAGGATATATACATGGGTAACTTTACAGGACTAACAATTGCCAAACCTCTTGTTCCAATTTTTCACCTCTTACCTCCCCCCCACCCCCTCCCCTAGATGGCAGGATGACCAGTACATGTTAAATATGTTAAAATATAACTTAGATACACAATAAGGATACATGACCAAAACATTATTTTGCTGTACAAAAAGAATCAGACTCTGAATTATTGTACAATTAGCTTGTGAAGGAAATCAAAAATGCAGGTGTGCATAAATATAGGGATTGGGAATTCAATGTAATGGTTTTTAGTCATCTCCCAGAGTTCTTTTTCTGGGCATAGCTAGTTCAGTTCATTACTGCTCCATTAGAAATGATTTGGTTGATCTCGTTGCTGAGGATGGCCTGATCCATCAGAACTGGTCATCATCTAGTATTTTGTTGAAGTATAAATGATCTCCTGGTCCTGCTCATTTCACTCAGCATCAGTTCCTGTAAGTCTCTCCGGCCTTTCTGAAATCATCCTGTTGGTCATTTCTTACAGAACAGTAATATTCCATAATTTTCATATACAACAATTTATTCAGCCATTCTCCAACTGATGGACATCCATTCAGTTTCCAGTTTCTAGCCACTACAAAAGGGCTGCCACAAACATTCGTGCACATACAGGTCCCTTTCCCTTCTTTATAATCTCTTTGGGATATAATCCCAGTAGTAACACTGCTGGATCAAAGGGTATGCACAGTTTGATAACTTTTTGAACATAGTTCCAAACTACTCTCCAAAATGGTTGGATTCGTTCACAACTCCACCAACAATTCATCAATGTACTTGGAGCATCTTTTCATATGACTAGAAATAGTTTCAATTTCTTCATCTGAGAATTGTCTGTTCATATCCTTTGACCATTTTTCAATTGGAGAATACGACTTTTATAAATTAGAGTTAATTCTTTATATATTTTGGAATGAGGCCTTTATCAAACCTTTGACTCAAAATATTTTCCTAGTTTATTGCTTCCTTCTAATCTTGTCTGCATTAGTTTTGTTTTAAAAAACTTTTCAGTTTGGTATAATCGAAATTTGCTATTTTGTGATCAGTAATGATCTCTAATTCTTCTTTGGTCATAAAGACCTTCCCCTTCCACAGGTCTGAGAGGTAAACTATCCTGTGTTCCTCTAATTTATTAATAATTTCATTCTTTAGGTCATGAACCCATTTTGACCTTGTCTTGGTGTACGGTGTTAAGTGTGGATCAATACCTAGTTTCTGCCATATCAGTTTCTAATTTTCCCAGCAGTTATTATCAAACAGTAAGTTCTTATCCCAAAATCTGGAGTCTTTGGATTTGTCAAAGGCTAGGTTGCTATATTTGTTGACTGTTTTATCCCTTGAACCTAATCTATTCCACTGATCAACTAATCTATTACTTAGCCAATACCATATTGTTTTGGTAACTGCTGCTCTACAATATAATTTTAGATCTGGTACAGCTAAGCCACCTTCATTTGATTTTTTTTTCATTAATTCCCTTGAAATTCTTGACCTTTTGTTTTTCCATATATTTTGTTATTTTTTCTAGGTCATTAAAATAGTTTTTTGGGAGTCTGATTGGTATAGCGCTAAATAAATAGATTAGTTTAGCTAATATTGTCATCTTTATTATATTTGCTTGCCCTATCCAAGAACATTTAATATTTTTCCAATTGGTTAGATCAGACTTAATTTGTGTGAAAAGTGGTATGTAATTTTGCTCATAAAGTTTCTGATTTTCCCTTGGCAGATAGATTCCTAAATATTTTATATTATCAGTAGTTACTTTAAATGGAATTTCTCTTTGTAACTCTGACTGTTGGATTTTGTTAGTGATATATAAGAATGCTGATGACTTATGAGGGCTTATTTATAAAGCAACTTTGCTAAAGTTGTGGATTATTTCTAATAACTTTTTAGCAGAATCTCTGGGGTTCTCTAAGTATACCATCATGTCATCGGCAAAGAGTGATAATTTGGTTTCCTCATTGCCTATTCTTATTTCTTTAAATCTCTTTCTCAGCTCTTATTGCCAAAGCTAGCATTTCTAATACAATATTAAATAGTAACGGTGATAGTGGGAAACTTGTTCCCTCAATCTTATGGGAATGGTTACAGTTTGTCTCTATTACATATGATGCTTACTGATGGTTTTAAAAAGATGCTGCTGATTATTTTAAGGAAAAGTCCATTTATTCCTATACTCTCAAGTGTTTTTAAATAGGAATGGATGTTGGATTTTATCAAATGCTTTCTCTGCATCTATTGAGATAATCATATGGTTTTTGTTAATTTGGTTATTAACATGGCCAATTATATGGATAGTTTTCCTAATATTGAACCAGCCCTGCATTCCTGAAATCCTCCTTGATCATAGTGTATTATCCTGGAGATGATTTTCTGTAGTCTTTTTGCTAATATCTTATTTAAGATTTTATCATCAATATTCATTAGGGAGATTGGTCTATAATTTTCTTTCTCTGTTTTCAAGCTACCGGGTTTAGGTGTCAGTACCATGTCTGTGTCATAGAAGTAATTTGGTAGGACTCCTTCATTCCCTATTTTATCAAATAATTTATATATCATTGGGGCCGATTGTTCTTTAAATGTTTGGTAAAATTCACATGTAAATCCATCTGGTCCTGGGGATTTTTCTTGGGAGTTGTTTAATTGCCTGTTCTTTTTCTTTTCTGAAATGCGACTATTCAAGCAATTTCTTCCTCCTCTGTTAGTCTGGGAAGTCTATATTTTTGGAGGTAGTCATCCATTTCACTTAGGTTATCAAATTTATTGGCATAAAGTTGAGCAAAATTATTCCTTATTATTTCTCTAATTTCCTCTTCATTGTTGGAAAGTTCTCCTTTTTCATTTTTAAGACTACTAATTTCTTTTTCCTCCCTCCTTTTTCTAATCAGATTTACCAAAGGCTTATCTATTTTGTTGGCTTTTTCATAGAACCAACTCTTAGTTTTATTAATTAGTTTAATAGTTTTTTTTTTTTACTTTCAGTATTTTTAATTTCTCCTTTTAATTTTAGAATTTCAAATTTAGTATCTGATTGGGGGGTTTTAATTTGGTCTTCTTTTAGTTTTTTTAGTTTCAAGCCCAATTCATTAATCTTTCCTTTCTCTGTTTTATTCAAGTAGGCCTCTAAGGATATAAAATTACCTCTTCTTACTGCTTTGGCTGCATTCCACAAATTTTGGTATAATGTCTCATCATTGTCATTATCTTGAGTGGAATTATTAATTGTATCTATTATTTGCTGCTTCACCAATCATTCTTTAAGATGAGATTTAGTTTCCAATTACTTTTGGTCTATTTCCCCTAACTTTTTGTTGAATGTACTTTTTATTGCATTATGATCTGAAAAGCATTTATATTTCTTTCTTGCATTTAAGGTCTTTATGTCTAATATATGGTCAGTTTTGAATAGGTTCCATGAACTGCTGAGAAGAAAGTATCTTCATTTCTATCTCCATTCAATTTTCTCCAAAGATCTAACATACCTAATTTTTCTAATATTCTATTTACTTCTTTAATTTCTTTCTTATTTGTTTTGTGCTTTGATTTGTCTAATTCTGAGAGTGCAAGGTTGAGATCTCCCGCTGTTACAGTTTTGTTGTCTATTTCTTCTTGCAACTTCTCTTCTCTTCTCTTAACTTTTCCTTTAGGAAGTTGTATGCCATACCACTTGGTGCATGTATGTTTAATATTGATATCGCGTCGTTGTTTATGCTACCCTTTAGCAGGATGTAGTTTCCTTCCTTATCTCTTTTAATTAGATCAGTTTTTGCTTTTGCTTGATCTGAGATAAGGATAGCTCTCTTTTGACTCACCTGAAGCATAATAGATTTTGCTCCAGCCTTTTACCTTTACTCTATATGTATCTCCCTGATTTAAATGTGTTTCTTGTAAACAACATATTGTAGGGTTCTGACTTTTGATCCAGTCTGCTATCTGCCTCCTCTTTATGGGGGAGTTCATCCATTCACATTTACGGTTAGAATTACTAAATCTGTATTTCCTGCCATCCTAATAACCCCAGATTATGCTTTTTTCTTGCCTCCCCAACCCCTCTTTCCTCTTTTAAACTTATCACCCTCTTGTATCCTGATGCTTACCCTCTTTATAATCCCTCCCTCCCCCCCTCTGAGTCTTTTCCCCTTCCTTCCCTTATTACTCTTTTTCTTTTCCTTTTCGTCTCCCCCATTTTTAATGAGGTGAGAGAGAATTTTCTCTTTTTTTTTTTATTTTTTTTTTAATAGCCTTTAATTTACAGGATATATACATGGGTAACTTTACAGCATTAACAATTGCCAAACCTCTTGTTCCAATTTTCACCTCTTCCCCCCACCCCTCCCTAAATGGCAGGATGACCAGTAGATGTTAAATATATTAAAATATAACAGATACACAATAAGTATACATGACCAAAACATTATTTGCTGTACAAAAAGAATCAGACTCTGAATTTTGTACAATTAGCTTGTGAAGGAAATCAAAGATGCAGGTGTGCATAAATATAGGGACTAGAATTCAATGTAATGGTTTTAGTCATCTCCCAGAGTTCTTTTTCTGGGTATAGTTAGTTCAGTTCATTACTGCTCCATTAGAAATGATTTGGTTGATCTTGCTGCTGAGGATGGCCTGATCCATCAGGACTAGTCATCATCTAGTATTGTTGTTGAAGTATATAATGATCTCCTGGTCCTGCTCATTTCACTCAGCATCAGTTCCTGTAAGTCTCTCCAGGCCTTTCTGAAATCATCCTGTTGGTAATTTCTTACAGAACAGTAATATTCCATAATTTTCATATACCACAATTTATTCAGCCATTCTCCAACTGATGGACATCCATTCAGTTTCAGTTTCTAGCCACTACAAAGGGCTGCCAAACATTCGTGCACAAGGTCCTTTCCTTCTTTATAATCTCTTTGGGATATAATCCCAGTAGTAACCTGCTGGATCAAAGGGTATCCAGTTTGATAACTTTTTGAGCATGGTTCCAAACTACTCTCCAAAATGGTTGGATTCGTTCACAACTCCACCAACAATGAATCAATGTCCCAGTTTTCCCACATCCCCTCAACAATCATCATTTTTTTCCTGTCATCTTAGCCAATCTGACGGGTGTAGTGAATTCTTAGAGTTGTCTTAATTTGCATTTCTCTGATTAATAATGACGGACATCTTTTCATATGACTGAATAGTTTCAATTTCTTCATCTGAGGTGTCTGTTCATATCCTTTGACCATTTTCAATTGGACAATGGCGATTTTTGATAAATTAGAGTTAATTCTCATATATTTTGGAAATGAGGCCTTTATCAGAACCTTTGACTATAAAAATATTTTCCCAGTTTATTGCTTCCCTTCTAATCTTGTCCATTAGTTTTGTTTGTACAAAACTTTTCAGTTTGGTATAATCAAGATTTTCTATTTTGTGATCAGTAATGATCTCTAGTTCTCTGGTCAAAAGACCTTCCCTTCCACAGGTCTGAGATGTAAACTATCCTATGTTCCTCTAATTTATTAATGGTTTCTTCTTTATACCTGGGTCATAACCCATTTTGACCTTATCTTGGTTGTACGGCGTTAAGTTGGATCAATGCCTAGTTTCTGCCATATTGGTTTCCAATTTTCCCAGCAATTTTTATCAAACAGTAAGTTCTTATCCCAAAAGCTGGGATCTTTGGGTTTGTCAAAGAACTAGGTTGCTATATTTGTTGACAGTTTTATCCTTGAACCTCTCTTTCACTGATCAACTAATCTTTCCTTAGCCAATACCAAATAGTTTTGGTAACTGATGCTCTATAATATAATTTTAGATCTGGTCAGCTAAGCCACCATCATTTGATTTTTTTTCATTAATTCCCTTGAAATTCTTGACCTTTTGTTTTCCATATGAACTTTGTTGTTATTTTTCTAGGTCATTAAAATAGTTTTTGGGTCTGATTGGTATAGCGCTAAATAAATAGATTAGTTTAGGTAATATTGTCATCTTTTTATATTTGCTCGCCTATCCAGAGCATTTAATATTTTCAATTAGTTTAGATCAGACTTAATTTGTGTGAAAAGTGGTCTGTAATTTTGCTCATAAAGTTTCTGAATTTCCCTTGGCAGATAGATTCCTAAATATTTTATATTATCAGTAGTTACTTTAAATGGAATTTCTCTTTGTAACTCTGACTGTTGGTTTTGTTATGATATATAAGAATGCTGATGACTTATGTGGGTTTATTTTATAACCAACACTTTGCTAAAGTTGTGGATTATTTCTTAACTTTTAGCAAATCTCTGGGGTTCTCTAGTATACCATCATGTCATCGGCAAAGGTGATAATTTGGCCTCATTGCTATTCTTTTCCTTTAATCTCTTTCTCAGCTCTTATTGCTATAGCTAGCGTTTCTAATACAATATTAAATAGTAACGGTGATGGTGGGCAACCTTGTTTCCTCCAGATCTTAGAATGGTTTGCGTTTGTCTCCATTACATATGATGCTTACTGATGGTTTAAATAGATGTCTGATTATTTTAAGGGAAAAGTCCATTTATTCCTATACTCTCAAGTGTTTTTAATAGGAATGGATGTTGGATTTTATCAAATGCTTTTTCTGCATCTATTGAGATGATCATTGGTTTTTTGTTAATTTGGTTATTAACATGAATTATATTGATAGTTTTCCTAATATTGAACCAGCCCTGCATTCCTGGTATAAATCCTACTTGATCATATTATTATCTTGGAATGATTTTCTGTGTCTTTGCTAATATCTTATTTAGTTTAGCATCAATATTCATTAGGGAGATTGGTCTATAATTTTCTTTCTCTGTTTAGCTACCTGGTTTAGTATCAGTACCATGTCTTGTCATAGAAGAATTTGGTGGACTCCTTCATTCCCTATTTTTATCAAATAATTTATATAGCATTGGGGCCAATTGTTCTTTAAATGTTTGGTAAAATTCAATAAATCCATCTGGTCCTGAGGGTTTTTCTTAGGGATTGTTTAATTGCCTGTTCTTTTCTTTTTTCTGAAATGGGCTATTCAAACTTACTTCCTCCTCTTTAATCTGGGAAGTCTATATTTTTGAGGTAGTCATCCATTTCACTTAGGTTATCAAATTTATTGGCATAAAGTTGGCAAAATAACTCCTATTATTTCTCTAATTTCCTCTTCATTGGTGGAAAGTTCTCCTTTCATTTAAGATTACTATTCATTTCCTCCCTCCTTTTTCTAATCAGATTTACCAAAACATCTATTTTATTGGCTTTTCATAGAACCAACTCTTAGTTTTATTAATTAGTTCAATAGATTTTTACTTTCAATATTTTAATTTCTCCTTTAATTTTAAATTTCCAATTTAGTATTTGATTGGGGTTTTTAATTTGGTCTTTTTTTAGTTTTTTTAGTTGAAGAATTCATTAATCTTTTCTTTCTCTGTTTTATTCAATTAAGCCTCTAGGATATAAAATTCCCTCTTATTACCCTTTGGCTGCATCCCAAATTTGGTATGATGTCTCATCATTGTCATTATCTTGAGTGAAATTTTAATTGTATCTATAATTTGCTGCTTCCCAATCATTCTTTAAGATGAGAGATTGTTTAGTTTCAATTACTTTTTGGTCTATTCCCCTAATTTTTTTGTTGAATGTAGTTTTTATTGCATCATGATCTGAAAAAGCATTTACTATTTCTGCTTTCTTGCATTTAATTTGAGGTCTTTATGTCTAATAGATGGTCAATTTTGAATAGGTTCCATGAACTGCTGAGAAGAAAAGTATATTCCTTCTATCTCTTCAATTTTCTCCAAGATCCAACATACCTAATTTTTCTAATATTCTGTTTACTTCTTTAATTTCTTTCTTATTTGTTTTGTGGTTTGATTTGTCTAATTCTGAGTCAGGTTGAGATCTCCCTACTATTACAGTTTTGTTGTCTATTTCTTCTTGCAACTCTCTTAACTTCTCCTTAGGAAGCTGAGTGCCATACCACTTGGTGCATTATGTTTAATATTGATATTGCTCGTTGTTTATCTACCCTTTAGCAGGATGTGTTTCCTTCCTTATCTCTTTTAATTAGATCAATTTTTACTTTTGCTGATCTGAGATAAGGATGGCTACCCTCTTTTGACTTCACCTGAAGCATAATAGATTTTGCTCCAGCCTTTTTACCTTTACTCTATATGTATCCCCCTGCTTTAAATGTGTTTCTTGTAAACAACATATTGTGAGGGTTCTGACTTTGATCCAGTCTGCTATCTGCCTCCCTCTTTATGGGGAGTTCATCCCATTCACATTTCGGTTAGAATTACTAAATCTGTATTTCCTGCCATCCTAATAACCCCAGATTGGTTGCTTTACTTATTCTTGCCTCCCCAACCCTCTTTCCCCCTTTTAAACTTATGTCCCCTCTTGTACGATACTTATCCTCTTTATAATCCCTCCCTCCCCTTTGAGGTTTTCCCCTTCCTTCCCTTATTACTCTTTTTCTTTCCTTTTCCTCTCCCCGTTTTAATGGGCGGAGAAATTTTCTCTAAAACAAATGTCAATTATTTTCCTTTGAGCCAACTCTGATGGAGTAAAGATTCACACAATTTCCTCCCTCTCTAAATTCCCTCAGAATGATAAGTTTCCCTTAGCCTCTTTGTGGGATGTGGTTTCCCTCTTTTTATCCCTCTTCCACCTTTTCTGCCATCATCCCTTTTCCATATCTACTTCCCTTTTTATTTATATCATTATCAAATTTTACATGTATTTTTTTGTATATCCACAACGAAATACAATTCTCAAAATTATTTTTACCTTTTCATCTCTTTGAGTTCTATTCTTGGAGACAAATTTTTTGTTTAGTTCTGGTTTTCTTCAAACAAATGGAATTCATTTGTTTCATTAAATCCATCTTCTTCCCTGGAAGAAAATTCAACTTAGCTGGGTAGTTTATTCTTAGCTGCATCCAAGTTCTTGTGCCTTTCAGAATATATATTCCAGGCCCTTCTTTCCTTTTGTAAGGCAGCCAGATCTTGGGTGATCCTTTTGTGGCACCTCGTATTTAAATGGTTTTTTGGCTGCTTGTAAAAATTTTTTCCCAATCGATAGTTTAGAATTTCACAATATTCCTTGGGGTTTTATTTTAGGGTTTCTTTCAGAGGGTGTTCGATGATTCTTTCAATGCCTATTTTCTTCTGATTCTATTACATCTGGCAGTTCTCTTTGATGATTTCTTGTAAAATAGTATCTAGGCTCTTTTTTTCATCATAGTTTTCGGAAAGTCCAATAATCCTCAGATTATCTCTCCTGAATCTATTTTCAAGTCTGTCATTTAGCAAGTAGATAATTCATGGTTTTCCAGTTTGTCATTTTTTGGTTTTGACTGATTCTTGCTGTTCAATGCATTAGTTTCAATTTGTTCAGTTCTAATTTTTAAAAATTATTTTCTTCATTAGCTTTTTTTACTTCTTTCTGTATATGTCAATTGAGTTTTAGATATGTATTGTTTTGGTCTGTGGAATTTTTCATTTCACTAATTTTTTTTAGTGAATTTTTCTTTCAATTCACAGATCCTACTTTCTGTAATTCTTTATTTTTCAATTCACTATTCTTCTTTCCTGTGATTTTTTTATTTTCCAATTCACCAATTTGCACTTCCTGGAATTTTTAACTTTTCAATTCATTTTCAGGAAGTTGTTGCTTTCTTCTAAGGCTTCTCTTTCCTTTCCCATTTATCTTCTAATCTCTTTTGAGACTTTAATGGTCTCTTCTAGGAAGCATTATTAAGGACAGTCTGATGCATTTTGCTGTTTGGGGTCTCTTCAGGTTTGCTGACCTGCTCTTTTCTGCATAGAAGCTGTTGTCGTTCTTTTCTCTTTTTATTCATGTTTTAAAGCCTTTAGGGTAGGTCTCCTAGGCAAGGGGTTCCACTTCCTCTGCAGAGCAGGGAAAGATTTAAAGATTTCCGGCTCCGGTATGGGAGTGCTCCGAGTGAAGTTTTCCCTTCCCCAACAGGAAGGGTTCAGCACTGGCCGAGCTATCAAATGGCTTAGTAGGGCTGGAGTGGTTATCGTGCCCTAGGCTAGAGACTAAGTGGTGAGTGTCACTGCCCAGGCAGGAGCCTCTTTGGGACTTGATGCAGCTGAGCCAGACCACAGACCCGGGACTGCCCCAGGTGTCTCTGCCCATCAAATCGGCCCTGGAAAGCTCCTGGCACCGGCTCCCCACTGTGCAGATTGGAGGCTAACCCGGGCTGCGTCCTCCTGCCGTGCAGGATCCGCTCCCAAGGAAAAGCCCGTACTGCGGGTTGGGGCTGCCTTTGCTGAGATCTGTGCTTTCACCCTCAGTTTGAGACTCCTCCTCGGCTAATTTCTCTCCCTGTCTGCCGGTCTCCCCCTTTGGAACCAACCTTTTGGCGGACTGCGGTTTCTTCCGGCCGGTGAGTTGTTCCTACTTCTTATCTTTACAATTGTAGAGTCAAGACTATTTTTGAGGCTCGATATATATTGATAAAGAGGGTAAGAAAGAGCTTAGAAATCGGCGTGTGTCTTCTCCATCATCGTCCGCCCCCGAAATTTTCTCTAAAACAAATGTCAATTATTTTTTCTTTGAGCCAACTGTGATGAAGTAAGATTCACTAATGTTTCCTCTCTCTAAATTCCTCAGTTATGATAAGTTTTCCTTTGACTCTTCATAGGATGTGGTTTCCTTCTTTTTTATCCCTCCTTCCACCTTATTCTGCCCATCATCCCTTTTCCATATCTACTTCCCTTTTTATGTTATATCAAAAATCAAATTATACATGTATTGTTTTTGTATATTACACAAAATACAATTCTCAAGATTTATTTTACCTTTTCTGCATCTCTTGAATTCTGTGTTGGAGATCAAATTTTTTGTTTAGTTCTGGTTTTCCTTAGAAACAAATAATTCATTTGTTTCATTAAATTCTCTTCTTCCCTGGAAGAAAATGCTCAACTTTTCATTAGTTTATTCTTGGCTGTATCCCAAGTTCTTTTGCCTTTGAATATCAGATTCCAACCCTTCAGTCCTTTAATGTGGAAACCAGATCTGGGTGAATCCTTATTGTGCACCTCGGTATTTAAATTTTTTGTTTTTGGCTGCTTGTAAAATTTTTTCCTTAATCTGATAGTTCTGAAATTTGGCCACAATATTCTGGGGTTTTTATTTTAGGGTTTTCTTTTGAAGGTGTTCGATGAATTCTTTCAATGCCTATTTTACCTTCTGATTCTATTACATCTGGAAGTTCTCTTTGATGATTTCTTGTAAAATAGTATCTAGGCTCTTTTTCATCATAGTTTTCAAGAAAGTCAATAATCCTCAGATTATCTCTCCTAGATCTATTTTCCAAGTCTGTCATTTTGCAAGTAGACAATTCATGTTTTTTTTTTTGTCATTTTTTTGTTTTTGCTTGACTGATCCTTGCTGTCTCAATGAACCATTAGTTTCTATTTGTTCAATTCTAATTTTTAAAATTATTTTCTTCATTAGCTTTTTTTACTTCTTTCTGTATATGTCCTATTGAGTTTTTAAATGTATTGTTTTGGTCTGTGGAATTTTTTCCATTTCACTTATTTTTTAGTGAATTATTTTCTTTTCAATTCACAGATCCTACTTTCTTGGAGTTCTTTGTCTTTTCAATTCAGATCCTACTTTCTTGAGGTTCTTTGTCTTTTCAATTCCAATCCTCTTTCTAGTGAATTCTTTATTTTCTAATTCCAATTCTTACTTTCCTGAGATTTTTTATTTTTCCAATTCGAAATTTTGTTCCCTGCACTTCCTGGGAATTTTTTTATCTTTCAATTCGTATTTCAGGAGTTGTTGCTCTCTTGTAACTTTTCTTTCCTTTTCCATTTATCTTCTAATTCTCTTTTTGAGACTTTTAATGTGTCTTCTATGAGAGCATCATGTAAAAGGGGACAGGTAACATTCCCCTTTGGGGTATTGTCTGATGCATATTTGCTATTAGTCTCTTCAGGTTGGCTGACCTGCTCTTTTTCTGCATAGAAGCTGTCAATCATTCTTTTCATCTTTTTATTCATGTTTTAAAGCTTTTAGGGTATGTCTCCTAGGCAAGGGGGTTATCAGCTTCCTCTGCAGGAAGGGAGAAGATGTAAACCGATTTCTGGCTCTGGGTATGGGGTGCTCTGGGTGAGGTTTTCCCTTCCCCAACAGGAGTGTATTCAGCATGGCCGAAGCTTAAGTGCCCAGTGGGCTGTGTGGGTTAAAGTGCCCTGGCTGGGAACTAAGGGTGAAAGTGTCACTGCCCCAGGCCAGAGCCTCTTATGGGACTTTGAGTATTAGCAGCTGACAGCAGACTGCCCGATTTTACCGGAACTCTGCCCAGAACTCTGCCCCAGTGTCTCTGCCGGACAAATCAACCCTTGGAAAGCTCTATGGCCCCAAGCCAAGCCCCCCACTGTGCAGATTATAGGCTAACCCAGGCTGTGTCCTCCTGCCATGCAGGATCACAACTGCCTCAAGGAAAAGCCCTGTACTGTGGGTTGGGCCTGTAAGCTTGTGCTGAGATCTGTGCTTTCACTTTCGGTTTGAGTCTCTCCTCAGAATCTAATTTCTCTCCCAGTCTATGCTGATCTCCCCCCTGGCCCCGGAACCAACCTTTTTTGGCAAGACTGCAGATTTTCTTCGGCTGGTGAGTTGTTCTACTTCTTATCTTTACGAATTGTAGCAGTCAAGACTATTTTTGAGGCTCGATATAATATTGATAAAGAGGTAAGAGAAGAGCTTAGAAAGTTGCGTGTGCCTTCTCCACCATCTTGGCTCTGCCCCCTATTATATGCTATTTTGAAAGGAGAGTCTGATCTAAATTCCCCACATCCTCAGTGAAGGATGTAATTTATAAGATCAATTCCCTCACTTCCAAGTCTGGAACAGGAACATGGGACCTTCTGTGTCCTTTAGATGTCTTCTTGGAAAACCAACAAAGTCCTTCTGCGGTGTCACATCAAGGTAGCGAAATCTTGGAATATGTGTGCATGAAGACACCACAGAACGTATTACCAAACTATATTGAAATGCTGGGGGGAACTTGTCCTTGAGGTGGTGAAGAGAGCTTCTCATTTAATGGGGAAAAGACCTTTACTGTATTTGCCCTTTGAACCAGGAGTTAGAGAAGTCATGATGCAAACTTACTGGTCATGGATGTATTGTGCTCAATGAGCTAATCTAAGTCTCCATTCTGCCTGCTTACTCCTTCCTTTGCTGACCCACATCATAATACAGCCCCTTTGTAAAATGATTTTTGATAAGCCTGTACATGGCACAAATGTCTTTACTGAAATCACTGAGAACCACAAGGTTTCCATTTATCATGAGCACTCCAAAGAGATTCTAGTGTTAGAGACCCTTTATGACTCCACCAAGAAAAAATGAACTTTTTGCTATTCTCTATGCCTGTAAGAAATACTCAGAGCCTATTAATATCATATCAGACAATTGCAATCTGTGAGGAGACAAATGCTGTACAGGAGGCATATTTGCTGGCAATGAAGTGGTGGATCATGCCTTGCCATGCACCCTTCTCATGATCACCACACTCCCTAAACATGCTCATGATTTTCTCATATAGCCACTGATTCTCTACATTGTTTTTATGGCTTCCCCCAGGAACAAGTCCATCAGTAATGAAACAGTGTGTTCAAGACAATTCTCAGATGAAGAAATTGAAATTATTTCTAGTCATATGAAAAGATGCTCCAAGTCATTATTAATCAGAGAAATGCAAATTAAGACAACTCTAAGATACCACTACACAGCTGTCAGATTGGCTAAAATGACAGGAAAAGATAATGACAAATGTTGGAGGGGATGTGGGAAAACTGGGACATTGATGCATTGTTGGTGGAGTTGTGAACGAATCCAATCATTTTGGAGAGTAGTTTGGAACTATGCTCAAAAAGTTATCAAACTGTGCATACCCTTTGATCCAGCAGTGTTACTACTGGGATTATATCCCAAAGAGTTTATAAAGAAGGGAAAGGGACCTGTATGTGCACGAATGTTTGTGGCAGCCCTTTTTGTAGTGGCTAAAAACTGGAAACCGAATGGATGTCCATCAGTTGGAGAATGGTTGAATAAATTGTGGTATATGAATATTATGGAATATTACTGTTCTGTAAGAAATGACCAACAGGATGATTTCAGAAAGGCCTGGAGAGACTTACACGAACTGATGCTGAGTGAAATGAGCAGGACCAGGAGATCATTATATACTTCAACAACAATACTATATGATGACCAGTTCTGATGGACCAGGCCATCCTCAGCAACGAGATCAACCAAATCATTTCTAATGGAGCAGTAATGAACTGAACTAGCTATGCCCAGAAAAAGAACTCTGGGAGATGACTAAAAACCATTACATTGAATTCCCAATCCCTATATTTATGTCCACCTGCATTTTTGATTTCCTTCACAAGCTAATTGTACAATATTTCAGAGTCTGATTCTTTTTATACAGCAAAATAATGTTTTGGTCATGTATACTTATTATGTATCTAATTTATATTTTAATGTATTTAACATCTACTGGTCATCCTGCCATCTTGGGGAGGGGGTGGGGGATAAGAGGTGAAAAATTGGAGCAAGAGGTTTGGCAATTGTTAACGCTGTAAAGTTATCCATGCATACAACCTGTAAATAAAAGGCTATTAAATAAAAAAAAAATAAATAAAAAAAGGAAAAAAAATGAGGATCAGTAAATAATAAAAAAAAAAGAAACAATGTGTTCAGTTCTCCCTCAGTGTTCTATTTCTCCCTCTTCGACCTAGAAAAGGAGTTAATCCCCGGGTTTATTCCCCAGTGATTTATGGAAAATGGATGTAACTCATGTGGGCCGTGTGACCATCCATGTCTCCATTGACATCTTTTCTATAATTCTTTTGGGTTGTTGTGGCATCCCGTGAGAACACACTGTCGGTCATTAAATACGTATATTGCTGCTTCTCTTCTCACAGGGTTCCTATTACTATAAAGACCGACAATGGCTCAGCTTATACTTCTAAGCAGATGGTCAACTTCTTTGTGATGTTTGCTATTACACATGTTACAGGGATTCCCTATCACCCTCAGGGTCAGGCCTAGTGGAATAGGCCCATTGCACATTGAAGGCCACCTTTGTTAAACAGAAAAAGGGAGAGATAGACAGAGTCCCTGATGGCCCACACAGGTGGATGTGGATAAGGCCCTATATACTTATAATTTTCTGTGCCTGGACAGGGATACCAGCCTTTCTTCAGGGAAGACATATTTGGCACACTATAATAGACCGGACAGAAGACAGGTCCCATGAAAACAGTGTTTCAAGCTCTGGAAAACACACAAAAGGTCTTTTGGAAGAACAAGGAAAGATGTTGGCAAGGTCCATCCCTAGTACTATGGAGGGGGCTGGGCAATTTATGAATTGCAGGCCCAGATGGAAAAGGCTGCTTGGTCCCAGAAAAAAGAACACAGAAAGTTGCCCCTAATAAAACAGAGGTTGAAGAAGAGGAGGAGATGACCCAGGAAATGCCCTAAATAGTGCCATAAATATATGCCCTCATTTCTTTCTTCTTGGTGCAATGACACTCTCACCATTACAGGCTGTGAACTTTACAGATGAGCTAAAGGTGCTAACATTGATAGATTTGGCAAAGAACTTTTCAGATACTTGGTGCCAGCATGAATCCGATAACATAGTACACAAGCTTGGTGACTGGATAAAACACACTTCTTTTCCCATCCCCTCTATTGTATCTCATGGGCTCTACATAGCCCTTTTTATATTGTGGCTTTCTTTTGCTTTTGCCTACTTTGCTAGGATACTTTATGCATATTCTTAGAAATTTTATAGAGGTGCTTAAGGAAGAGCTTCTTATTAGCAAACATGAAAATAGTTGCTCTTAATATTTAAAGAGGGGGGAGTTGTTAGGGATATTCCTCTCTTTGATATTAACCATGTAGCCTTACATACCACTTAGCCTCTCAGCTTGAGCAGGTGGGACCAAGGAAGTAGAAAGGGTGCAGCCCTGAGGCAGAAGATTCTGCTACATAGGGGTATAGGAACCTGAAAGATTCTTTGAAGTAGCAAGGGGCATGTCTTCTAGCTAGATCTCCTTTGGTGTAAAGTCAACTCCATATGACTCCTTCCTGGTGTTCCACCTATGGCATTATGCCGAGTGGCTTGGCATAGGTAATCTCAAAGAGAGGAAACATAAATAGATGGCTTTGAGCTGAACTCTCTCTTGCTTCCTGCCTCACTTGCTGAGATGATATCCGAATAAAAACAGACTGCTTGCACCTCCCAATCAGCTTGTCTCTATGTTTATCTGAGTGGGTTCCAAATACTGGTAAGTATAATCCTGGCAACCTGTTCCTTTTAGGAGCACAGTGCTTGGACAATTTGGTACAGGCCTTTGACTATTTTCAAAAATTATCAACTAAAACTGCCTGGATATTTTGAAATAAGAGGGCAAAATAAGACATTAAAATGTCCATTGTTTACCATGGGAAAGATCACAAAATAAGAACTTCAAGGTACATCGTAGCCCAATTTCAGAACTATCAGGTCAAGGAATATATATTACAAATGATCAGAAAGAAACATACACTCAGACATGGTCAAAGATTACAGAGGATTTGGAATGTGCAAGAGTAAAAAATCATAAGTCCTTGAACATGACATTTTGATAAGCAAAAGAACTATGGCTACAAGCAGGAACTGCCTACTTGGGAAAATTAAGCATAAGACATCAAGGTGGGGGGAGTAATCATTCAATGAAACAGAAAGATTTTTAGCTTTTATAAGGAAAATGCTAGAATTGAATCAAAATAATCATAACAACAATAATAATATGCATTATCAAGACTAAATAGAAGCCTAAGAAGAATAAAGGGGGAAATAAAACCTAAGGCATTCATTGGAGCTGAACTGTTTACAATTCTGTATGAGAAAAAAATAATTCAATTCTTTAAAAAAATTATCACTAATAGTACAACTAAAAGGAATATATATACATAACAGGTATGAGTATAAGCTAAATTTGAAGAAATGACATAAAAATAAGTGAGGGATGAGAAAAAGGCACAATATTGAAGAAAAGGGAAGATTTACAAGGGTAAATTATTTTACATGAAGAGGGCCAGACCAAGAAAATATCATAGTGAAGGGGAAGATGGGATAATTATGCACAAAGGGCATAATTTGAACCTTATTTTCATTAGTATTGGCTCAAAGAGGGAATAATATACACAGTCAGTGGAATATAGAAATCTGTCTTATCCAACAAAGGAGGAGAAAGAATAAAGTGGTGAGACTGAGAAAAGAAAAGGCAGATCAGCAGAAGTGATAGAAGAAAACCTGTGGTAAGGAGGGAAAGGGAAAATACAGAGAGACGACAAATTGTGTTGCAGGTGGTGGGGATGGAGGGAAATACACAGTGATCATAACTTGTAAATTTGAATGTGATGAACTCTTGCATAAAAAACATATAGCATAATACATCAAAGGTCAAAATTAAAAAATAATTGCTTATAAGAAACACTTGAAGCAGAGACACACAGAGAGTAAATGCAAGGGACTGGAGCAGATTCTATTTTGCTTTAGCTGAAATTAAAAAAGAAGAAGAAGAAGAAGCAGAAATAGCAAAGTAAAAACAAAAATAGACCAAATTAAAAGTGGTAAGGTCAATACATATTACTAAAAGATACCATAGACACAGAAGTAGTCTTTGCACTTCTGTGCAAAGTGGTAATGCACCAAAATTCTTAAAAGAGAAATGAAGTGACTTACAGGTTCATGACCAAACAAGAGATAGAGACCATTATAAAATACTAAGTAGATAATTTTGATTATATTGAACTTAAAAAGCTTTTATAGAAACAATGCTACCAGTATTAGAAGGAAAGCAGAAACCTTTGAATGAGTCTTTACAGAAATGTCTCTGGTAAAGGCCTCATTTCTCAAATAAATTGAGAGCTGAATTTCCTCAACTGATAGTCACACAATATAAACAGGACATTTTCAGATGAAGGAATCAAAGCTATCTATAGACATATAAGAACATGCTTTAAATTACCATTGATTAGAGGAAGGCAAATTAAAACAACTCTGAAGAGTTGATATGGGGGGAAAAAGGAAAATTATAAATGTGGGAGAGGATATGAAAAAATTAAGACCCTAATGCTCTGTTGGTGTTATTGTGAACTGATCCATCTATTCTGAAGAGCAATTTGGAATTAGGCCTAAAGGGCAATAAAGCTGTACATATCCTTTTATTCAGCAATACCCCTACTATGTTAGTATCAAACGACATCATTAAAAAGAGGGGAAAGAACTATATGTACAAAAATATTTATATCAGTGCTTTTTTCATGATAAAATACTGGAAACTGAAGGTATGTTTATCAACTGTAAAAAATTGAATTGCTGTGATATATGAATGCAATGTAACATTATTGTGTAATATGAAATGAAGAACATGCAGATTACAGAAAAGCTTGCAAAGAATTAAATGAACTGGTGCAAAGTGAAGTGAACAGAACCAGGAAAACATTGTATATAGTATAAGCAACATTATGTGATAATCAACTATGAATGGCTCAGCACATTTCAGCAACATAATTATCTCAGGCAAGGATAAAAGACTCAAAGACTCATGAGGGAAAATGCTATGCACATCCAGTTAGAAAATTGGTTAACTTAGAATGAAGACTGAAGCATATTTTTTCACTACTTTATTCTTTTTTGTGTATTTTTATTTTGTTTCTTCTTCCACAAATGACTAATATGGGAATGCATTTTACATGATAAAACATGTATAACATATCAAATTCCCTCTCCTTTAGGAAGTGTGTAGGTAAAGCAGGAAAGGAGAAAAAACTGGAGCTCAAAATCTTGTAAAGATAAATACTAAAACATTTATTGAAATGTAATTAATAAAAAATACTACTAAAAATTCCTATTTTCTTTTTGTTTTTGTCTTCTTACTGCCTAATCCGATGACTTATATTTAACACATATTTATTTTATTTTCAATGAATAAATATCAGATATGAAACAGAAATCTTTGCCTTGGTTTAGCTCTACTAAGAGACAATACATTGCTGGGTACCTTGTTACTAAGGCCATGAGTTTTGCCAGGAAAATATATGACTCAAGAAAAAAAAAAAAAGATATTCTCCAAGTTCATATTTTTAATGCTAGTGATGTGGACTTACTTTCTTCCCCTGTCAGGAAGAAGCCAGTCTGGGTATTATCAGATATAACCAATTTTCAGACCATCCCATTTGTATAGAGTGTGATGATAAAATTATTTTTTAATCTCCATTATCTCCCAATCTCTGGGCTTCTTTAAACAACCTTTGAGATATTGATTAGCATATCTTTAAAACAGTCAGGAACATGGTCTTCCAGACACATTCCATCTGGTTCCTTGATTCCTCACCCTGGCTTTTCTTCCTGGTTTCCCTGAGAATCACCTAAGACTGTATTTTCCCTATAAAAGATATGCTTTTGATGGAGATATTTGCTAAATTTTGTCCAGGACTAAATCCACTATGGTGTCTTTTTTTTTTTTTTACTCTAGCTAACTGTTTAGTTTACTAGATTCCTGTATAGATCAAACTTAGCAGCCAATGACTTACTCCCACTTCATGGAATATTTACTTTCTCTTGATTAATTGTAAGTATATGATGGGAACTTGTCATTTCCTTGCTAACTATGTGCTCTGCCAACTCTATTTCGTATTTGCCACTCCTGTGGCTTATTTTATTTCTTATTTTGGCTATAACCTCTTCCCCTAAATAAACCACCTTTTGGCAAAGAGAATGGCCATTGTGAATTTTTCACATGTCTATTTTGAACTAGGAATTGCTTCTCTGACCTCATCACTAGGTTTCCAGGGAGAAATTTGCCTTTCTGATTATAATCTTAGCAACATGTGATCAGGGATCAGGCTTTTTGCCTTCTTGATATTCTGTGCTTAGAATAGCAAATCTTAAATAATTAGCACTTACTAAATGCTTTTTGACTGACTGACAAGAGTGTGCTAAACACAGATGCAAAGTCAAGGGGCCTGCACAGATTAGAGCAAAGGAGGAAAAAAAAAGCTTGAAAATCTCCTTTTGTTGGAAAAGAATCTGTGAGTGTGTGGAATGTTGTCCAGATACAGTTAACATGTCATTTGGTTTTACTCAATTGTTTTCTTTATTTTTTTCTTAATAACAACAATAACCCCTCTCTTTAAAAGAAATCTTTGGACAAATAGTGAAGGTATATTCTGGAATGAATTAAACATAAAACCAAAAGATATACATATACATATATAGATAGAGAAAATGGCCAACTAGGAAAAAAGTATTCACAGCCAAAACATTGGAAGGAAAAAAAAAGAACATTCTCTCATTTTAAGGATATTTAAAATGAAAGTGTGACGCAAATTGATTCTCTCATTTTGTGGGAAATAAAGGTATTATTGTGACAGAATTAATGATCACAGGTTTATAGATCAAGATGTCAGTTAGTTCACTCCCCTTTTCAGTTTTATACATTAGCAAATTGATACCCAAGGAGATTTAATGACTTGTCAAGTTTATCTTAGAACTGAGATGTTGTGATGCACCAAGTTCAACAATATTCTGTCCTCTCTATATTGCAATTAGTTTATTTTTTCCTTTTAAAATAAAATTGTCTTACATATTTTGGCAGTGTACTTTTTAGCATGCAATTCTTGCCAGAATGCCTGATTACTGCCATATAATAGAATTCCTAGTTTGGTGTTTGACTTGAGGGAAAATTGACACTGATCTCAAAGTATTCTTTCTTATAAATCTTATCCTGTTGATTTTTGGAAAATGTGAATTATTGATGCTATTTAAGTTTTCCTTATATGTTGGATTTGAGATCTTAATACTAAAAACTAATATTTCACATTTTAGGTAAATGTGATATATGATTTCTTCCTATTCAGAAAAAAAATTGATTACATGAAACAAATTGAATGTCTTAGACTACTGCTTTATGTAAATCAAATTTAATTTACTGATATTTTGGACAAATGAGTTACATGATAACACTTTGACTTTGAGATGTCACAGTACTGCGTACAGCATTCTTTCTCTCTTTCTGTGTCTCTCTGTCTCTGTCTTTCACACACACACACATACCCTCCTGCTTGCCTTCTCCCCCTTTCAATACAGGTATATGTATATACAATAAACATATATACATATATGTGTGTGTGTGTGTGTGTGTGTGTGTGTATCCCTAGGTGGCTCAGTGAATGAACAGGACTTGGAATCAGGAAGTCCTAAATTCATATGCAGCCTCAGAAATTCATTAGCTGTGTGGCCAAATTCAAGTCACTGAATCTATGTCTAATCTATTGGAGAAGAAAATCTCAAACTACTCCAGGACCTTTATCAAGAAAACTCCAATAGAGAATCATGAAGAAATAGACATGACTAAAGAAAGGGACAGAAATGTACATAAATTTATATTTATACTTGAAAATACGAATACATATTTCTCTAAGTCTGTCTTTTTCTTCCTTTCTGCAGACCTGGTATTGGAACCTTCCTGTAATGGAACTTTATCTATCAATGTAGGATGACTACTTGTCTGTATCTTACTTTGGGGCACAGAAAAGGTGGTTTATCACTCTTAAGTTATCTTTAGAGCTTTTTAAAACTTTTTTCATCTATTGACCACTGTTTCCTTGTAGAATTTTTGCATGACCCCAGATATATAGGTGTACAAATCAATTTTACTGATAATTGTTGTTTTGTGACTCTTCCCCACCCCTTAGGTTACAAGACCACAGTTGAAGAAACTATGATCTAGATAGTATCTTTCAGTCAAAATTTGAACTTTAGCCTTCCTGACTCAAGATTCTGATTCTTCTGATTATTACTGTGCTTCTTTCTTTTCTTCCTGCTGTTCTGGTATAACCTGACTTCTATTCCTTACATTTCTCTGCTTTTAACGTTACCTTTCTTGGTATAGCAAATTCAATTTTTGTTCAGGTTACTTTGTTATCCTCCATATGAAACTATATTGAACAAAATGTTTCAAGCTTTTACTAAATCCTTCCAAGGAAACAATATGAAAAATCCCAATAAAAAGTGAAACAACTCAAATATTTGACATAAATGTATTTCTTCTTAAGGCCAACAAAACTATTTTTTAAAAAAGATGATTGCTCATAATTAGAAGTTGGAGTTCAACAATATAGTGCAAATAAAGTCTATCTTACTTGAAAGTAAAAAAAAAAATAATAATAAATATAAATAAATTAAATTGTAAAATACCGATTGTTTCCCAGACAAGATATTTGTAATTCACCAAATCTTTGTACTTTGACATGAATAAAAAAGCACATGCCTCTCTTCAAAATACTAGAATTGGATAGATAGCTCCTTACCTATAACTATCTATCTATTTACATAAAGAGAGATTATAGTTATATAGATATATTTGGGTTTCATTTGTTTTTAGTTTCTCACTCACCTTTCCCTGTGTCTTAAGGTATTTAGAACTGGTCAATTACACTGCATTGTAGCCTGATGGTTTTGTTTTTCATTGTCCTTGGCATTCTCTTTGCATCCTTATAGTAATGAGACAAATCTTTTCACTAGGTTCCTATGGGGCTGTAGCATCAAGATTCTCAATAAAAGCTGAATAGTTCAACAATTTTTATTGAGTACTGATTGAACAGCCCTTAGGGAGCTTTGTAAGGAAAAAGTAAAGAAAGGAATAAGCAATCAACAGTCATAATAGCTTTAGTCTAAGGACATGCAGCACCAGTTCAACAGGCTTGGTGATGTCTAAAATTTAATGGCCAAGCATTGGTAAGCATATTCCAGTATAAAATAATAAGGAAAACAAAGAAATAAAAACTTCATTGAGATGCTTTTTCTTTTCTTCTTTTCTATTGGAAATCCCACATTTACAATGATATTATGAATTTTTAAAGGAAAAATTCTCTGATTTCCAAGAGAATGTGTGAAAAAAAAATCTTCATTTCTAAAGTGAAAGATATGTGTTGTAGGTAAATAGGGCCAGAGGTTCAACTTCTCTGTGAAGCCTTCCCTCTTCCAGCCTCCCTTGATCTCTTTATCCTTTTCATGTGTCATATTTATACTACTTTAGAAATATGCTAGCTTCTTGGATAGAGAACTAGTCTCAGAGTCAGAAATACTTGTGATGAATTCTGGCCTCAAATACATACTAGAGTATGTACCTTTGAAATTCACCATTCAGTAAAGAATGAGATCATAAATAAATTGGAAGAGCATAGGATAGTTTACCTCTCAGACCTGTGGAAGAGGAAGGAATTTATGACCAAAGAAGAACTAGAGATCACTATTGACTACAAAATAGAAAATTTTGATTATATCAAATTGAAAAGTTTTTGTACAAACAAAATTAATAGAAGGGAAACAATAAACTGGGAAAACATTTTTACAGTCAAAGATTCTGATAAAGGACCATTAAGTGGAAGAAATCCACTTCCATCAGAATACATCCTCATACAGTATCATTGTTGAAGTATATAATGATCTCCTGGTTCTGTTCATTTCAC